>NC_056666.1:110602433-110925647 GCF_018350195.1 Panthera tigris | reverse complement strand
ATGCTTGACCTTCCATTATCTAGGTGCTACAACTCTCTAGACTCAATTCCAATGTCAACATTCAGTGAAACTTTTCCTGATAACATATGCACAGAATAGTTACATGCTTCTCTAAATGTCTACAATATGGACCATGTGAATTTGATTATAGAATATCCTGTGTTATTTTTTAGCTTATTTTATAAGCTTGCCTCCCCCTGGATTACAAGCAGTTGAAGAACCTTAATGACAAGAAGTGGTTTTGTTTGTTTACTTGTTTCTTAAAAGAGAACAAAACAGTTGCAAGCCGATACGTTATGTTTGATGTTGTCTTAATCATAAGAATTTAAAATCTCTTTTTCAAATGTTAAGGGTCTTGAGAAATTCTTTAACATTATTCATGATCATGAAATTTCATTGACTCTACATAAAGCCTGAGGTCATTTCGTTAGAAAATCACATTGAGACAGTCACAGATTCTCCCCCAATATGTCAGTCTTGTTCAGTTCTTTGTTTCCTTTTTACCTATTCCTAGATGTTTAGTTCAGGTGAGGGAGAGAATGCTAATGGGCATTGCAATTTTATCACTGCCCTTTCAAAAACAAAAGAAAGTGGTGTTAAATCACTAGCATTTTTTCACATTTGGAAGTGACTATATAAAAATGTATGAAGATATTTAGGAGAGTGCCAGAGAGAGTACTGCAAGAATAAGTGCTTCACACTCCTGACTGACCAGAGAGAAAGGTTGGCTTAACTTATATGATTGTCCTAGGCTAGTTCTTAGCAGCCATCCCTGAGTCATTGACTTACATGCATGTGACATATTAAGGAAGTGGTCCAGCAGAAACTGATAGAAAGTAGGGTAAGCAGGACCTGGAAGGCTCAGTCAAATAGGGTATGATTTTAGGCAAAGTCTCAGACTCAGCCTCAGTCTGATCCCAAAAGGAGTCTGGAGGTGACTTTCTCGTCTACCACTCTGTCATTGGCTACAGCCTGATCTAGTGGGTCATCAGCTCCCAAGCCCTTCCAGCCCTTTGTGTGAAACAAAGCTGCTCTGGTAGCCCAGAGGCAGCCTTCAGCAAGCACAGAGACTAGCCATGGGGCCAGAACTGGTAAGCAAGCTCCAGAGGATGTGGGTGGATCAGACAACATGTTTACCAGGATGCTTTCCTTAGTTCTGTAAAGGAAATAATATAAGTGCACATTTATTTCAAATGCTTGTGTGTGCATAGAAAAATAATGCTAAAGGGTATAAATCCAGTTATTAAGTGTGGGCTCTGAGATTGGAGAAAGGAAACTAACACTTTACTTTTCACACTTCTGTATTAGATTTTTACAATAAGCGTTATTTCTATAAGGAAAACAAAAACTGTTAGCAAAACAGATTTTTCTACCAAAAACTCAATGATGTACTTTGTTTGATTTAATCACATAGTGCTTTTGTTGCAAGTACAAGTAATCTAGGAAAGTAACTCCATCTGAATAAAAATAGATTGCTTAGACTGTTAAAATGCTTGAGTCCGTTCATTAATTAACAAATTGTAGTGTCAACTATACTCAAATAAAAAATTTTAATAAATAAATAATAACCATCAGAATTAAGGCTCATAAAAACATTATTTGTTATAAAATATTTAGACATAAATTATAAAAATAATAACACACTTCTATATGTTCACATTAAATAATAAAATACTACATATACAGTTGTTTAAAAAAATGCTTTCTTTGGGGCGCCTGGGTGGCTCAGTCGGTTAAGTGTCCGACTTCAGCTCAGGTCACGATCTCACGCTCCGTGAGTTCGAGCCCCGCGTCGGGCTCTGGGCTGATGGCTCGGAGCCTGGAGCCTGCTTCCGATTCTGTGTCTCCCTCTCTCTCTCTGCCCCTTCCCCGTTCATGCTCTGTCTCTCTCTGTCTCAAAAATAAATAAACGTTAAAAAAAAATTTTTTTTTAAATGCTTTCTTACCAAGTATAAATGATATCCATGGTATGCCCAGAAAGAAATAAGCTTTAAGATTTAAGCCCAGAAGAGGAATTAACTGGTTTTGTAATCTGCAGGCACTAGAAGTATGGCTCCAATCATAAGATATGGTCCATCCATCCCATTTATCATCATCTATATCAAAAAACATCACAACAAAAAAATTAAATTGCCTTTAGAAATGTAAAAGTACTTTAGAAATTCAGATGAAGAGTAGGATATCATTTAGTTATAAGGAATGCCTTGACTGCTTTGGACATCACTGGATACAAGCGATTGGTCAGACCTGTGCCTTAAGGGTAATCTGGTAGCGGGGCACCCAGCTGACCCCATCAGTGAAGCATGCAGCTCTTCACTTTCAGGTTGAGTTCAAGCCCCACGTTGGGTGTAGAGATTACTTAATAATAAAATCTTTAAAAAAAAAAAAAAGAGTAATCTGGCAGCTATATATAGTTTAAGTGGGCAAAAGAGTGGTAGCAGGAAGGTCAGTTAGAATTCAACTAGAATAATCCAGGTAAAGGCAATAAAGGTAATAAATAAAGGTAAAGCAAAAAGCACATGTCCTGTATTTCCTATATGAACTGTACTACTGGTCACCAAACAATAAGTGAGGACAGTGGTGATTTTAAAAATTGGAAGATGTACAAGAATGACTATGGAGATTAAAATTAGCAGCAACCACTTAGATTGAAGGGCTGAAGGAGAGACCATGGTCAAAGATGACTGGGAAAGATAGTGACTGTTATAGCATGACAATGTTGAATTTGTAAGGAAATAATGAATTTTAAATATAGGTGGATATAAACATAAGGATATGTTCCAGCAGGCAGTGAAAATATGTGCCTGGAACTTTTAAAAGGGTTAGATATACAAACTTGAGCCATTACCAGTGGGTGATAGTGGAAGCTACAGCAGTAGAGACAGAAAGAACAGGGAATAGAGAGCTTCCTGGGTGGCTCAGTTGGTTAAGCATTCGATGCTTGATTTCAGCTCAGGTCGTGATCTCATGGTTTGTGAGTTCAAGTCCCACATCAGGCTCCTCACTGACAGTACAGAGCCTGCTTGGGACTCTCTCTCTCACTCTGTCTGCCCTTCACCTGCCCATGCTCTCTCTTTCTCAAAATAAATAAACCTAAAAAACAAACAAACAAGGAATGGAATGAAGGGTAATGACCATATCTGGAGAGGAGTAGGATCCCGAAAGAGAGTGGGAGAAGAGAAAGTGGGGGATTAAGAAAGAAGTATCACAAAAAAAAAGAAAGGAGACCAACCCTGGGAAATGTCAGGGAAGATGAAGGCAGAATATATTTGTTGATTTTCACTGTTAGAAAACTGAAAATTATAAAATAACCTGTTTTCCATCAATTTTCACAGCTGAGGAATCAGAGTCCTAGATGAAATCAAAAGCATTGTTCATTCTATATAATCAAGAACTGAAATAACTCAAAAAAATATTGTGTTTTATCTGGCTAAATTTTCCATGGAGAATATAACTCTGTTCTTATTCCATAATACTCATTCAAATCACCCCTTTACCCTTAATGGCAAAATAAAATATTCTTAAGTCTTTGAACCACCCAGGGAAGGAATTAGACCTGTCCTCTTGAGTCGCTAAAGATTTCATGGGCTTAAAGTATAAATCAGAATAAGCCCACCATATAAAGTAAGCAATCGCGATTTGGGTCAGGCAACCAGACTGGAATTGAACACACAACTGGGGTAAGCAAATACAAGAAGCTAGGTGAGGATTCAGGAGGTGTGCACCAATTCACAAGCCATGGTTAGGTACAGGAGGCGATACAGGCTTGAGAAAGAAGGAACTATCGCAGATGGGAGCATACTAAGTCTAGCACCTGAATGACAGCCATGGCCTTGAGAATATGGCACCCCGGTGCTCTCACTTGATCTACTTCTAGCTGAAAGGCTTATTTACTTCCCTGCAGACTCTTGACCTGAATTGTCCTACATCTCCAGCCACTACAGCTTCCAGGAGCCTTTAAATTTAAGTGCTCAATTTATGAATCATCTTCAAATTACTAATTTTTGTTCCTATTTCATGCTTTTTCAGAGCATCTCATACTGTCATCCAAAACTCATATTATATATACAGTAAAACCTTGGTTTGCGAGCATAATTCATTCCAGAAACATGCTTGTCATCCAAAGCACTTGTATATCAAAAGTGAGTTTCAGGAACCATTGGCTCAGTTGTGATCATGTGCCAGTCAGCAACAGGTACTAGTCGTATTGCAAGACATTACTCATTTATCAAGTTAAAATTTATTAGACATGTTTGCCCATCTCGCAGAACATTCATGGAACAAGTTACTCGCAATCCAAAGTTTTACTGTATATATATATATTTTTTTTCTTTTCGCACTTTAAAGATTGTGCTATTAACTATTTTCAGAACTCCGATTAAACCTTAAACCCCATATTTGAAGTTTAATTTTTTTTACTGTCACCATTAAATGGTTTCTTGATATTAAAGTGACCCATATTTTGAACATAAAATATATTTGTTATCCTGGCTATTTGCAGTTTAGGAAACCATTTTCACTGCTCAGCAACTTATATCATATGGGTGACATTTGTGTTATTTTAAGCACCTACACACATGCCTGTTATGATTACAGTGATTAGAATAAATACACTTTCTAAATGTCTTAAGTAACTTAATAACATTTTTTTCCAGAAAGAACGGTCCAAGCTGCTAGGCCCTGTGTTTACACTTCGTGGAGTGAGCCACACTATACTTAAGAGTTGAGTCATGCCATCCATTTAGCTGCATTTTGTACTTGTGGAGTTATCATTGCAGATGATCAGTTACTTCATTCTAGCCTCTTCATGCTGAGGTCACTACATTCTCCTTGTCACTCAACATCTTCAAGGAATCAGCACCAGTCGCTTTACACAATTTGTTCCCTCCTTTTAAGGAGGAGTAGGAGGAAAAATTAGATTTTTCCCATGGTATTGTTCTAAAATGAATAGAAAAGTAATTCTGTGTAGATCTGAGAATATGTATCAGAATACTAATCATAAGATTATTCAAATTATTAGGGTGCCTGGGTGACTCAGTCAGTTAAGCAACTAACTTCAGCTCAGGTCATGATCTCACAGTTCTTAGGTTCAAGCCCCACGCCGGGCTCTGTACTGACAGCTCAGAGCCTGGAGCCTGTCTCAGATTCTGTGTCTCCCTCTCTCTCTGTTCCTCCCCTGCTCGTTCTCTGTCTCTCTCTGTCTGTCAAAAATAAATAAACATTAAAAAAATTTTTAAAAACATTATTCACATTATTGACTGCTTTGGTGATGACCATTTATTGTTTCGCTGAACATACTGCTCTATTACTGACTTATGTGCCAAACCTTTGTAATTTGAGGCCATCAAGAAAGTTCTTTGGAAAGTTCTTTGGAAAGTTCAAGGAAAGGAATGGAGGAGAGTATGGTATCAGAGTCTGCTCAATGAGTTAAAACTTTAGTTGATCAATTTCCAGCAGTAAAGTCATTCAGAGCAAACAGCAAATCTCTGCTAATTTTCTTCCCTTGCTCACAGATACCTTACACTCTCATCAACACATATTCTACCACTGAATTTGTGGCAAATTCAAGATAGTTCAACTTAATTTTGCAAACATGTATTGAGCTCTTTTTTTTATGTTTATTTATTTGGAGAGACAGCATGAATGAGGGGAGAGGCAGAGATAGAGGGAGATAGATAGATAGAGAGAGAGAGAGAGAGAGAGAGAGAGAGAGAGAGAGAATTGAGAATCCAAAGCAGGCTCCACACTGTCAGCGCAGAAACCAAAAAGGGGCTTGACTCCAGGAACTGTGAGATCATGACCTTAGCCTAAACCAATAATTGTACACTTAACTGACTGAGCCATCCAGGCGTCCCTGGATTGAATTCTTTGTATCTATTAATTATGCTTTGCACCATGGAAAGGCAGAGACAATTGGTATAACCTCTGCCTTTAAGAAACTTATAATATTACAAAAGCAGGTGGATAGCCAACTGTAAAACCAACTAGAATAAGATAAATTTTAACACAGATCTAGAAATAATTGAGGGAAAAGTGGGTGATGGGCATTGAGGAGGGCACCTGTTGGGATGAGCACTGGGTGTTGTATGGAATCCAATTTGACAATAAATTTCATATGAAAAAAAAAGAAACAATATGCTGCCATGAAAGAAAGAAAGAAAGAAAGAAAGAAAGAAAGAAAGAAAGAAAGAAAGAAAGAAATGGAGACTTTAATTCTTAATGAGAGAAGGAATCAAAGGAAGGCTGTTTAATCTTTGAGGATTACTTACTTTCCTAGTAAGAATCAATAAGAACATTGATTTTTTTCTGTAAGTCACTGAAGATAATCAGAACAACTGAGATTTTACGTATTTCACCTAACATTTCACTGATCTCTGTATTCATTCATTCAGTGAATAAATATTGAGCATCTATTATGGGCCATGTCCCTTGGAAAGGACATGAAAATAAATATGATAAATATTAGAAGTTTTGGGACAGTACAAACCAAGGTAGAAAGGGAACAAAAGAATATAAGAGCCAATACGTTTTCCCAGAGATGCATGGTTAGGTTAGGTCAGGGCCAATGAGCTGAGGGATATTGGAGACTCAGTTTAAGTCTGAGTTGGCTACCAACCTTCAAACTAGCAGGACCATGATATGCACAAAACCAAGGGTACAATGAGCAGCGGCTGCTTCTAGTGTATTGCTTGTTCCTTAAGAAGTCCCTAAAAGTCACTGTGTTTGGTAAGAAGAAACTGCAGGGTGAGAGGAGACAGAACCCTAGGTTCTCAAATGTTCAGACTTTTAGGCTGCAGAAGGGACTGTGTCATCACACATGAGTTCATCCATTTACCATCCAAGAAATGCTTTCTGGACCACAGCTACATACCACCTAACTGTATCATCAAACCTACATCCGACTTGACTGTGACCTACAACAGAGGTCAAAAAGGGGCTGATGGAACATCATAAATTGAGTATATGTATTTATCACCATCCCCACCTAAACTCATCTACAATTACAGTAAAAAAATTGTTTTAAGTTTTTTTTTTATTTTTGACAGAGAGAGATAGAGTGAGCAGGGTGGGGGTGGGCAGAGGGAGGTGGGAGAAAGAGAGAAGTGGGCTCTATGCTGACAGTAGAGAGCCCAATACGGGGCTCAAACCCAAGAACCATGAGATCATAACCTGAGCCAAAGTCAGATGCTGCATCAAGTGAGCCACCCAGGTGCCCCCATAGTAAGGAAATTTTTTAACTAAAAAACAAAAACCACACAGATAAAGAGAAAGGGAACAAAGGCTGTAGTTGATGAGGCTTATCAGCAAATTTTGGAAAATGGAAAGAGAATAGATAGGAGTTAGCTGACAATGCAGGTCAAAGAAAAGTGGAAATAGAAGCATATATGGAGGATAATAGCAATGAAGAGGCCAAACCCCAGAAAAGCACAGGAAAAGAAGTGTCAGTTACCGCTCAGGAATCAGTGAGCTGAGAGTGAAGATGAGACATTGTACTGAAAACAGGAGAATTCAGGGGATTTCCACATTGGGGGATGATATTCCCTAACCCCCTTCCCTTGATCACCTCTCACTTTGCTGGCAGCCAGAATTATACCACCAGAATATCTCCTTTTGTTTTCCTAATATAAAAATGGAGTATTCCTCTCTAGGAAAAATAACTAGACCAAGGGAAAAAAAAACATAAGGACACTGGTATTTGGCAGGTCCAATCACCCTACAGAGAAGCTCCTCATTCAACAGACCCAGTCCCCCAACATACACCCACAAACACACAATCACAGAATCTCGAATCAACTTTTTATAGTGTCTCATTCTAAGGAGTATACATTCAAGGCACAACAGATATTGGAAAAGCTCCAACATGGAACAGAAAAACCAAAATAGATAGAAAAAAAATGTATCTAAACGAAACACAGTTCATGTTGGAAACATGAGGTAAAACTAAAGTAAACAGAAATAAAACTGTCCTTAATGTTTCCAGTGATATTCCATACATAAATTACAAACAAATGGATTTTTTTAATGAAGCATTAAGAGAATTATATATAGCTCTTGGAAATTAAAAATACAATTTTTAAAATGTTTTATACTCAATAGATATTTAGAAGTTACATTGAAGAAATCTAGAAAATAAATAACAAAGAGCAGGGAAATGGAACAACCTAGAAAAATAAATAGTAAAGAATGGGGAAATGGGAAAATACTAACAAAGATTAGGGTAGCAATTCAGGAGGTCTGGCATCCAAACAGAAGGAGTTTAAGAAAATATGACTAGAGGGGACATCTGGATGGTGCAGTCAGTTAAGCCTCTGACTGGATCTCAGGTCATGATCTCGAGATTCGTGGGTTCAAGCCCCGCAACTGGCTCTGCACTGATGGTGTGGAGCCTGCGTGGGATTCAGTCTCTCCCTCTCTCTGTCCCTCCCCTGCTTGTGGCCTAAATAAATAAATAAAGTTAAAAATTAAAAAGAAAATTAAAAATTTTTAAAAAGAAAGCATAACTAGGGATAATGGAAGGGAAGGAATGATGAAAGAAATCATAAAAGAAAAGTCCTTACATCTAAAGGAAATGAGTTTCTTAACTGAAAGAACCCATCATATCTCCAGCAAAGTGAAGGAAAAAAGACCCACACCAGGATATATCACAATGATATTTTGGATCACCAGGGATCCAGGGATAAAGGCCTTAAAAGCTGAGAGAGGAGAGGGGGGGGGGGGGGGGAGAGAGAGAGAGGGAGAGAGATAAAGCAACAGAGAGAGAGAATGGGAGGGAGAGAGGGTGGGAGAAGAAATCCATTTATATACAAAGAATCAGAAGTCAAAACATCATCAAGCTTCTCAACTGTGTCTCTAAAAGAGAGAAGACTTTAGAGCAATGACTTCAAAGTATTGAGGGGAAAAGATGTCCAACTTGGAATCCTATAGCCAGACAGATTATTAATGAAGTGTGATGGGGAATAAAGATATGTAAGAAGACAGGGACTATATTCTAGGCAGAAGAAGCAGTGAGAGCAAATCCCTGCAGCATGACTCATCATCATGGTTTGTTATAGATTTAATACCTGCAGAGGGAAGGCAAAGTCCTATCAGATGAGGCTTTGAGTCATGCCTAAGAGTTGTTCATCTTCCTGCCCAGCCCAGGGGTGTCGCTGAGGACTTCAAGAATAAAAGTGACATAATCTAATTTCTATTTGGAAAGCCTGGTCTTGGTACCATTGAGGAGACTGGATAAGATTTGGGAAGTGTAGGGAAAAAATATAACTAAATGAGAGTTGGTATGGACCTAACGTTAAGGCAATATCAGTGAGGAAGGAGACAAAAGGACTGACTTCCAGGCAGTTATGGAGTTAGAATCACCATGAGGTGTCTGATTGGATGTGGATGTTCCATGAAAATGTCTGGGATGATTCCCAGGTTTATACCTTAAGTATATGAATAATAGTGCCTTTCCCTGGAAAGAGGGAAGGATTTAGAGAAAATAAAAGCTCACTTTGGGACATGCTGAGTTTGTATTATCCTATATGCAACTTTCTCCTTCACCCTTCTGCTTCTACACTTGTTCTATATTCTACTTAGAATTCCACCTAACCCCTGCCTAAATTATAATAA
This sequence comes from Panthera tigris, assembly GCF_018350195.1. NCBI lineage: Eukaryota > Metazoa > Chordata > Mammalia > Carnivora > Felidae > Panthera > Panthera tigris. The sequence goes on along the minus strand of NC_056666.1, from coordinate 110,916,038 downwards.
TAAGAAGGGAAAAATCATTCACAACCTCAACCAAACTCACACTTTACATATTTTTGTGTTCTCTTCCAATTCCAGTCTACCTACATAATTTTGCATAGTTATCGCCATAATAGAGATGCAATTTTACACTCTGCTTCTTTCGCTTAAAATATTTTTAAGTATGCTTCTCTGTTATTCCACAGTCTTTATAATTATCAGTTTTATGGCTGCATCGTATTAAACCAGGTAGTACTTTCTTATTTTACTTTTCATTTCCACTGTTGTTGAACATTTAGGCAGTTTCCAATTCTCTCACTATTGTGCTGAATAATGCTACAATGATAATCCTTGTGCACACGTCCCTTATTCCCCTGCCATTTGTCCCTGTGGATATGAGGAAACAGTGATTTTTCATTCGCTCCGATGTAGTTCTACAACTCAAAAATAAAAGAAAGTTGTATGGTTGCATTTTGTTTTGCATAGACTTGGGAACAGTTTTTCATGCCAAATTTATGTTCCTCCTGAGTTTTTCTCTGCTCGCTGCTGGTACCACCACATAATGAATGATAGCACTGCCTTCTACTGGCCCAGGGCCTTACTCCAGGCTCCTCTGCCCACCTCTGCCACTATGCCCTGGTATAGACCTGTATCCTTAGCCCCCTTAGCCCTTCAAACCAATGACACAGCTGAACTGCCTGGCTTTGGTTCTGGTGTTTACCGTTGGGGGAGGTGTGGGGGAGATGATCTACAGATTACCTGGACTGTCAGTTGCATGCAATTTGTCAGAAATCCTAATCTGTGCCCATGGCCAAGATATCCTACCCAACTCAAATCTAGCTACCTGGAACTGTGTTTAAAAGGAGGAAGCAGACGTAATGAGTAGAGTAAGACTAAAATTTTAGCACAGTTGATCCTTGAACAACACGAGAGTTAGGGGTGCTGACCCTCCACGCAGCCAAAAATCCGCATATAACTTTTGACTCCCCCAAAACGTAACTATTAATAGCCTACTTTTGACCAGAAGCTCTTACCAATAATTATAAATAGTCGATTAACACACATTTTATATATATTAGGTATTATATACTGGATTCTTACAATAAAGCAAGCTAGAGAAAAAATATTATTCAGAAAATCATAAGGAAGGGAAAATACATGCATGGTACTACACTGTATTTGTTGAAAAAAAATCCATATATAAGTGGACCTGAGCAGTTCAAACCCATGTTGCTTGAGGGTCAACTATACTTCTTCTTTAAAACTGCCCTCCCTGCATTTCCCTCTCTGCAGTGCTTAGAAGCGGCCAAATTTGGGGTGCCTGAGTGGCTCAGTTGGTCTGACTTTGGCTTAGGTCATGATCTCATGGTTCATGGGTTCAAACCCCACGTCAGGCTCTGTGCTGACAGCACAGATTCTGTGTCTCCCTCTCTCTCTGCCCCTCCCCTGCTCATTCTGTCTCTCTCTCTCTCTCTCTCTCAAAAATAAATAAATGTTAAAAAAAAAAAAAAAAAAAAGAGCAGCCAGTTTGAAGTTGTATCCCCTGGGATGCCTCAGCTTCCTCATCTCTAAGATAGGGGTAGATGTGTAAGTGCTCAGAATAGTGCCTGGCACATGGGAAGTCTTCATAAGGATCCACTATTATTAGTCCCCTCACAACCCTGGGGAAATTAATATAATTGACAAGGCCCTCTAAAAAGGCATGAATCTTATTAGAAAATAATGATAGCTAAATATGTAGAGCATTTGTATGACATTGTCCTAAGAATTCTGCATATATTGTTTATTAAAACTTCTCAACATTACCTAAGGCAGGTTTTATGAGCCCCATTTAAAGATGAGTACAGTGAGGTACAAATAGTATTAAGCACCTGCCTTTGATCACACAGCAAGGTCCAGATTCAGGGGTTCAAACCTGGAAATGTGGCTCCCAGGATGTACTCCTAGCCACTAGATATACAGGCTCTCTGAATAAAGCAGCAGAAATTTAGTGGTTCGTGAAGAAGGAGAGAGTGGCTAACAAATTACCTAATCTTTGGCAATGTGATTCCTCTGTTACCGCTCCAAAGGAAAAAGTTGAGTTCCAGGGCACTAAAAACTATTTACAGCCTCTACCTCTCATTTTACTTAGTGCTTTGAACCCAAATCCAAATTGAATTCAACCCTTATGGTTTTCTAATGCCATTGTGAGTTAATGGTTCTTTTAAGCTACATCTTATCTCCCAGCTGTAGTCTCTGTGGCTGTTCCTAACTCTTAAGTGTCAGAGCAAGGAATGTGGGACTTCAGGAAATCCTTCAGAGGTTAAGATTAATGAAAAGAGAAAAAGTCTGATGTCAGTTAAATGATAATGTCCTGTAGTTCTGTTTTACATTTCAAGATGCAGAAATTTGTTTCTAAATAAAAAGAAAAAAAATATTTTGTCTTGTGCTCATTATGCAGATGAGAAACAGTAGTGATGCATCTGTATAGTTAGAAGATGAGTGGCCAGGAAGGAGCTCTTTGAATAAAAGAATTGATAATAATATTCTCTATAGATATGAGTGTATTGCTGCTAGATCACAACTGGCATGGGCTATGTTGTGAAGTGTTTAATTTCTCATTGTGATAATGTGAAAAAGTAGGAAATGGTATCCTGGATAGAGGACAAGATGTGTGAGATAAGTTTTGGAGGTCATGGCTCCTCCTGAAGAGAGCATCTCCGGAGTTCAGGAATATACATTAGAGGGGAAGGAAAGAGGAGAGAGCATGAAGCTGGAAGAAGAGTAAGGAGAGGCCAGATTATAAAAGGTTTGGAAAGCAATCCAAAAAGTTTGGAGAGCACTAAATGGTTTTATGCTGGAGTGACCAGCATTTAAAAAAAATTTTTTTTTCTGGTGAAAAATGATCTTTCTGGTTTTCTGTACAGGATGCAGAGAGAAGAAAGGAAGGAGTGAGACTGGATGGCAAAAGAGGGTATGGGGATATTTGCAAATAGTACAATAGACCAAGGAAGTGATGCTGCAGAGGGACCCAGTACTCAAGCAACAGCAATGGAAATGGAAGGGAGAGTGATGAATATGAGAAAGATATGGAAGATAAGAAAGATGAGTTTTTGTGGCAGATTACATTTGTTTTTTAAGGCGTAGCAAAGTGTTTCTCCATTTTTAAGATTTATATATTTATTTTGAGAGAGGAAGAGAGAGAGAGACAGAGAATCCCAAGCAGGCTCCATGCTGTCTGCACAGGGCTCAATCTCATGAACCATAAGATCATGACTTGAGACAAAATCAAGAGTTGGACGCTTAACCAACTACGCCACCCAGGCGTACCATGTTTCTCCATTTTTCAATCCATGGTCTCTCTTGAATAAATGTAAAAACCTCACATTGCCCCTCCAATGAAATGTTTAGGTACCCTTGTAAGTGGAACATGTCCTACCACAGCACTCTTAAAATTCATTTCTCTTTAGTTTATCCCTAATGACAGGGAAATATTTTGTCAAACTTTATTTATATAGTTTGCATTACAAAAAAAAATAAGGGTTTTTAAACTATGAAATTGCATTTATTTTATTTCTTAATTATATTTTATTGTAAAATATAAATATTCAATCTACAGAAAAATTTAGAGAGACTGAACACCCACTACCTCCACTAGAATCCAGGTACTAGACTGGCTCCTGGGTTTCCACCTTGGGCAGAAAGGTCAATTATGGTCCTTAAATAAAATAGTGAACATGAGAAAAGAGGTTTAGAAAGCAAACATTGAATTTAAAGTGAATCAAATGATTCACTAAACCAAAGACCACTGGAAATCAGGGACCATTTCTTAGCCCTGAATGACCTAAACAGTGAAAAACAGTGAGTGACTGGCTCATACCTAAAAGAAATAAAACAAACAAACAAAAAAATCAAAATTAAAAATGCATACTGATCTGATCTGAACTAAAATGCCTGCGGGACATCAGAAAGGAGACAGCAGGAAAGGTGGAAAGTGGAGGTGAAGTTAGGGCTGTGGAAAGAGATCTGAAGGGAGATAGTACTTTGTGGTGATAATGGCAAAAGTAATGAAGGGTGTTGAAGGATTTTTAAGGTCGTGAAGGATTATGAAAAACTAATGAAAGCTATCAATTTTTTCCTGCATACCTATATATATAATATGTGCATACAGTTTTGGGGAGGCTCATTAACTTCCTGAAGTCTTACTTGAATTGTTGAAGAGCTCGCTAGAACCCAGATCAGGAATCTCTGTACCAGTAATAGTTGAATCTGGGCTTGGGTCTACTGACTCAAGGACAGGGCAGGGCAGGACGAGAACAAGGCTAAGAACAGAGCCTGGGGGGATGCCAGCATTTAAGAGGCAGAGGGAAGGAGATGGTCTTCCAAAGAAGAATGAATACAGTAATCACAGAGGTAGCAAGGAATGGGCACGAGTGGTGTAATTAAATAAAGATTCTTCCAAAGAGAAGCTGAGGTCACACAAGGTTAGATGATGATTAAAAGACATTATTTGGATTAAGTGGATATTTGCTGTTTGTTTGTACAGTTTTTATTCTTCTGCTTTCTGGGGTGAGAATCCCAAATTTCCTCTGAGAAATCAATCCCCTGTTCAGCCATTCTCAGCCATACGAATTATGTGGGATCGACCCCAGCCCTTAGTTCCCAAGGACAGCACCTTGCTGCCACAGGGCTGGGCACATAGAGGTGGTCTAGGCAAACCATAGGATTTTATTGGAAATTCTGGGACATGGAGGCTCTGGATGTGAACAAGAAAGCAAATGGGCTCAGGAGCTACTGGTGGTCATCCGGAGACAGCCAAAAAGAAGCTAGGTCATTGGTCACCGTGATAGGCCACTCAGTCAAGCCTTTGCTAAAACTCATCTAGCTCTGAACGTTTTAATTTCATGTGCCCATGTAAATCACATCTGCTGATTTCAATATGAAGCATCCAAATTGATACAGCTCTTTGCAGAAACTGTTTCAGTGCAATGATGGTGACAGACATAAAACTGCTATGGGCTAATAAGTGGCTGGGAGGAGATGTAATGCTTCAGCAACCTGAACTACATGCTTTATTTAGTTCTGCAACAGATTTATTGTGGTCGTTTAAAATACAATATAAGTGTTTCTGGTTATGTTTTCTTTTAAATTCTTTTCCTTATACGGGCTTTAGGAAACATCAAAGAATAGTGTGACTCCTTTTTTAGGACATAGATGATAGCTACAAATCTTGGAAGAAGAGTTTAAGTGATGCTTCCCCTAATATATTAATATACCTCCGTCAGCCAACATTGCATTTTACCCACCGCTTTTCCTCCCCCTTAACGTTAAGCTATGCAGTATAACTGTTGCTGTCAGATGTCCTCCTCAAAAAAGCAAACCTAGACATTCTGCTGGAAGCTCCTATCCAAATCTCATCATCTGTTGCCTAGACCATTGAAACTGCTCACTAACATGCCTCTTTGTTTTCATTCTTTAGTACTTTCCATCTAGTCTCCACACAGCAACCAGGAGATCAGACGCACCTGGGTGACACAGTCAGTTGAGCATAGGACTCTTGATTTTGGCTCAGGTCATGATCTCAGGGTCGTGGGATCAAACCCTGAGTCAGACTCTGTGCTGAGTGTGGAACCTGCTTAAGATTCTCTCTGTCTCTCTGTCTCTGTCTCTGTCTCTGTCTCTCTCTCTCTCTCTCTGCCTCTCTCCCCTGCTCATCTCTCTCTCTTTCAAAAAGAAGAGAAAAGATGGGGCGCCTGGGTGACTCAGTCAGATGAGTGTCCAACTTTGGCTCCGGTCATGATCTTGCATGAGTTCAAGCCCTGTGTCAGGCTCTGTGCTGACAGCTCAGAGCCTGGAGCCTGCTGCAGATTCTGTTTCCCTCTCCCTCTGCCCCTCCCCCGCTCACATTCTGTCTCTCTCTCAAAAATAAACATTTTTTCAAAATTTTTTTAAAAAGATAAGAAAATTTTAAAGTACATATGTGGGTCACATTGTACCTCTATTTCTACTGATCTAGAAAAGGTTTCCCAACTTCTTATGCATCTAACAACATGTTGCCATGGGCCGTGGTGCCAAGAATACCTTAAAAAGAGCTCTTTAGGGGCGCCTGGGTGGCGCAGTCGGTTAAGCGTCCGACTTGAGCCAGGTCACGATCTCGTGGTCCGTGAGTTCGAGCCCCGCGTCAGGCTCTGGGCTGACGGCTCGGAGCCTGGAGCCTGTTTCCGATTCTGTGTCTCCCTCTCTCTCTGCCCCTCCCCCGTTCATGCTCTGTCTCTCTCTGTCCCAAAAATAAATAAAAATAAAAAAAAAACGTTGAAAAAAAAAATTAAAAAAAAAAAAAAAGAGCTCTTTAGATGGCTTTTCCAACTCTTGTAATAAAGTGGGTAGAGGATTTGTGCTATTACACACTTGTGGGTACCAAGGTTACATTTTCAAGAAGGCTTGTGAAAAATACAGGGGTGGCACTGTGACAGTCAGCTAAGCTTGTCAGCTCACCCCAGGACTATACCCTAACATTGAGTTCATTTGCTCATTAATCAAATGTCTTTATTCCCTTTATCACCCTCCAAAGAATTAACTAGTTTCTCAATTAACCCTGAAGTGGAAATCAAGTCGCTTCTCCATTTTTCTGTTGGACATAGAAGTGAAAATAAGCTTCCTATGAAAGCAATGGAACAATGAGCTACAAGGGAGAAAATCAGTGACTCAGTGGTTTGAGCGGTGGAGGGCAAAATATAAGAACATACTGATGAAAGGTAGGGCCTCATCAGCTGTCCCTGAAATTCCACTGTAGAGGAATTATAATTTTTAATTAAAATGTAAGCAGAGAAGCATGCCTGCAGAGAAACTAAAGGCATCTCAATGACCAAAGAATGCATGCTGTTAATCACCACTGTCATCTTATTATACCATCATCTGAGTAATCGAGGGAAAGAGAAAAATAAATGTAGTGGAAGACGAAGGTATGTGTTGGGTGTGTTTTGTGTTCATTTAGGTATGTATGTATGAGTATCCTCATACCTGGGCCATTTCTTTCATTCACTCACTCAACAAATATTTATTAACATCCCCTACATGCCAAGGCAGTGTTCTGAGACCAGGGAAAATAGCAGAGAACAAAGTCGGTTCTCCCAGAGACCTTACATTTTCTGGTAGAAATTCCCTGGAGACAGCTATGTAGCCCATGTGTGTGACCATTTCTCCTATATCATTGCTCCAGCAGCCTGCATTCCCCACCTTCCTATCAGCTCGATATCCACATGAGAGCCATATGAATTAACATATTATACACAGACAATCCATTTTTAGAATGTGGGGAGGGGGAAAGAGGATGAGGGAGACTCAATATTGGAATCCCCTTCAAACTGGCAAAGCCATAACTCCTCCTGAATGAAACCCTTGTTCTTTTTTTTTATGGCTGATAAGAAAAGGTAGCCCTTGTTACAGTTGGGTACACCGCAAGCCACCTTGTTCCTTATCTTGGTCCCTCCTCTCTGGTGTTGCCTCTCTGGCAGGGGGTGACAGGTGAACACAGTACTAAAAGATGCAGAATTGGGCTGCAGCAATGTTCAGGGTGGAGAGGGATTTTACATGTGACTCCATTTCAAGGAGTCAGGTTTTGACCCTTCCATGAAGTAACTGTGTGACGTTGGACAAGTCACTGAACATCCATGGACCTGGGCTAGTTTTCTCTTCTGTAACGTGCAGGTATTGGAGTAGAGGCTCTCTAAGACTCCTCTCAGTCTTGAGGTATTATGCCTTTAAATAATTTAGGTAGTACAAGAATAGGACCAAGAAATTAGAAATTAGAATAAAGGCTAGGAAGGAATTTATAAATATTTAATATTTACCAATATGGAAGATCAGTAACAAGAGAGAAAACTAGTGTGTCCTCTAAAAAGTGACTTGAATAAGGTCACTAGTGAACAGAGGGACAGAAAAATTTTTCCTACAGTGTCTTGTGACCTTATTTTTCAACAAGTTTCTACTTATTACACTTGGCAGTTTCTCAAATGGACTTGTCATATCTGTATAAATTAGTCTACAGCTGTAGCCAGCTGTTTTGTCAGAAGTAACAGAATGTCTAAACATATTTCCTATCAACAATAAAAGCTCAATCTGGTATTTTCTAAAAACAGCTTTTTGCCTTTAGACCACAGACCTAAGCTAACATTCCTGCCCTTAAACGTAAAATACACACACACTAAGGGCGTTTACCCTGGAAATTTGGGGGGGTGTTACTACTACATGATGTGCCTTGTGATTAGTGATCCAAAGAGTGGGTAAAAATATAGCAGGAAAAATTTTTTCTACATTTTTTCCTTTTCCTCCATCCCAAAGTTGGAAAATATTCACATGGGGAATCCTTAGAAACCCAAAAAAAAAAAAAAAAAAAGTAAAAAAAAAAAGCCTAATTTTTCCAGTCCTTTACACTTCTAATAATGGTGGGCCTGGCAGTTTCCACTAATGTTTTCCAAACACTACATTGACCACATACCTGATATAAATAGAATTAAGTCTAAACAACTTAGGAAAATAGCACTCCAGGTTCCTGCAGAGGCCATCTGGGAGATGGTCCCTTCCTAATGAGCCTGTGACTTCAGAACAGTCCCATATTTACCCATTTTGGTCCATACACTTTTGGAAGAGTTGAATAACACTTTTTTTTTTTTTTCTGGGGGAGAGGAGCTGAGGAGCTAGCAGAATTAGAAGCAGGGAAAGGGATGAGGACAAGAGAGCGGCCATGGCCAAGAGGAGGCATATGAAATTCCGAAGACTAAAGCATGGTCAGCAACAAAGACAGTTTTGTGGTTGAATCCCTCTACTGCTGAAAACATTCAATTCAGTGGTCCCTTCTCCCTGGATTCTCAGTAAATATTTGACATTAAACACGTAGCATTTATTAAAACGTCTCATATTTACTTAACCATCAACTCTGTTTATTAGGTGCATTCCTGACAGAATTTGAGTGGCATTTTCCTTGCCATCACTGTTTATCATATCCAGCCACTAGCTGATCAGAGAATAAATCTAGGAGCCACAGGAAGGTGAGGGAAAAGGGGGAGGGGGGGTTGCAAGCCCAGGGGCGGTTAGGGTGGAAGAGAAGCCAGGCGAAAGCTGCTTAAATTGGAGGTGTTCTCTTACAGTAGATTTAAATGGCCAAATCAATGGAGTCATTCAAAACTAAAAAGGAAAGCTTGAAACATCTTCACAACGGGATCACTGATTTAACTATTTCATACTTTTTCACCCATTTTGTTACTTTGCAAACCCTGAGAATTTATCATGAACAATCCCATATCAGATTAAGTATACCTATATTAATTCTCCTGAGAGTGCTTAGCACTTAAGGAATCCTTAAGCAAATGTGTTTAACATCATCTTGTTAAATGTTTATTAAAATTATGTATTTGACTTTAAATGTACTAAGATGGAGAATGCCCATGGACATTTTCATAGGATTTTGAAACTATACACACAGAGACCCATTTATGGTAATACACATTTAAAAAAATCTAAAAATTCTAAAACTCTACTAAAACATAGCAAATGGCTAAAGAATCAATGAGATGTACACAATAAACAAGTACTTTGTATTTCTCACTACCTTGAAAAATAGAAAAGAGAGCCACAGAGTTCCTCAGTAAAACCACATCCATAAATGTTAACCATTTAAAACCTGAAGAAAACTATGAATTCTCGGGGGGGGGGGGAGGGAACTACGAACAGCACTTCAATATTTTTAAATATTTTCATTTTAATATTTTTTTAAAATTATAATTATAGGAGCACCTGGGTGGCTCAGTCGATTAAACATCTGAGTCTTAATTTCAGCTCATGTCATGATCTCACAGTTGTGAGATCGAGCCCCAAATTGGGTGCCACGCTGAGGGGGGAGCCTGCTTAGGATTCTCTCTCTGTCTCCCCTCTGCCCCTGTCCCCCACTCACATGTTCTCTCTCTCTCTCTAAAATAAAATGTAAAAAATTTTTTTAAATTATAATTATAAAAGTATAATTATATACTTTTTAAAACTGATTATATGATAATCAGTGGATGTTTATAATTAGGGCACCTAGGAGAAACAAAGAGATGAGAATTGCCTGCCCTAACCTCTGCACTAGCAGAGATATGGAAGGGGCCAAGACGAGCCCTGCCATGCTTTCTCAAGGGGTTTTGATAATGTAGTCACAGTCGAGCATAATTATACTGACTTTTAATAGATGAAGAAGTTCTCAGGGCAAATAAGTTTGAGAAATGCTCAATCCAATGTTCTCTTTGATTCTCATCATACACATTACCAGCATGGGACGCATTCTAGGGAATCCTGCTTCGATAAAATTCTTTAATTTTGATAGATTTGTACATTGCTCTATAAAGTTCAAATATATTTGTCAGTGAACCCTCAAAGCACCGTGAAGAACACTGAGTTATAGAAAAATTAAGTGATTGCCTAAGATCTCTGGTAGTAAATGGCAGAATGATCTGGGACACGATTCTTTTTTTGTTTTTTTAACTGTTTATTTTTGAGAGAGAGAAAGAGACAGGGGGAGTGGGGGGAGAGGCAGTGAGAGAGGGAGACACAGAATCTGAAACAGGCTCCAGGATCCTAGCTGTCAGCACAAAGCTTGATGCGGGGCTCAAACTCACAGACCATGAAATCATGACCTGAGCCAAAGTCAGGTTCCTAACCAACTGAGCCATCCAGGCGCCCCTGGAACACAATTCTTTTGACTCTCCCTTGTCTAGAAGAACCAATTGGTCTTACCACCCCACAGCTGTGACTTAGGATGTACCAAAAGAACGATATAAAAAGACAATTATGAATTCCATTGTTCCTGAATTTCTTTTGTAGTTGTTTTTTTTGTTACTTTTTTCTTTTGGAGTGTTTCCTTTGAACTGATTTATCTACCACTATGAAGAGAAGGGAAAAGGATAACCGTCTAGAAAAGGTGTTTGTTATAATGGCAGGCAGCCTCCTACCACCAGATGACCCATATTATCTCCCATCTGTCACAAACCTAAATCATAGAGATCAAGAAATAACATGTTTTAGAAGAAAATGATTCTTTATATATGACATTATGTTCTGTTGCATTATTTTATTGATACTGTAATCTATATTTTTCATATCTTAATAATCTAGATAATGTCATATAATAAATATTAATCTCAAAACAATTTTAATGGGTGCCAAATACACAAGTACACAACCCAACACATGCAATACTCCAACTAAATGATAAAGCCTAGTGAAATGAGTACCTTAACATATTTCCTCTTATAGCCAACACTGTGACGGTTATTCAGGCTGGGTGTAATTTATTAAATCCACTTGGAAGTGGTAGGAAAGTAACACAAATGGTTACTTTTAAAGGAACCAACTAGTAGCGGCTCTGGTTACCAGGTAGCTAATCAAGTGACTTCAACCAGTTGTTTCTAAACATGTATAATAAATATAGTCTTTTCCGGGGGGGGGGGGGGGGGGGAGGGCAAACAAAAAACGAAACAACAAAAAACAACTTTCCATCCACATGTATATAATCTCACAACAACTCTGAGGGAATTAAGTATGAGACTCAATGAAATTAAGTGCCTAGAAATAAGTGGCACACCAATATTTAATCCAAGTCCACTGACTTCTGTCTCTACACTCTTTTCTTTCTATAGAAACACAAGATACTGGATTATTTCAATGAAGATCACTTTAGCAAGTTAGTAGAGGAGAAAACATTTGTCCTTTGAAAAGATTTTTTATTACGTTTCTAACACTTTGCTTCCTGGTAAAATATTTTTGAGCTGTATCTCAATATTCATACATTTAAAAGACGTTAAGCGTGGGGCACATGGCTGGCTCAGTCAGAAGAACCTGGGACTCTTGTTATTGGGGTCGTGAGTTCAAGCCCCACGTTGGGCGTAGAGATTACTAAAAAAATAAATAAATAAACTTTAAAAAATAAAATAAAAGACATTAAGCTTATTTTGCTTTATCTATTACTTTGGAGTTTAAATGACCTGGTATTAAAGAAATCTCCTGTATTATTGCATTCTGTTTTCATCAGATATAATATTCTAAGTATGTTCATGAAAAGGTGTGGTCCTGAAAATTTTGGGAATTTTTGGAAAGTTGGAACATACTCCAAAGTGCTCGCAAGTTGTTTGGTGTGAAAAGGAGACTGGAAATGACTCATTTTATAAAGCAACATGTCGTTGTTGTTGTTGTTGTTGTTGTTGTTGTTGTTGTTAGGAGTTCTGTAAGACTGGCCCAGAAAGACTGACAGCCATGTGGAGGTTATGAAGGGTACTACAGAAAGGGATGAAACACAGGGGATCGCATTAAGTTAGGAAGAGAAAAGAAGTCAGATAAGCCAATGCTCGCTCGTTCACTGTGAAACCTAGAGCATGGAACTCACAGAGGAGAAAGGAAAAGAAAGAGTCCATCAATAAGATGAAAGATTTAGCATCTTGTGTTCACCAGGTAATTACTGAGAACATACTATGTGCTGGCCTATAGCTGTGGAACAAACTACCCCTTGTGGAGAAATTGCTGTGCACAAGAGAAACACAGTCCTGCCTTGATGGAAATTACTGACTTCTCCAGCGTTTCTCGTACTTGGGGAACATAAAGGCCTCCTTTTTATGGGCAAAAGCCAAATTCTCCCAGACCCCTAGCATTGACTTACATTAAATGTATTACAGTGTCTCATAAAAATACCTAAACATAAATCAGGTATGAATACATTGTGTATCAGTTATAAAAGCATATCAAAATTATGAAATAAATGGAAGCAGACCTCCAACACCAGGGCAATTCAAATTAGCCTCATTAATTGAGTATCCCGAAAGATGTTTTGTTGAAACCAGCAGTGACTCACATGTGATCCAGTTCCATAACAGTGTGTGATTTCTTACATGTGTTCTCTATAGAAGTGCCTATAAACCTTTGTTTATGTGGCACACTGGGACACTATCTGATTTTCACTTAGCATGAATCTCGAATTTACATGTTGAATTCACCTCTAGTCTATTCCCATTTACCCAATTAAAACATTACTCAGCACTAACATAATTTAAAGCAAATAGGTATATTTCTTTAGATTATACTCATATTGAAAATACAAAATTTAATCTTGATTATAACCCGTAGACATCCCCCTCCCCACCCCCCCACCCCCCCCACACACCCAGGGATACATCAGTTCGGTTCATCCCTCTTACAAGGAGAGGTGGATGAGGAACTTGGTTAGAACACTGGTCTGGTGAAGATGACAGATGGGAAGGGAGCTATTGTAGGTGTGAAAAGCTTTACTCAGAAGGACAGTATTATGAGGGCTTTGCAGAGGGAGCACTAGCCCCAGGCCCTTAGGGGTTAGACGCCTCTTGGGAAAAGTAATAGTTAAACTGAGACTTGAGGAAAGAATTGATCTTACCCAGGAAAAGAGTAAGGGGAAAGACAAGAGCTAATTTTCAACCTGTTAACTCTAGGATATCTGTGCGTGACTTCAGATCTATCACCTTATGGGACTGGTTGTTAAGTATTTTTACATTTACCTACTGGCCTAAAGAATCTTCAAATATGAGATGGGGCTGTAATAACAAGCTCACAGCATTCTTGGGAGGATTCAGTGAGTCGCAGTGATGTTGGCACTTGGCACAGTGCCTGGAATGAAGCAGGTACGTTTAATTGGAGTTGCAATAATGGTGGTGATGATTATGAGGATTCTTAGTAATTCAGTCAGAAGTAATGTTGATAAGAGTGATGGTGTATTTGTTGACTATAAAAGCAAAGTTTAATCCGCATCCAGGGCCTATTTTTCTTTCTTCTCCATGGATGAGAAGAGGAAAGTGGGACTCTATTATTTCATTATAACATGCATCCCAGAACACTCCATGCAGCATTTGGGAGGGAAAAGCAAAATACTTCTGGGGTCTCAGAGGACAAGTAACTGTCAAGGTTTATGTGATGTCTTCTGCAGGACGGTATATTTCCTAGTCCTTGTAAAACAATTGCCCTCTGTGTTCCCTGTCTGTCGGGGGGCAACTGTTAACCAACTCTGACGCATCAGAGTCTCTGTTCTGCAGACAGGTGTGCTGTGTAGCAAAAGGTGAACAGTTCTTCACCCTCAAACAAGTCCCTTAACCCTAAGGGCCAAGAGAAAGAGTTGAGGTCCACACACTCAGTCTGATCCCTCAGTCTTGGTAGACCCCTACCTGTGGCCCACACTCATAGTAGCCCTCCTTTTGGTTCCCCACACCTAATAATCCAGGTCCAGAGTGAAAACAGGAGTTGCTCCCACATTGTTAATGTCAATTACCACAGATAGCTGGTTTTCCAATAGTTTCTTATAGACTGAAGGTTGACAGGCAGCCCAACCATGAAAATAAACTCTGACTCATGAGTTCAAGACTGAAGTAAAAGAAGCACAGCGAGTCACAGCTAAATGTGATCTTAGATATAGGAAAATTCCAATGACAACAAAGGTGAGACTCGGTTTAAATTGTGAATACATAATCTAGAGTCTAGTCATCTCAGAAGCTCATCCATGTGGAACACAGCACATATTCTGGTAGTAAGTGGACACTCAAAGTCAACTGTGGGCACCATACAGCCACTTGATTGTACCATCTGTCATTTTGTCATTTATTTCTTGGTATAAAATGACTTAGCTTCTAAACCAGGTCTGTGTTTCAGGCCTCTTGATTTTTAATGCAGGATCCTCCTGATGTTTATTATTGCTCTCTCCTTTCCTGCACGTTTAACTGCAGACAACATTTTAAAATCTCCCACCATTTGTACCGGTTTGCATCCAGGAATCTTTCTAAGCTCTGCTTCCCAAACCTGAACTCTCTGTTGCCATCCCATTGTGATTGGTTGCATTCTTGCTCTCTGCCTGCTTCCATGGGCTTGCTGCTCCACACCTCCCTTTATTACCTGTCCTTCAGTCACCTAGTACTTTAGCGGCAGTACCTTTGGCTCAGTGCCCTCCACCAAAGACCAGCCCCCATGGCTGAGATCTGGCCTTTCACTCTTACTCCTAAGTGGGCACAGAAATAACCACTTTCTAGAAGAAAGCCAGTTCCTTCTCCAAGAATTTAGCTGCTCTGCCATGGGGTAAGTAGAGAACTGACAGCCCTAAAATTCAACACCAGCCTGAGTGGTTCTGGTCAAATTCTTGGATTTGTCCCTAATTCCTGCATCCTACAGTGAACTCTGCTAATTTCCACAAGGGTTTATGCCATGGCTATTGTCTCCTGACCTTGACTCATTTCTGACTCCTGCTACTTCCTTGGCAACTTGTTCTCTCCAGAAGGGACATGGCAATCAAAGGAGCCCAAAAGCAGCTGGCACCTGACCCAGGCTATTGGCAAATGCATTTTCTACTGGCCCATCAAACTGGTGAGAAACAGAATCATCTCAGGAGGAGAGTGAGGTGGCAATCACAAATGTGAATGTGAGTAATGTGAGCTTGTCAGGCCTTATGTCTAAAAAGCAGATTTTTGTGACAGAATTAGATAAAGTTTTATTTCAAACTTGCATAACTCAGCAGTATGCCATGCAAGCCTTCATGCTTTTAATTTCCTCCTAAATTTCATGGTCCAAAAAAATCAACAGATGCTGGAAAATTATATTTATGTAAAAGAGCTTCTAATTCAATATGAAAATAATAAAAGAATGAAGATTTACTCATGCAGTTCAAAAAAATCTAGGCAGAACTTTGAAGTCCAAGAGCTTCCCCTGGGAGGCACTGGCATGTTACAGTGGCCACATGATACTAATGCAGCCTTCTCCCAACACAGATATCTCTTCCCCAGCACTAGCCATCGTCTTTACCTTTGGCTTCATGCCTTTTCCAGTGATTTAATGGTTTTGCCACCACAGCCCCAGTCTTGATTTTTTATCCACTCAAAACAGCTACCTTTGAGAAAAAATATTTCAAAAACATAGATATTCCTCCAGCTAGCTTAACTTTTTTTTTTTTTTTAGTATATTTGGCTCAATGTTGCATTAGTTTCAAGTATCCAACATAATGATTCAACTTCTCTATAAGTTGTACTATCCCCAGCTAGACATCTTACTACAAATATGTGTCATTAGGCTCAAAACAAACTTGGAGAAAGTATTAATGTCTGTACAGGTTTTGATAGATAACAAACCATCCTAAAACTTAGTGGTTTAGAACAACTACAATCAGGGGTGCCTGGGTGGCTCAGTCGATTAAGCATCTGACTTCAGCTCAGGTCACGATCTCTTGGTTTATGAGTTCGAACCCTGAGTCAGGCTCTGTGCTGACAGCTCAGGCAGAGCCTGGAGCCTGCTTTGGATTCTGTGTCTCCCTTTCTCTCTGCCCCTCCCCTGCTCATGCTCTGTCTCTCTCTATCTCAAAAATAAATAAAAAACATTTTTTAAAAATTAAAAAAAAAAAAAAGAACAACTACAATCATTATTTTATCCCTGAAGATACTGTGAGTTAATAGGGCCCAGCTAGGCAGTTCTTCTGCTCCCTGTGCTGTCCGCTGGTGCTGCATCCCTCCAGAGGACAGAGTGGGCTAGAGCTCAAGATGTTCACTCATACAGTGTTGGACGCTCAGCCAGGGCTGTTGGCTGAAGCACATAGATTCTCCTCCACATCCTTTCTATGCCCCTTGGACTTGTCACAGCGTCCCAAGAGGTATCAATGCACAGCATCATTTGTACCATATTCTAACTGCCAAACACATCAAGATCAGCTCAGTTCAAGGGGAAAGGGGAAAGACTCATCCATTACACTCTCCAAATCCATCGTATCTATGGGGGAAAAAAAGGTTTTATTATTGGGCCACTAATCAATCCCATTGTTATTTATAAGGAAACTTCCCTTATTAGACTCAATCCCAACAGGGTCCAGAGCAACTGATTTACTGCCTTTAGATCTTCAGAACAGAGTGAGACTTTCTCAAATTACTTGGAGTCTGAATTCACAGGGGCCTAGGACCCTTTGGGGCTATTGAAAAGATCAGGGGCTATGTAGGCTTGAAAATTCCCATGGTTTATAATACTGTTGGGATTTACCTTGAACTATATAAATGGAAAAACAACACAAATAACTTTCCAACAGATTCTGCCAGATGAAAGCATAGTAGGCTATTCAGGTATTATTGATAGGTGGGAGAGGACCACACTAATTTGTCCGTCAAAGGATTAAATTTAAAGATGATTTCTAAAATCACCATTCATTTGCATTGTTCTTCATTTCTATTAGAATATAAGACTAGAAAGGATAGGATTGTGGATTCAGTTCCCATGAGAGAAGTCAAGTTTTGCTTTCTCCACACCAAATTGGCCATGTTGTAAATCTGCACCTTGACTCATCAATGGATCTGAAAGAGAAGGGACAGATCAGTGTTACCCCATCCTTGACACTGAGAACCACATAGCATTTTCTTGAATACCATTTAACTTTTTCCTATTCTCTTCATCTCAACCTCCCCCGACCCATTAAGAGTCAGGAAAGAAACTGTTATTGAACTCTTAGTAGGTATCACCCACCGTATTCAAATTTTTTTCCTGTTTTTGTTAAACTAATATTGTGTCATTTAATCATTACCATAAAGGGTTTTGTGTGCTGTGGGCACTTAATAGTGCTCATGTGACTTGCTGAGATAAACTTTGAGGCAGGTGATCAACCATGGCATTAGCAATGTTTTATTGGATGAAGAAACCTCACATATTTTTGAGGACAGCTTCCTTTGGTTCTGAAGTACAGAAGCTAGATATCCTTGCCAGACAGAGAAATGTATTGCTTTTTGGCTCATATCAGCTCAGTATATGATATTAAACTTGCAAAACATGGTAATAAAACCCTGAAGAAATAGAAGATATTTTGATAGCTGTACTTTAGCCTATATAAGATATTTTGTCGTGGAATATCTGTAGAAAATGCCATTTGACCATGATTTGGAGATGTTGCTTATTGCAAGCATTTTACAAGCTAATTTTGGACGAATGTACCACTTTAGCAAATTTGCAGTTCTCAAAAATAGGAATTCCATCCAGAAGGGAATGGCAGTTTTCCCTCAGGGCATGAATGATCATTCTCATTTCATTGAAATATTTCAATAGGCTGAATTTAATCAGAGTGGTTTTAATTATCCCATTCCTCTGACCCCCGTGTCCACTTCTGCCTTTACCCCTAAATTCCAAATTATCTTTAGCAGAAGTTTAATATCTACACATTTTTCTTTCTACCACATTGTTAATGTAGTCAACACTTGAGCTCCCAAGAAGTTGAGAAAGATTTTCAAAATGAAATAATCATCTCTAGAAATCAAAAGGCATTTTAATGATAGGACAACTTAGCTGGCCTTTGGAAAATGAGATCACTCTAAAGAAATCTACTGATCAAGAAGACAGAATGAAAGTGTCCAGAGGGTCTTAATCACCAGTATCAGGGATATAAGTGAAGATAGAATGTGAAGAGAGGGAAGTAAAGGATGAAGCAAGTATCAGAGTATTTAAAGACTTATTAGAGGTTGCCACAAAAACAAGACATATGAATCTAATCTTATCTTGTATAAAATATCAACATTGTTTTCATGTTTAAATCAAGAATTTCTTCCAAAAGGGTTCCATTGTCTCATTTACTTTTATGGGTAACAGTATCTAGTCGTCTGAATTAAAGCATATATTTCCAATTAATATAGATTTTATTTGATTGGTTTATTGTGTACTATTCCTAGACAATGCTATGCATATGGAGATATTTAATGTATTTCAAGTACACAGATATTTTCTAAACAAAAATGTTGTATATTATGTGTGTGTATGTATGTGTGTGTGTGTGTGTGTGTGTGTATAAACAGATGTGTACATAGGTAGATAGATGGGTAGTTAGAGAGGAAGATAGATATATGATAGATGATAGATAGATTTATAGATAGATAGATAGATAGATAGATAGATAGATAGATAGATAGAATCTCCTGTTAAAGAGTATGATTGAGTATTTTGTCTCCTTTAAGGAGTTGTAAGCTTTTGATTTGGTATTCTAACTATCCCAGAAAAAGTTATCCAAATACCTACTATTTCTATCCTGCGTCTACAGAAGGTACTAAATGTCATTGTCTGCAACAAGTTGGAGTCATCAAATATTGTGCTTGGATCTCTGTTCTAAGTTGTTTTGCCTCCCAGAATCTGACTTCTCCTGTCATATGCCGACACTGATGCATGACTGTCACCTGACTATTGGTGTTCAGAGTTGATTAAGTTTCCTAGTCCCTTTTAAGAATGGTGCACTTTGAACCCAGCCTATACAAACCATCTATGTAAGCATAGTAAATTCACAATAGTGTATTATGATTCAATACTCTGGAATGATGAAACAAGGTTTAAGGTAGTGCTTTCAGACAAAAATGTTTCCTTTAAGTTGAATCTTGTTTCTGAGAGTTTGCATTCATAATGGAAATCCATCATCTATGAATTACTCGGAGCCTCATAAATGTCTCCAAAATGACCACAGCTCACTCCTTCGGGTCTCCTAAAAATAGGCATTCAGGTGCCAGGAGTTGATTACGTAGGCAGTCTGTGATGACTCTAACCATGCCAAAGAATGCTTACATTTGTCCTAAATCTATTTTTAGAAACCAATTGTTAAAACAGCCCACAATGTGTGGACCTGCTGGTGAATTCCATAAACAGATGTCACTTTATTTTTCTATCTTGAAAAAATACATCAAGTACCATTTGCTGGCTGCCAAAGAGAAGATTATAAAGGAGCAATAAGTGATAGGTTAACTCACCCTTGGCTTTCGTGTTTAAAATGAATCAGCTTTTCAGGGTGTCCCATTTCCATTCTTCATATCACAATGCCTGTACTTCTTTGTGGCACATTTCTTGTCAAGATTTCCAAGTGGCCCTTGAGATGGGATCTATCTGTGAAATATCCAACCTGTGAAAATGAGCCCATTACCATGTTTATGGACAAGTGTTCCCCAATAGCTATCTCTTTAATGTTCAATGGAACCCTGCAGACAGATTTTCTACCCTCTTCCCTCTTGCCTTTGTAAATATGCCATGTAAAAACAGTGTTTCATCTGTATAACAGGCTGCTTGGGAAAGGGTGTATGGTGTTAGAAATGACTGCCATGGTTCATCTCTGCAGAGTTATATTCTATGTTAGCCAGCAGAGCAATCCTCTTTTACTGATGGAGTCAAAATAGGCACATCAAAGAGTCAAGACACCTGTGGTACATGGTATTAGGGTTAACTTCGTTTTCAGTCAGCTGCTATATTCCAAGGGGAAGATGGTCTCTGATATAAGCCCGTGGCTCCAGAAAGCTACCCACCTGCTCCATAAAAGGCTCCCCGATGAAGATTTGAAGAATCTTTATGAACAGATCCCCAGGTCCCTAGGAAAACAATGTGAGGTCATCTATACAAGGTACTGGGTTATAACAACAAAACAGAAGATAATTTTTTAAGTACATTTCTCCCAATGTTTTCTAGCATCCTTTTAGAAATTATAAATAGAGGAAGTATTTAAATGACCCCTATTTTGACTGTGAATAGACTTGAATTTCCATATCCTAGAAGAAATGAATCTCTTGGTTATGCTTGTGCGGTGGAAGAGTTAATCCAAAAGACAATGTTTTCCTGAAATCTTATATATCAGTACAGCTCGGATCAGTAGGGCTAAGATCAAATACCCTCTCATTCCTTCTCTTCAATTGTATTCAGAATTGCAAAAAAGTTTCAGCTCCAGATGAAAATGAATAGATAAGTATTTTGCAGCATAAAAATAAACTGCCTGTTAAGTATGATCTCTTAAGTAGTATAAAATTTCTATAAGCTGGGATATGTGTTACATGTGGCTAAAAGACTACCCTTCATTTTCCACCAATCTGGTTTTTAACCTGCTGTTCTGAGGCCATAAACTCTCAGAGGGAAGTCCTCTGTAATTTTATATGGAATTTGATGACTTAGAGGCCCATGGCAGGAATTACGGAGAGGGAGTTTTCTCAACTCCACAGCTCCTATAGAGAGACTAAAGCTCATTATCTGAATCTCAAACTAGTTCATCTTACAGAGCTATGAAATAGCATAAGCTTTGTTAACTCCTTTAATTTCATTCTTTGGGTGAAGTATTCTGTACACCTTCTAGAAATGTATATTCGATGTCACTTGGATAGAGAGAAAGGAAGGCTGAGTGCGCCCAGAATATTGGAGGACATAGAGTGGGAGATCAGAAGTTAGAAGATTAGCCTAGTTTTTGATGGAGACAGTCCTTCAAGCTTTCCCAGGAAATAAAAGGCTTCTAGCGGGGGAAACAATAGACCTGAACAGCAGGAGTGTTTGGGACGGGAGCCAGGGAGCAAGAGTCACTAACAGAGAGTGGTAATTTGGAATGAATTGCTGTTTGTGTTGTGAAGCACACAGGACACAGCTGGTGTACTGGCTAACCTGAGGATTTGTAGTGACTGCATTGAAATGGTAATGAAGTTTTTATTTTATGATTGCAGATGTTTGTGGATTATTGTTATTAAGCTTATTAGTGTACCACTACAAATATGAGATTTT
Organism: Panthera tigris; assembly: GCF_018350195.1. NCBI lineage: Eukaryota > Metazoa > Chordata > Mammalia > Carnivora > Felidae > Panthera > Panthera tigris. Next base: position 110,894,531 of record NC_056666.1, on the reverse strand, counting down.
TATTTACTTGGGCTCTTATTTATGGGAGCTTTGTTAAAGTCTTTTTAACTCAAGACAAGAAAACAAAAGCCGTGCAATAACCAAAATGTGCTGAGCCATCAGGCAATCCTTACGGAGTGGGCCTGTGCGTGCGTGCGTGCGTGCGTGTGTGTGTGCACATGTTCACCAGTGCCCTTAATGTAAGACTCTTATACATTTGAGATAAATCCAAATGTCCCCCTTGTTGTTGTGCCTTAAGTAACGTTTTCAAGTACTCTGCTCACAGGTGAAACAATCAATCATTCTAGTAACAGTGGTCACTATCACTGGTTCTGGCGTTGGATTGCCTTGCCAATTCTGCCATTTATAAACTGTGTAGTATTAGGCACTTAACTTCCCTCTGCCTCAGCTTCCAACTCTGTAAAATTGAGGTTAAAGAAATGCTACCTTTTTTCTAAAGTCATTGTGAGGTTTAAATGTGATATCTGGGGATGCCTGGGTGGCTCAGTAGGTTAAGTGTCTGATTTCAGCTCAGGTCATGATCTTGCGGTCCATGAGTTCAAGCGCCACGTTGGGCCCTGTGCTGACAGCTCAGAGCCTGGAGCCTGCTTCAGATTCTGTGTCTCCCTCTCCCTCTGCCCTTCCCCCACTCACACTCTGTCTCTCTCTGCCTCTCAAAAATGAATAAATGTTAAAAAAAAATTTTTTTATGTGATATCTGTATAGAGCACTTATCAATTAATGTTAGCTGTTACCTAAAAGGATCTTGATGTAGAAGGACACTTACGCATTTTATTCAAAAGGTTGGGACTAAGAATTCTGTTAGAAACTTTATTATCTTGCAGAGTGATCTCATATCAAACAATTGAAAGAAGGTGCACATAGGTCTGTGGACAACTAGTTTTCAAGCAATAAAATAAATAATAACCAGTTATTTTATTGTTAGGCATAGTATGATCTCTTTTAATGATTCAGAAACTGCTGAAGAATCTTGAAATCTTTCAAGATACTATCATTAGTGAGTATTAAGTAGCATCATAGAATGGATTGACAAAAGTGTTTAGGATATCAGTTATAAAAATTCCAAATGATTTTGTTTTCATTATAGTTCACTTCCTAGCTGGCCATAAGGACACAGTAAATATACAGGAAGTGAAATGAGCATCTCCAAGGAATTCAGTTTCTAACATGCTAAAATAATTTCCTTAGGTTAGAAAAATCAAAATCCCCAAAATATGCCATATGTAAAAATAAACTCATTACCATTAAGCATTTCAAAATGAAAATGATTACTAGTTGACCAATTAAAGAGAAGCCTCTTTCATATTGACTATACAGCAATTCCTGCCAGTATCATGATGTGATGTTGATGATTTAAAACCAATTGGGGACGCTAATGAAGAATCCCATGATTCACAGTCAAATGTATCTTGGAGTCTAGTCATAAATTTACAATAAAGTTGACATCTGGGGTGCCTGGGTAGCTCAGTTAGTTAAGTATCCAACTCTTGATTTCTGCTCATGTCGTGATCTCAGTCATAAGAGAGCTGCACCTCAGGCTCCATGCTGAGTTTGGAGCCTGCTTAAGATTCTCTCCCTCCCTGTCCCTTTGCCCCTCCCCCGCTGGCACACTCATGCACTCTCTCTCTCAAAAAATAAAAAAAATTAAAAAGTTGACATCTAGTGAGAGTTTCTAAGTGAGTATATCTTCTGGAATTTTCTAACAGAGTTCATCTAAAATAGGTTCATGGTCAGAAATTAAATATGTTCACCTTAATTTGTTGATAGATAACGTATTTCCTTAACCAAAGGTGACCCCTCATGACTCTGAAAGCAATAAGAAAACACTGTGTAAATTATAAAGCATTAATTTGGGGTGGGAGAATGTCAGGAAATTGGGAAGCAAACCAAGTTCTCAAATACATTATTACATCTGAGGGATAGCTTTAATTAGGTAGTTTCATGATATCTTAAACCAATATGCACCCATACCATGGGTTGTGATTAAAAAGACCTTTATATAAAAACAAGGTCTTCAGGAATTACATTTTATATCTCATTATTGTAACTTAATTGCTTATGATTTAAATACTTCTAAATTAAAAAAAAAAACCAATTCACTTGTAATAAGTTCTATTCTGTAGTGGAGATTTTTCCAAAGTGAAATTTGTAACTATAAGTATAATGTAAGCCTGGAGATGCCAGAGACCACCACATAGAGAATGAGTTCATGAGAATGAAGCCAACCCAGAGGAAGGTTGAGCCAACAGATGGAGAAAGACAGACACTGGTGACATCATTTGAGGCCTCCAGATTCAGCCATGCCTGGGTTTCATAATTCTGTGAGCCAATAAATTCCTTTTATGGCTTATGCCTGTTGGAGCTCAGTTTCTGTCACTTAAAAACCAGGAGAATCCTTGCTAATACAGCAACGAGGGTCACAAGTTTTGGGGAAATGTTTCAAATTATATTTGTCTCTTACAAATTCACAACGTGTACTAACTTGTTAAAAGATCTGAGAAAACCTGCTGTAAAGGAACTTTCTTTCTCTGTGTTAACCCGCTGTTTCCCCAAACTTGGTTGATAGTAGAGTCTCCTTCTATGCAACACCTACGAGCACCCGTTTCACTAAGCACGTTTTGGGATGTGATGCTCTTCTAAGGCATGGAGGGAAGAGAGTTGTCAAAAATGACCCCAGCAGGACTTCAAAGACTCACTGAAAAGAAATTCATAAAGTGAAGTAACCTCTACTAGATGAGTAAGTCTAAGTGGGGAGGGAGCCAAAAGCAGGGTCTTCTCTACACAGTCCCCTCATTTCTCTGTAGCACCATGATGGGAATAGTGGAGACCTCCATCATCTCTTTAAATGACAAATTACTAGGGGCTCACTATCACATGCTGTTCCTTCCTCTGCCATGATCCAATATATTGGTGGTTTTTCCTCCTAACTTTATCCCTCTCCATAGAATCTCTACCACCTATAAGATGAAGATATGCCAGGCTATTTGAAGCCTCTTCATTTAAGGTAGCAGGGAACCTCATCTTCTAGGCTCCCATCATATTTCCCAATCCTACACTTACAAGCTTCAGCTTCTGAGATGGGTCTCAGTTCTCTTAAATTCTACCAGCTAATGTCCATCTTTTCTACAACCATTCAAGCCCCAAGGCCTGAGACTCAGGAGAGCCACTGGTGTAAGTTCCAATCTGAGTGCAGACCAGTGTCTCAGTTGAAAACAGAGGAAGCAAATTTTCCCTAACCCTGCTTTTCAGGCCTCCATGGGATTGAATGATGCCCACCCACACTGGGGAGAACAATCCACTTTGCTCATCTATTGATTCAAATGTTAATCTCATCCAGAGACACCCTCACAGACATACCTAGAATAATGTTTAACCAAATATCTGGGCACATCTGTGTCCCAGCCAAGTTGACATATAAAATTAATTATCACAGTAACAAAAATCACATATGCTTCTGTTTCACTTATTCCTGAGGATTTGTTCCAGAAGCATGAGCTCTTTGGGAGTTGTGCAGTCCTTTCTTGTCAACATGGTCTTTGACATCACCTTAGTTCAGCAGTTACCAGCCTTGCTTGACATCAAAATGTAGAATATTATGAAAACGTGGATTTCTAGGCTTCCATTAATTACAACCTTCTGAATGAGAATCCGAGTTTGAGGCCCATCTTAGATCAGAATATAAGATAGAGGCCCGGGCCCATTTCCAAAGGATTTTTTTGTTGTTGTAGTTTATTTATTTGAGAAAGAGAGAGAGAGAGGAAGAGAGAGAGAGAGTCGGGGAGGGACAGAGAGCAAGAGGGAGAACACAAAATCTGAAACAGGCTCCAGGCTCTGAGCTGTCAGTACAGAGCCGACACGGGGCTCCAGCTCGCGAACTGTGAGATCATGACTTCAGCCGAAGTCGGACCCTTAACCAACTGAGCCACCCAGACACCCCTCCAAAGGATTTTAATAATCAACCTCACTAAGGAATAACTGCTTTTTTTTCATTTTATTATTTTTTTAATTTTAAAAATTTTAATTCCAGTATAGTTAACATACAGTGTTATATCAGTTTCAGGTGTACAATATAGTGATTCAACAATTCTATGCATTACTCAGTGCTCATCAAGATAAGTGTACTCTTAATCCCCTTCACCTATTTCACACACATCCCCCATCCATCTCCCCTCTGGTAACCATCAGTTGGTTTTCTACAGTTAAGAGTCTGTTTTTTGGTTTGTCTCTTTTTTTTTCTTTGTTTCTTAAATTCCACATATGAGGGAAATCATATGGTATTTGTCTTTCTTTGACTCACTTATTTCAGGTAGCATTATACCCTCTAGATCCATCCATGTTGTTGCAAATGGCAAGATTTCATTCTCTCTTTATGGCTGAGTAACATTCCATTGAGTATATGTACCACATCTTCTTTATCCATTCATCTATTGATGGACACTTGGGCTGCTTCCATAATTTGGCTCTTGTAAACAAAGACGCAGAGGGATAACTGCTCAAAGTGCAGAGTCACTGGAGACAGTGACTCCAAACCCACAGCAGGGATTTTAGTAGTGTCCCTCCTTCTCGCTCCTGTGTTTTCCTCTCCTCCAGACCCCCTTGGCTCATTTAGGGAGGAGCCAGGAGGATAAAGCCATTTGCTAAGTTAGTAGTTTATGGCAGGAATTGGACTATGTATTTTATATGCTTTATTTCATTGTAATCCTCTAGTCAAACTTGTGAGAGAAAAAAAGGAGAGGTTCTACTTTATAGATGAGAAAAACAAAGTTTAAAGGAGTTAAGTAATTTTACCAAGAGTTTAATTAGTGAAAGAGCTGGAATTTAAACTACAACCCATTTGTTTTTCTCTACACATCAAACTTTGTGGTTGGTTTAGGAATAATCAGATGACCCCAGACTGGAATGGATTAAAGATTCAGAAAAGAAAATGTTTAAAGCATCTTGTACTTGGTAAGCAATCAGTAACAGGCTCAAGTAGTTGGCTAGACATGGAAAGAAATAGGGGACTGATGGTCTTCCACTGTATTAGGAAAACCCATAGCACCCTTTGGACAGAAATGTTAAAAAACATGACCACACCTCAGAGAGGCATCAGACACTTTTATGAAATCTTCAATGTCCCTTTCCTACATCTTCATTCAACATAATAGGTACTCAATAAATGACTCTTGAATAAACAAATGATATAAAATTTACATAGTACTTGTATTTTTTAAGGAGGGGATTCTTCAATAATTTCTTGCTTTGTTTGTTTTCACCCTGAGGCCAAGAATAAGAATACAATAAATTTGCATAATCTGCACTTGAGAAGAGCTCTTTAGTAGTTCCCCATTCAATTTATTTTATCTTTAGATAAAAGGTGAATAGGTGTTAAGTATTCTAATTAGCTGTTTGGAAAGGCATCATAAGCCTCTTTTTCTGAATGACATAAAAAATAAGTATTTGGCTGGAATACTATAGTTCTGAAGATTATTCTTATTTAAGAGCCTTATATAATTCATCCTTTGGGTGTTCAATAAATGCTTCCTGAGTGATTGACTTTGAGGAGTAGAAGGATTCTCTAACTAATAGGCAATTTTAGAACTGGTTGTCATAGATCCTGTGTTCTGGTCTTATTCCATCTTCAAAACAAAACAAAAAAACTTTCTAGTTGCTAGTATCAGCATTATAAGAAACAGAGTTCAGGTTTGGAAAGCTATGACTACTTAACATGCACATGAACAAAGTATTACTAAATTGCATATAGTATGAGTATAATATGATAATGAGTCAAAACTAATGTAAATAGGACTGGTAAAAAAAATTACTGTCCCCTAGAACCTGGAGAATCTGGAGGATATTGCTACTAATTAATAAATGTATTCTTGTGCTATCAGTCACCTGAATGATTTGGTTCATCCTGCAATTAATGGGTTGTAGTGAAATGTCAAACACTCCCTAGGCTCAAAAATCCTGTATGAAGTATCAGTAAGGATACAATTCTTAGTCAGAAGTAGCAATTATCAATGGGCTATCCATATACTCTGGAAAGTTATTTAACATGTAAACATCTTGGTAGATGTCACAGTAGTTCTCTGTTTCTAAGCAAGGATTCAGCATTGTTGATCCTTGACTTTATTTCTCCTAATCCAAGAACTAATTTACTATTTTCTTTCTTTCTCTCTTCACTCTCTTTTTCTCTTTCTCTCCTTCCATCCTTCCCTCCCCCTTTTCCTCCACCTTCCCACTACATCTCTCATTCCTTTCTTCTCTTTCCACAGGAATTTCTTGAATCTGTATAATAGGCCCGATCCACACTAAACCCTAAAGATACAATGATGAACAGTATTCCTGAATTTAAGATGCTTACAGAAAAATGAAGGTGGCATAACATAAAAATAGATGGGATTCCAAGTAAACGTCAGTGATTACCTAGGAGATTAAAGGAGGTTATAAAATATTACCAGAGTAGAAAAATTCAGCAAGTTTCAATGTTAGCAAAGCATGAAGAAATTTATTCTGAATTTGAAGTTACATGTGTTCAATAAACTGAAACTGATGAAAACTTACTGAAATTGCTCAATTTATAAGGCTTAACTACTTTATAATAGGAGAAATCAATGAAGCAGGTATTTATGATATCTAGATTCTTGATGTATATTATATTTGATTATGAGAAATACTTTATTGCTTAGAGTATGGCAAACAATTTTACTAATACTTTGTGTAACCATATTTGAGTATTATTCATTGTATTAAAAACTTTCTCTTGAACCTAAAATGTACACTAAATTATTTTCTGGATTCTGAACTATGCTTTTATTAGATCTACAAGAAAAAAATTTTCCATAGTGAATTCATTTAACAAATAGTTATTGAATACCTCCTGTCTCCTAGATACTATGCATTAGAAAACAAAAACAAAACAAAACAAAACAAAAAAACACCAGACATGGTCCCAGCCCTCATAAAATTTATATACTGGTAAACAGTTTCAAATTGTGTAATATAAATCTTTGGCAAAGTAGAGTTTCCTTCAGAAAAAAATGCCCTTTATAACAAACTTGGCTAAAAAAACAATGTCCCAGTAAATAGGGCATGACCGTCTCTCCTATTTTCGAGGCACAGTTCTGAAACCACAAAGCATAGGCTTTAAGTGAAATGGAACTCGGTTCAAATTCAGCTCTGCTCCTTCTTGGATCTCTGACTCCATCCATTGAATGAGATTTGTAATTCCAACTTCACAGGCATATTGTGAAAATCAGATGGCCTGTGTACAGAGAATAATTCTGGACCCTAAACTGAAAGGTGCCGGATTCGGAAATATTTGAGCCTTTGATTTTTAGGATGTGTGTATGTCGGTGTATGCATTTGTGTGTGTGTAAGTATATGAGTGAGAACATTTCAGTACCTCACTGCCAGGATTATTAACATGAATTAACTGATCAGTAACAAGATGTTGATATAGCAAGTCATAGTCAAGTTGAAAATGGACTGACTCCCAGGGACATATTCTGATATCCATAATTGCTTTTTGAATGCATAGGAAGTATTCCATGTGTCAACTGATGATGAAAAAATCCCTAATTTGACTTTTTCACATTCATTAAAAAAATTATACCCAATTACTAATTATGGATCACTGTATTCCAGTTGGGATTTCACACCACTTCTAAATGACACTTGTAACAAATTACTTCTCCCCAAATCATTTGACTTGCTTCACCAAATATTTTGATAGTGATAGAAGGATCACTTAAAATGAGTGTTGGAGAGTGAATCATTTACTTGCAAAGAATTATAGTCTTAGAGCATTTAGATTGTGAAATTTATTTGGTAAAATCTAGCAAAGACTAATATGTGGTGGTATTTTCACTATTTTTACATTACAGAATTTACTGCTTTTTGTGTATATGCTCACACGTTCCTTTGTTTTTATTTAAATAGAATATCTGTTAACTGTAACAAATGTTAACAAATTATAAAATTGATCAAAATAAGATTTCTAAGATGAATCCAGCATTTTCTTCCTATGAACAAGTACTTATAAATCTTTAAAACCACATATAAGATCCTATTTCCAAACAATAGGATTTCTTTTTCCATTACACATGATGATAACTCCTAGCCAGAGCAGCCACAGTTCAGTGTTGATTCATTTACACAAGCTTCACATTTCATAGATGTTCATGGGCCCTTTTATTCTTAAATAAACAGCTTTCTTGAAAGGTGTTTTACTTGTAAATATGTATTATAAAAGATTTATTTTCCTCTTTTGAACTGACCTTCTCCTACCCTCACCTCATTAGACAAAAAAAGTAATTTTTGTCTAATAATTTTTTTCTTTTATTATTATTATTGTTACTTTATTTCAGCACTCGAATTTAGTGACTCATCACTTACATATAACACCCAGTGCTCATCCCAACGAGTGCCCTCCTTAATACCCATTTAGCCCATTCCCTGCCCACTTCCCCTTCAGCAACCCTCAGTTTGTTCTCTATATTAAGAGTCTCTTAAGGTTTGCCTCCCTATTTCTTTTTATCTGATTTTTCTTTCCCTTCCCCTATATTCATTTGTTTCTTAAATTCGACATGCAAGTGAAAAAATATATTTATCTTTCTCTGACTGACTTATTTCACTTAGCATAACACACTCTAGTTCCTCCACATTGTTGCCAATGGCGAGATTTCATTCTTTTTGATCACCAAGTAATATTCCACTATATATACATATATGGACATATATATATACACAGATATGTATATATGTATATAGACATTTGGGCTTTTCCATAATTTGGCTATTGTCGATAGTGCTGTATTTTTTTTAATTTTTTTAATGTTTATTTATTTATTTATTTTTAATATGAAATTTATTTTCAAATTGGTTTCCATACAACACCCAGTGCTCATCCCAACAGGTGCCCTCCTCAATGCCCATCACCCACTTTCCCCTCCCTCCCACCCCCCAATCAACCCTCAGTTTATTCTCAGTTTTTTAGAGTCTCTTATCGTTTGCCTCCCTCCCTCTCTAACTTTTTTTCCCCCTTCCCCTCCCCTGTGGTCTTCTGTTAAGTTTCTCAGGATCCACATAAGAGTGAAAACATATGGTATCTGTCCTTCTCTGTATGACTTATTTCACTTAGCATAACACTCTCCAGTTCCATCCACATTGCTACAAAAGGCCATATTTCATTCTTTCTCATTGCCAAGTAGTATTCCATTGTATATATAAACCACAACTTTTTTATCCATTCATCAGGTGATGGACATTTAGGCTCTTTCCATAATTTGGCTATTGTTGAGAGTGCTGCTATAAACATTGGGAACAAACATTGGGAGCAAGAATCACAGGAAATAGGAGAGGTGGGAGTGCTGGGGGGGGGGGGGGGCGGGGGGTTGTAATCTTAAAAGAATAAAAGAGCAGTTCACCTGGCAGCTGCCAGCTACTAACCTGGCATATAAGTGACTGATATTCTCTCTTACTGCTATCTAAAATTTATAAAAATTATAAGTAAGCACTTTCTATGGGGAAGGTGGGTGATTACTATCTCTGAGGAGCTCATAGTGTTTGACAGCATCTTTATTTTTTACATAGATAATTTTCAAAATATTCCTGCAAAGAAACTACAAGTGAAATATCTCTTTTTTAAAGGCTGGATTAAAAAAGAACGTGAAGAGAGGCCATGTCAGTGAATATGTTCACAGATTAAGCCCTGGAACTAGAATGCTGGTGTGTGTGTGTGTGTGTGTGTGTGTGTGTGTGTGTGTGTGTGTGTATGCATGCTCGTGTGTGTGTGTGTGTGTGTGTGTATGTGTTTGAATGTCTCTTGATTTCTGTCTTTACATCTCTCAATTTTAAGATTTTACTGTTTCTCTGCTTCTCTAACTGGTTTCTCACCTTCAATGACTTCATCAACCAACTGGTGATTGGCAAAGCTAATTTTCCCTTCTCTTGCTGTATACTTCTGAATCCTTCTTTACCCGTGTATCTTATATAAGCCATAGATTTCATTTCCTTCCCTGAATCTTAGGGTTGACTCCACTAAAATACGGCAGATTTGGGTGAATGCATTTGATCTGATTGTTCAGAATGCTCTGACAAGTATGGCAGCTTGACAGTGACTTCAAAGAGGGTAGTTGCAGGAGAGATGAAGAAGAAAAGTTTGTATATGGGGTAGTGGTTTTTATAAAGAGACTCTTATAAGAAATGTCTAACTTCTGCCATGTCCCAAGCAAAGGGCAAAGGGATGGTAGTGCCCCCTCAACACCTGCACAGTCGACAGACCCTTACTGAACATCATTAAAGCTCCAGATATTGTACTGAACCATACATGGGATGCAGACATAAAGGAAGGCATGTTCTGTCTTGAATTTTGAAATCTGGTCCAGTAGAAAAGATAGACAAGTATACATGCCTAACTATAAAGTGGAATGAGTTATAGTAAACTATAAGCTTTTTTAAAAAGCTATGGGGATATGCAGAATAGAATAATCCTATCCATTCATATATGTGATTTATGCCCCCCCATTTGAAAGGCACTTTGGCCCACTGTGTGATGGCTAGTGTTTCTCAAACCTGGAAACTCTCCGTAGTATTCGTTGCGGGTAGACTGGGCCAGCAGTGTTACAGGTACATTCTTCTCTACAAACACTATGATGAAGTTTTCTTGGCCTCTGAACAACAGTGACAGAGATGAAGCACTACCTCTGTGGGTAGCTCTACCTCATGGGCTGGTAGCTCCCATCATTGAGTAGTCATTTAATTGAAAAGATTTTTTTTTATTTATTAGAGGAAAAAGTGACAGGCAAATTTTATCAGAAACATATTAGCATAAAATGTCTATTTGCAAGTGATCACATGAAAAATGGCAGATGATTAATTTCTGACTTGGTCAGTAACACTAGAGTAATTGAGAGTTGGGAGACATTCTGAAATACCCACTGGTGGATGTTACACAATTTAAACATCTCCCAATGTTCCTGCAGTACTTTCACTGAGATTTGTGCATATGTCAAACCAGTTGGCAATATGCCAAAGTCAGAATGGATTTATACCAATAAAGTACAAAGAATGGAGATAGGGTTTCTTAGAGAGCAAAGATACTAATACTGTATTGTTCAACTAGTAAGAGATGAGTTTCAGCCAAAGGAAGGAGAATTTTATCAGCTCTTACAAATTATGGTACCAAGATGGATGCTATATAACTTTGATTTCATTTTTTCCAAAGAAGCTACTTTTTCAGATGCAAGTTTCAAGCTTTTTGGATGAGTTTCTAATTCGGAATGTTCAAGGAGGATTAAAAATGTGAAGTATATACAGAAGGACAAAAAAAAAAACTTAAAAGAAGTTTTTCTAGTAAAAGTTTCATAAGTGGTCACTTTGATATCATAAGATGCAGTAAAATACCATGGCCTTAAGTTTTCAAACACTAGATAATTTTCCCCTAATCAATACAAAAATTATCATATTACCATATGATCCAGCAATTCCAAACACTACTGGGTGTTTACCCAAAGAAAATGAAAACACTAACCCAAAAGGATATATGCACCTCTATGTTGATTGCAACATTATTTACAATAGCCAAAATATGGATGCAACCCATGTGCCCATTTGATAGATGAGTGGATAAAGGAGATATATGTATTATGAAATATTATTCAGGCATAAAAAATAATGAAATATTGCCATTTGCAACAGCATGGATGGACCTCAAGAGTATAATGCTAAGTAAAATAAGTCAACCAGAGAAAGACAAATACCATATGATTTCATTCACATGTGGAATTTAAGAAACAAAACAAATGAACAAGTGAAGAATAAAAAGAGACAAACAAAAAAACAGGGGTACCTTGCTGGCTTAGTTAGTAGAGCATGAGACCCTTGATCTAGGAACCGTGAGTTCAAACCCCACATTGAGGGTAGAGTCTACTTAAAAAAAATAAAAAACAAACCAGACTCTTAAACACAGAGAACAAATTGGTGGATGCCAGAGGGGAGGTGGGTGAAAGGGATAGGGAAAATAGATAAAGGGGATTAAAGGTATACTTATCTTGATGAGCACTGAGAAATGTATAGAATTGTTGAATCATTACATTGTACATCTGAAACTATTATAACACTGTGTGTTAATTATGCTTGAATTTTTAAAATCTAATGAATAATTATTCTATAAATTCCTCCTGAATTCCAGCAGTGTTCATTATGGCAATAGTGAGAAGGCACTCCTTATTTTGACATTAAAATCATCCTAAGAACTATAATCATGTGACACCCTTACCCTATTCCACACGTGGCTGAGAATCACACACTTACATGAAGCTTGTCTCTTCTTTAAGTCATTAGTCCAAATCAGCTGCAAGAAAAAAATTCACAGTATGAATAAAGCAAAACACACACACACACACACACACACACACACACACCTGGTTTGTTGAATTGAAGTTGGTCCTAACAAAAGAAATAACTTTCATGCCTTTGAGTCTTTCACTAAAAATTACTTTGAACACCAATCAAAGCCTTGCTAAAATCCATTTGCTGCATTATAAATGCATGTATGAAGGGCATTATATACTCATTTGATGTAGTTGGATTTTTTTCTTTTTAAAGTTTATCTAATGATCAAAATTCCTAATTCTAATAATTAGATAGCCTGTGCTGTCTTGGTGGTTAGCAATCTATATAAGAGGGTGAAAATTCAGCATAGTGGTGGTTCATTAGGATTCTCCAGAGAAATAGAACCAATAGGATATATATATATATATATATATATATATATATATATATATATATTCATATATGTAGCTGAAAATGGATATGGATAGATATAGATACAGATATAGATATCTTGGGACTTCTCAGCCTCCAAAATTCATATATATTGGCTCACATGATTTTGGAGGCTGAGAAGTCCTACAATCTGCCATCTGTAAGCTAGAGAACCAAGAAAGCCTGTGGTGTAATTTGGTCCGAATCCACAGGCCCGAGAACCAGAAGCACAGATGTCTGAGGAGAGGAGAAGATGGATGTCCCAGCTCAAGCAGAGAGCAAATTCTTGCTTCCTTTACCTTTGTGTTCTGTTCAGGCCCTCAACACATGGGAAGACGCCCACTCACATTGGTAAAGGCAACCTTCTTTACCCAGTCCACTGATTCAAATGCTACTCTCTTCTGGAAACATCCTCACAGACACGCCCAGAAATGTTTTGCCAGCTATCCTGGTATTCTTTGGACCAGTCAAGTTGACACAAATCAAAATGACACTCATCACAGCTGGTGTTGTGAGCTTCATTAACAACATCACCTCTGACATTCACTTACAGCCTTTTATGTGCCTGACACTGGGCCAAGCATTTTATTTACATGATCTCAGTTAGTCCTCTCAACATAATGTGACAGGTGATGTATAATAATGATCTCCATTCTCCAGATTAGGAAACTGAAGCTTAGAGAAATTCGGTAACTTGCCCAGGATCATAGAGTAGGAGGTAGAGCATGCATGAAACACACAGTTCTGTATGATACCAAAAGACCAGGCCCAAAGCCCTAATCCTCTAATTACCCATTTCCAACTTGAAAACGGATCCTTGGGTATTTCAAAGCATTCTATGTAAAACAAATATGAAAGTCAAATGATATTAATGTAATTGGCTAAGTAAACAATGTGATTTGTAGACTTTCTTGAACTGAGAGTTTCCATTTATTTACTTTTTATGCATATCCTATTTTGTTTCAACTGGGATTTAATATGAAAAATGGCTTCATAAAAAGCAGTTGGTCAGAAAAGCAATCTGTCGAAAATAGAAAACGTTTGAACCAGAGTTATACTGGCTGCTGTGAAGGCATGTCACTTTACACCTTCTTTCTTCCTAGGGCCTAATGGGAAAGCATGAAATTGACCTAAACTCCAAGTTTCCCAGGGTTTGGCAGGCCGTCACTTACCGAGGTGTGGTATGACCACACAAGCCGTCCAAACAGCTGCTCTGGGACCAGGCCACTCAGGGTGTGGCCATGTGGACTGGTGTGGATGGTAGCAGTGAGCAGACCAGAAGGCTACGTTCCTACAGTAGTCTTCTCGGCATCCAGGCCTCGGTACTCCCTTTCACCCCTCTCATCCACCCCACTTTCTCCAGAAAGGTTGGCTGGATAAAGGGAGGCTTCCACTCCAACTAGGAGAACGGTTGAGAAGGCAGAATCCCACCCAGCGTGGGGGACTGCCCGGCTTCCAAGCAGCCATGTGCTGATTTGCAGGGGCACTTGAGTATGAAACGGGCTTGTCAATACACGTGTCAGCGTTCGTCCCACTGATGTGACTCAGCTGGGAGCTCACTCTGCTGTGGGGGTGGGCCTGTCCTTTTTATTCCTCTAAGGATTTCCTGCGAGTTGAAGGATCACGAGGAGCTGCCAGAGTGAGCATGTGCAGATGGCAGGTGAAGTTGTGCGTCAGCAAAGAACGATCCCTTTTGTTTTTTTCAGGAGTGGCAAGTCAAAATCCAGCTATTAACACAGGAGGTTCACTGGGGAAGTCGGAAAGAAAAGCACATTGGCATTCACATTAGGCAGAAAAGGACCCACGGAGCTGTTAGAAAACCCAGAGGGAAATAGAAGCTAAAGAACTTTTCCTACTAACACACTAATGATGTTTATCTGCACACAGCCTGCTTTTGTGCTAGTACTTTATATACAATTTAGGGGCCATTAAACTTTAATTTAAGATAATTCATTAGAAACGTGTTTTGTATTGGAAGTTTCAGAATAGCAACTCAAACATTTCAGAAACCTCTGTTTTTACTTACACTGTGTTTTGCCTCCACCACGGAGCAAACAGCTCAGATATATAACCCGCCCAAAATAATTGACTCCTGCCTCCAACCTTGCTTCTGAATATTCAAACACACAGCTGTGGGAGTGAAGTGAGAGGCAGGGAACCTGACAGCGAAGAATATCTCTCTGTTTTACATAAACTCAGGCACTTTGGAGGTTGGGAGATGTGTTTTCCAGAGTGTTAGACACACTTCTTCGGTCCTAATTGAGAACGTTGTTATCAGCATCCTGTAACTGCAAATGCCAAATTGAAATATCAATTTAAATCAAATAGGGATGAACAAAGAAAAAAATTCAAAACACTCATAGAAAAAATCTTCAATTTCCTAGATTATCAATATCAATTTATATGGATAGCTATCGAGGTCCCTACCTAGATATTGCATTTTCAATGTGAAATAAAGGAATCAATAGGTACATTAAAGTCATAAAGATTACAGTAAAATCTAGACCGTATCCATTCATATGACATTGGACAAATCACGTATGCACCCTAAGCCTTGAGTCTTCATCTGAAAACAGGATAAATAATCCCTACGTAATATATGTGATAGAGAACGTAAATCTCCACCAGTTTGTAAACTTCATGAGAGTAAAGAATCTGAGATTTTGGTGTTTTCCCCTCAATTACATTGTATCTTCAGTACCTAAGACTTTGGCACTCCAATACTTGCTGAATGAATGAACATTATACACATTAAAAAAAGATGCCATATGTGAAATGTCTATCACACAGTTAATTAATAAAAGTTTGTTCCTTTAATAACCTCTACCTTACTCCATCTTCATTCCTACCATATTAGCTCAAATGTTTGAGGCTGAATTCTTTCAACTCAATTCATACAATAGGTTCATTTTCAGATACCCTCATGTCTATACTAAGAATTATCTTTGAGCCCTTTATTTCTCTTTCCTTATCAAGACTGTTAGCCAGTACCATTAATTCAGCCTCCACAGTATCTTTCAGATCCATTCACTTCTGTCCGCCTCTACTGTCATCATCTACTCTAAGCCACAGTCCCCTAAATGGACCCTAGCAATAACCTCTTAACTGGTATCTCCATCTCACTGTGGTTTCACAATCCATAGGTGGATCTCCTGTCTCATCTGGTACCATTTTTCACTCTTGCCCATGTCCCACCCATCCAGACTTCCTTTCTGTTCCTCACATATCGATCTTTTTCTGTTCTTAAATCTTCATGCTTGTTATTCACTCTGCCTAGTAATGTTTTTGCCCTGGCTCTTCTATAGATGGTTCCTGTATGTCTACTAGGTCTCTGCTCAACTACCCTTCTTCAGAGAGGCTTTCCCTCTTTATCATATTTTCTCTACAAATAATTGCCTATAACACTTGGAATAAAGTCCAGACACCTTGCCAATAGCCCAAGGCATGATCTGACGACTGCCTGGCTGATGCTTTAAACTCATCTTCTACCGTTCTGTTGCCTGGTGCCGCTACATGCCCAACCCCCTCCGCACCCACCTCACTCCTGCTGTTCCAGTTAGGAGAGAAGAGTTTAGAAATCAATATAAAATTGGAATGATCAAGGGAAACAGACACAGCAAAAATACAGCAAAAGGCATAGAGGTAAGAAAGCAAACAAGATGAAGGAAAATAAAGGATAAAAAAATAGGAGAGAGAAAACAGGAGAAATGGAAGACTGTCAGAGAAAACACAATATTTGCATAGAAGGAGTGCCCAAAAAGAAAAATTTTAAAAAATTAACAAAACAAATATTTAAAGTTATAATTTAGGGAAATTTTCTTTATTTTTTTTTATTTTTTTAACGTTTATTTATTTTTCAGAAACAGAGATAGAGCATGACTGGGGGAAGGGCAGAGAGAGTGGGAGACACGGAATCTGAAGCAGGCTCCAGGCTCTGAGCTGTCAGTACAGAGCCCCACATAGGGCTCGAACTCACAAACCACGAGATCGTGACCTGAGCCAAAGTCGGACGCTTAACTGATTGAGGCGCCCCCCAAATCTTCTTTAAATATAGATTAGAATCTCTATGTTGCAAGGGCACAGTGTGCTATCACAGAAGAAAATTGATCCACCATAGTTAATGCTCAGTCTTATGTTAGCAAAATTATTAAATACTTCAAATATAGAAAGAATTGGACAGCCAGACAGAAATATATCAAGTTACTTGCAAAGGAAGGAAATTATGTTGGCTTCAGAAATCTTCACAGCAATTATAAATTCCAGAAACAGTGGAGCAATGCCTGCAAAACACTCCACCAAGAAAGGGTACATCAAGAATTCTATATTCAGCCAGGCTGTCCCTAGAGAATAAAAGTTTCAGACATTTTACATATACAAGACTTCATGGAATAGTGTTCTTATGGACATCTCTCAGGGATGCTCCTAAAGGAAAAACTTCAGTCAACCAAGATATAATGAGGGAAGCTACCAAAAAAAAAAAGACTGGTAGTGACCCCTGAATATATTTAACTGTACAATTGAAACGATTACACAAATTGCAGTTTATGATGAAGGAACATAATGTAAGTTGTATATGCTTCACAATAAAAACTCAACATTTTTTTAAAAAATGGGAGGTCAAAGGGAAAATATGAGTGGAATAGTAAGCTTGTCCATCTACAACAGCCAAGAGGCAAATACTATAATTTAAAATGGACTTACAAACATATATAACTCACAAAAGAGAACACTAGGAAAGATATCTCAATAAAGTTGGGGAGTAAAAGAGAAAATAATGAAGATAGAAGAGTAGACAAGCTACCTTTATCATTTTTTGTAAAGGAAAACTAATAAATTCTATATAATAGTTCTAATAAATAAAGAAGATTAGGACTGATGGCATTATATAAATATATAATTATGAAAATAAAGATGTAAACCTCCCTAAATCCCAGCCAAATTTCACAGAGAAAAAAAATAAGGTCTTGTGGTAACAGATTTTTTTAAAAAAGTTATAAAAGAGAAACATGATAGGGGGCTCCTGAGTGGCTCAGTCAGTTAAGGCTCTGAGTCTAGATTTTGGCTCAGGTCATGATTTCCTGGTTAGTGACTTAGAGCCCCACATTAGGCTCCACGCTGACTGTGGAGCCTGCTTGGAATTTTCTCCCTCTCTCTCGCTCTCTTTCTGTCTCCCTCTCTGTACCTGTCCTTCTCATTTTCTCTCTCTCTTCTGTCTCTCAAATAACTAAACTTTTAAAAAGAAGGACAGAGAAAAACATGATATAAGAGAATAACAAAATTAAGACCAAACATTTTTGCCTTTCAATAAATGTAACTTGTCTTGATTCATCTATTGAAAGGCAAAGTTTTACAGATTGAATCACCAAATAAAACCTACTTCATGCCAAATACAAGAGAAAAAAAAGATAAAGGCTTACAAAAAAAGAGTGGTCAAAGATCTACCAAACAAAAACAAATAATATAAAGCAGAAGTCATCATCTTTATATCAAACAAGGTGGAAGTCAGAACAAATGGCTAAATAAGACAAAGAAGAAAACCTAATAATGCCAAAGTGTGCAGTTCCCTATGAAGGTATAACAATTATGTATATACCTGTGCACCAAAATATATCAACATGTGAAGAACAGAAATTACAGGAGTTATAAAAAGGAACAAGAACAAATGCTAATATTGGGGGACTTCAGTTTGTCTCTCCTTTACGTGACCAATCCGAAGGACAAACCACCTGCAAAACCTAGCCTTGGGAATGGCATCCAGGGACTAAGTAATCCGCGGCCATGTTGAGCACCGTTTGCAAAGGGAGTGGTAACATATACAGTCACTTTTGGTCCAGTTGAAATTCAATCTGAACTTGAGCAGCATCATGCTGACACAACACATTCATAGCAAGAGGGGAGTTTCCTGTTCTTTTTATGAAGCTTTGTAACCTTGGTTTCTGGGACTCCTTGTTTTGGAAAAAAAAAAAACAAAAACCCACTTCCTGATGATTTCTCTGCTAAAGAAAAATCTGATGAAAAACATAATTAGGAAATGAACATGCTTTAAATAAAGTTAAGCAAGTGATCATTTTTTTTTGTTTTTAATTCAACTTAAAATTCAAACACACATTATCTTTCTCTACGAGTATGCATAAGAGAAAAAGTAAAGTCTTACTGCTTGCTGGGTGCTTCTGATAGGTGTTCAATACCACAAAGACCACACAAACCACATGATTGTGACAATTACTATGGCAACTAACAAAATTTTCAAATTGAAGTACCCACTGTCAGCTGCCCACACAGAGCTCTTAGATCTGGCATCCACTTCCACTTTGATGTACAGTGTGCAAATCTGGAAGCCCCCGCCATCTTGTAACCACAGTGAAGAAAACTGCCTACATTAACTCCGCTCCTTTATTTTCAGTTGACTGCTTCATATGTCAGTATTCCATTCAAAACTGGAGACCAAAGACTTGGATGCCCAGTCTAGAAAACTGCATATAGAGCCTGAAGCAAACATGGTATTAAATTAGCAATCCCATCCATATGTTTTCTCCTCTGTGCACTCAGAGCCATGAAAATAAGTTCATTAAAAATAACTCTTCTATCGCATAGTGGATTTTTTTTTTCTTCTCCTGAATCAGATCGTCATTTCAATCTGTGTGATTTAATTTTCTAAAATCAAGTCCCTCATATCCAGAGGGCCTTTCCTCAAACAAATGCCACACAGGAAAGCTGATACATAATAAAATTGTAAATGGTTCTGCTTAAATCTGGTCGGAATGTCCTGTTTTGTTTTCAGAGACAACAGAACTTCAAGAATCTTTCAGCTCATCATTATTCGCTGAGAAGCAAAGTCTCAGTGTCGGGATTTGGCCATTTGGGAAAAGCTGAAAAGATGCGGAAAGTGAAAAAGAACAATCCTCGCCCTAGCAGCACACCCTTCTAACTGGGGGAAAAAGAAGTCACTGGCCAGAATCCTGATGTGTTCAGCAAACGTTCCTCTGTGATTTTTCTCTTCCTGCTTCTGCCTCAGAAGAAACAGGAACTTAGGGGGCAAGAAAACCAGAGGAAGTGACCTGCATCTTCTTAGCAGGACAGGCACATGAAAAAGGGAGACTGAGGTCCCTTCTGCTAGGACATATGAAGTTAGGACATACAGATTCACTACTGAGATAAAAAATTTTCCTATCTGGCAGCAAAGATACCATCATAACAGTACCAATTAACAACCCAACACTCACTAAATGGTTAGTTAGATGCACCAGGCATTGTTTTTCATAGATAGACTCATTTAATCCTTACTTTCAGTACCCCTAATGTCCCCATTTTACAGATGAAAAAACTAAAGAAGAAACAAGAAGTCTGTTTTCAGTTTTAGATCCTGAAGAAATAATAGGTATCTGGGAAAGTATACAATATTTTCCCTTAGAGTCAGTTGACTTTCCAAGTCTGTACAAAAGGGAAAAAACAAAACATGATTTATCATAGTGATGTTTGATGGGACTAGCATTTAATGAAGGGCTAACTCTACAGTTGGTGGAAAATGTCACCTGTGTATGATCAGACTAGGGGATCAGCAGAGTTGGGCTCCCGCACCCAGCCTGAGGCAGCACACCTGAATGCCCAGAGCTGCATTTTGAAAGGTGAGTAAGCCTAAAGTTGGTAACACGGAAGCACCTGGCAAATGGAGGCAAAACGCAATCAGCTCATGACTATTTGTGATTTATGACTGTGAAACACAGGCCCTTCAAACAGCTACTTTAGCCAGGAAGTTCAGTTTTCTGTCCGTGAAAACCTTATGTATTAATTTTCTATTACTGCTGTAACAAATTACCACAAACTTAGTAGCATAAAACAACACAAATGAAGTATGTTTTGGTTCAGTAGGTCGGCAGTCTCGTATAGGTCTCACCAGACAAAAGAAAGCAAGTTGTCTACAGGCTGCATTTTTTCCAGAGATTCTAAGGGAGACTTTATCTCTTGTTCATTTGGGTTATAGCAAAGTTTAGTTCTTTATGATGGTAGGACTGAAGTCCTTGTCTTTTTGCTTCTTGTAATGGAGGCCCATTCCCAGCTTCTAGAAGCTACCACATTCCTTGTCTCCTGGCCCCCTTCTTCCATCTTCAAAGCCAGAAATGGCAGTTGAGTCCTTTGAATCTCCCCCCACTTCTGTTTCATCTCTTTGACCCAAGTGGGAAAGCTTCTTTCCTTTAGAGGACTCATGTGAATACACTGGGACGATGTAATTGACTCAAGATAATCTCCTGAACTCAAGACCCATGCATTTGATTACACCCGCAAAGTTCCCTCACCATGTAAGGTAAAATATTCACATTCCTGCACAGTTTCACATATCTGTATTTCCAGGTCCATGAGATAAAGACATGAACATCTTTGGGGGAGGGGGAGGCATTATTCTGCTACCACACTTATGAACTGCACATCTTTAAAATGTATAATTTTATGAGTTTTGGCTTATGCATATCATATAGACCTATAAATCCAGCACCACAATCAAGATAATGAGTATATCCATTACCCCTAAAAGTTTCTCCATGTCCCTTGGTAATCCATCCCTACCTCCTTCGTCTCATCCCCAGGCAATCAATGATCTGCTTTCTGTCATTGTAGATGGTTATTCATTTTCTATAATTTTATATAAATGAAATTACACAGTAAGTACTTTCTTATTTATTTATTTATTTATTTATTTATTTATTTATTTATTTAGGTCTGGCTTCTTCCATTGAGCATAGTTATCTCAAGATTCATCTGTATTGTGGTGTGAATCAATAATACTCTGTGACTTAGCTATTTCCCTCCTAAATGCTGCTTGTAGTGTTTCTGCCTGGGACAATATGTTAGGAAGAGAAAAGAGACTAAGAAAACACAAAGCCCTTCTGACTTCCAGTCCAGCTCAGAGACAAGTACAAATCCCAAGATAACTTAAACATTTGAAATCTTTGACACTGAAACAATATCCTATTTTATCAGTGAGTTTTTGCTGTGTAAGAAACAAACTCCCCCCAAAATTGAGTGGCTTAAAATGATAGTCATTTTTCTGTGGATCAGTGATTTAGGCTGGTCTCTGCAGGGCAGTTTTTCCGCTAGAATTGGCTAGGCTCACTCTGTGGCTAACGTCAGCAGAGGAATTGGCTAGGGGCTGATTCAATGTCTCACTGAATGTCTGGTGGTTGCTGCTGGCTGTCAGTTGCTGCTGGCTGAAGGTGGGGTGACAAAGATGAGTGATCCCAGGTCTCCAGCAAATTTGTCCCAGTTTATATTCAGCTGGTGGCAGACACAGGGTTCCCAAGAGCAGCAAGAGAGGCAAGCCCCAGTGTGCAAGAGTTTTTCAGGCTTCTGTTTGCACTGCGTTTGCTAATGTCCCATTGGTCATAGCAAGTCACATAACCAAGCCCAGATTAAAAGGGTGGATACACACACTCAGCTTCTGGATAGGAGTAACTACTGAGAAACACTGCAAAGAGACATACATGCAGGTACAGGAAGGTTTTGTAACCACATCTGCAGTCGACTACATCTTCCTTCGTTACCTCCGCTTCCTCACTACCCATTCCTGCCTCAAGCCATATTTCAAATTCAGTTTCCTTACCCATCACTTAGCAGAATCTATTCTCTCCGAAGTTACCAATGACCTTCTTGTTTCTTGCTAAACCCAGGGAACCCATTTCACTCATCATCTCACTTGGCATCTTGGCGTCATTTGATATCATCTCCCCTGGCTTCAATGACACTACTCTTTTCCTTACAGTCCTCTTAGCCATTTCTTCACAGGCTCCTTTATGTAATAAGTGTGTAACATAATGCCTGGCACAAAACATGCATTTAAAAATTTTTTTGTTAAATGAATGATTAAATGCATAAATAAGCCAACAAATAAAATGGGATCATGTTCCTCTTCCCACCAATTAAATGTTGCAGTTTGCCAAGCTGCAGTTACTACCTATATGCTGATGACTTCCAATTTTACGACTCCAGCCCAAATCTCTTTCCTGTACTGCCGGCACGTATATGTAAACTCTGACTGGACTTTTTCCCGCTGGCACCCCAAACTCAGCCTATCCAAATCTGATCTTCCTGACTTCATTGCCGGACCTGCTTTTTATCCAGATTCTTTCACGATCTGCCCAATCACCCATGCCCAAAATCTCAGTGTCATCCTTGACTCTATCCTACTGGTCACCAAGTCCTGTTACTTCTTCCTTTTGAAATCTGCCCCCTTATCTCCAACCAGGTTGTTTCTAGAACTTGTTTAGGTCTTTATTAGTCCTCACCCAGATGCCTACAACCACCACCTAACTCAGGGTTTACAGAATCTCTCTGAAGACAGGAAGCATATGTTTCACCAGACCTGCCCCAAATCTTCTGAATCAGAATCTCTCAGGAAGGGGCTTGAGAATCTGTGTGTTTAAAAAGCATCCCAGATAATTCTTGTTATTGGAAAATTTGGGAAAACACTGTTTTAATTTGCCTCCTTGACTCCAGAATTGCCTCCCACCCTACAATCCATGTTCCACAGCATTGCCAGGATGATCTGTTTAAAATATGAATCTAATCATGTCTTTGCTTAAAATATTTCCATGGTTCTTCATGGCGTATAGGATAATATTCACAGTCTTCAGCAGCGCCTTCATGTCTCTCCGGCCTTATCTTTCAGTCCTCCTCAGTTACGGAGCCTATACCTTGTTCTTCATTGTTTCCTAAGTGCAGTATGCATGCCCTTTCAGGCCACTGTACCAGCTGCACCTGCTACCCAGGCCACGCATCTCCTGACCCCTTTATTCATCACACACTTATCTAACGCTTAAGTGAGAAAGGCACTCTTCCAAGTTCTTTGGAAATAATCAACTCACATATTCATCCTTACAACCCTGGGATGGGTAAATGGTGGGTACCATTATTATCACCACTCATGGAGGAAAGTGAAGGACATTTGTCTGGAGTCATGCATAGTTTCTGGTAAAATCAAGACTTGAGCCGAGACAGCCTGACTGTAGAATCTATGCATTTAGCAAGCATGCTGTAGTGCCTCTCCTTCATCTGGTTAAACCCATTCTTAGTCAAAGCTCAGTTCATGCATTAATCCCTTCTGGAAGCCTTCTTAGATCCCCCAGTCTAAATTAGCCTTCTGTGCTTATTTTTGTCACAGCATTTATAGCGCCATACAGTTAAAGACTCTTTTTTTTTTTTTTTTGTCTTACAAACCAGACTGTAAGTTCCTTAACAGAGGGAGACACACTTTTTTGTATTCCTAAGCCCCAGAACAATGCCTAGCATGAAGTAAGTACTATTAGGATGAATTTTAAAAGAAGAAGAAGAAGAAGAAAAGAAGAAGAAGAAATGAAAGAGTGAATAAATACATATATTAACTGATAAAGAAGCAGCAAGGAATATCAACAACAGACAATCTGAAAATTCTGCCCCTGAACCATCAAGTCATCTGTACATAATTTCATGGGGCTTTTCAATTTTTGGCATATGAGATGGCCTACCTTGTATCAAAAATAAACTCTGGAGTTTTCTTACAAATTCTACAAATTTTCGTGGGAATTCAAATTAAATGCATGATTGGGCACTTATTTGTTTAATCTACTCAGTAGATTTATTTCTCTGTGTCAAGCATGAAAGCTAAAACTATTTCTAGACCTTTCATCCTAGCTCAGCTTTCCCCTTAATTTCTTCACTCCAAAATGTTGAACAAAACAGGTCCCTTTTTGTGGTTGGAAAGTTTGGCTTTACATAGAACCTTTCAACACACAACTGTCAGCACCTGATTATGGGTCATTTTTTAGCCTCTGACTTTCACTTCCTTCCTTAAATAGGTCTCTCAGATGAATCATCTTCAGCTACTCTGTGATTATGCAGGGAACGGTATATAAATGAGCAGGATGCACTCAGCTCCTAACTACCTTTATATCCTTCTGTGCTCTGATTTTAGGGGCTCATTTTCATTCAGTAAAAGTTGAGTGACTACCGTGTGCTGGGTTTTGTGTGAGGCCATCAGTTCATTAGCACTTCCAACAAGAGTGCGAGGAAGCAGAGCTGAGAAAGCTCACATTCACTGGTTTTCAGCCTTGTAGCGTTTCTAGTTTCAAGAGGAATTTGGTGGGAAAGAACTTAGGCGAGCTGTTATAATATTTGTGCAATTCTTTTTCTATACTGCATGTCATTATTAGAACAATTTTGCATGTGTGTGTGTGTGTGTGTGTGTGTGTGTGTGATCACTCAAGCAGCAAAGTAGCAGAGCCCCTTGGCTATTCAAAAATGTATCTCTCAGCCTATATTCATGAATACTTCATCAAAGCCATCCCTATAATACACATGCACATAGTCATAGCTATCTACTTATTGGATCAGTTTTGGTAAATAATCTCTTTAAGGGTGGTTTATGGGTTGATACAACATGTGTACATGTCCGTGAACATTAATGTGAAAGAATCCACCTCTTTTCTGTATGAGAACAAGAAAAGTCAAAGTACCAAGACCTGCAATACTGGAAAATACCGGAATGGATTAAGGAAAGAGGAAATTTACAATAGGAATTCTTGTCTTTCATCTTCCATATGAATGACATCCTAAATATGTATGATCCTGACCTACATTTCTACAGTGGAAGGCTGTTTCCTGAGTGAAACACAGCTGCAGTGTCATGTGCGGCAACAGACATAAGAAGTGCCCAGGCAACGGCGCTCTGGCTGAAGAATTCAATAGGCAACAGATTAAAGCAATCACGTGCAGGACCTCAGATTCCATAGGTTTTAAGGGAGATCTTGTACCTCTGTGAAGGTGCAGGAACTACTCACGTAAGTCTTTCCATCCTGCTAAAGAAGATTCTGGCTTTGTTCAGCTTCTCCCCTCTCCTCTGTGCTGTGAGAAGAGAAGACAAATGTCAAAACAAAGTAATGCCTTGGGCGTTAGTGTTGGAGAACCATCAGAGAATGGACAGAGGGAGCATCGCCTCTGAGGCAGTAGGAAGAAGGAAGGACTCCACAGAGTCAATTATGATAAAGAGCAGGAGAGGGAGGGCAGAGGAAATGAAGACAGCCCCAATTGGGGGAGAGGAAACGGTTCAGAAAAGAACCTAGGAGTGAGAATAGCTGTAGGGTGTGAAGGCAGCTTATGGGAAAGAGGAGAGGGGAATTTTGAGGAAATTTTCTGAGAGCTCTTTGCACCCTTCATGGTTTTTGAGAAATACAAGTAAAGTATACAGGTATTCATTTCATATTATTGGCAACTGATTTCCTGTGCACACAATAATGCCCTGATTCATGGCTCATGACTTTCTATCTTTCAGTGAAATGTTATGAAAATCACTTCACTAGCATCTGGCCAGCAGGGTTGGCTGCACCCACCCAGATGACTTGATAAGAACTCCTTGCAGTCTTGAGACGGACTGTTTCTAACTCAGAACACACTGCCCCTTCTTCCCCCTTCTTCATTTACTGTTACTTCTGCCCTTCTTCATATGCAAATGACGTACCAGATTGTAATGTCCTTGATGCCAGGAAGTTCATCTTTGTTATCTTTGCGTTTTGTGTTCTATCAGGCAGGACGCCTGGGACATGATTAGATATTCAGTTAGCTAATCAATCAGTTCATTCTAGGATACATCTAAAGTCTGGCTACATAAAACTAGTTACAATGTGTGGAGAGAAAGCCAAGGAGCTATGGTTTTGTTGGTGGTATTTCAATTATTACCACTTTCTTATTTATATTATCAAATATTCTGATACGGCAATGTACGTGGATTCTAAGAACGATCATGTACATGTGTCACTGATGATTTCATTACGACCACTTTCCTTACTGACCTTTCCTTACTGACCTTACTGAAATGAAAGTATTCTCATTTCAGCACTGTATTTGGAATTCAGTGGCTATTACTACATTTTAATAGCTCAGAAAATATCACTAGCTTAAAACACTCTTCTGCCAGGAAGTGGTTATATAAGTAGCATTAATAACACATGCATTTCCACCATTCTTGTCTAAAACTTAACTATAAAATAGGCCAATTTTAATTCTCTCAATTTTATGAAGGAACACATGAGATAATAGCTATAGTTCCCACACTACTTGTTTTGGTTTCTGGAAATCTTTGTTGTCTTATTAGCTATTATCCATCTACATAAAACCCTAACATAATGAGATGCGGCGGGCCATCTCCGGGTTCAAAATAATAGTGTGCTGTGAGCACTATATGCTACTAAGCTCTGATGGCTAGGTGGGAGCACCTATTGAAAATTTACATTGAAAGTACTCTGTTCTGGGGGTGCCTGCGTGGCTCTGTTGGCTAAGCGTTCAACTTTTGATTTCAGCTCAGGTCACGATCTCACAGTTCATG
Source organism: Panthera tigris (assembly GCF_018350195.1). Classification (NCBI taxonomy): domain Eukaryota; kingdom Metazoa; phylum Chordata; class Mammalia; order Carnivora; family Felidae; genus Panthera; species Panthera tigris. Next base: position 110,867,434 of record NC_056666.1, on the reverse strand, counting down.
CGTTCAAGCCCATCGGGCTCTACGCTGACAGCAAGTAGCCTGCTTGGGATTCTCTGTGTCCTCTCTCTCTCTGCCCCCCCCCCCCCCGCTTGCGCTCTCCCTCTCTCTCTCAAAATAAGTAAATAAACATTAAAAAAAATTTTTAGAAAGTACTGTGTTCTGGTAACTGTGGGAAGTTAAAAAGGAGTGAAAACATCTGTTCTCTAACAACAACGAAACTGCATACAACATACACATAATAAGTTGCTGTGATATGAAATGACAAACATTTTTTTTTAAATGAATGTACACACACATTTCTGTCAGGCGTTCCCAAACTTGCATTTTCAATGGCTCGTAAAGAGAAAAATGGGATAACATGTGGAAGTGCCTAGTAGAGAGTACTGCATAACCACTCATTCTCCTTCCATATTGCACTTTACTTTAACTTCGGACTGATAGTTCACAGTGAAGCCTGCACCTTTTTGACAGTTCTGCTTCTCAGGCACCAAGATTAAAAAAAAAAAAAAAAAGCAAAGGCATCTTTCACGTTACTACATACCAAGCTCTATATATTGTTTACTACAAAAACACGAAGCTATCCACACAAGTAATAAGAAAGGAGCATTAAATGCATTACTGCCCATGGCTGTTCAGATGGACATATAAATGCTTAGCTATTTAAAAGATACAAAGAGCAATGAATCCAGAAGAGAGGAAATTTCTGTAGCACTAGAACATGTAATCTGAAAAGCTATTCTAAGTAAGGTCTGATTAAGCAAAAATGTTATAACGTTAATTTTGTATTATGATATAATACACAATTAAAAAAGAAAATCTGGGAAGCATAGGTATACAGAAAGAAAAATACACAAAACCGTCCATAAACTCATGCCAGATATAAACTCTGTAAAACATTTGAGTTTCCTTTCCAATGTTTTTCTTCATATATAATCTGTTTTTACCTACTTGGACTATACTCTCTATATAGCTGTTCATCTTGCTCTTTTCTCTTAGGTTAGGTTGTAAGCATTTTCCATGCTGTTAAACATTTTCTGAAATCATGATTTTTAATGGCTGCCTGTTGTCCATAAGATACATGTACCATTACTCTGAATGTCACGACTTACCTATTGTTAATCATTTATACTGATCCAAATTTTTTGCTGATAGCAGAATTTTACTGATGAGAATGATGTATTTTAGTTAAAAATAACATTTTGGCCAACATGATATAAACCTCACAGAATGGACACTGAGGAGAAAGAGACGAAGGGGGAACAGCTCAGAATAGAAAGCCAACATGGAATTCTGTTATCCTTGATATGCTGTCAGAAAATACGACAATTGTACTTGTAAGTAAGTTACAAACATCTGAAGGAAGTCAGAGAGCACTTACGTACACCAAGGAATAGGTAGGAATTAAACAGTGAAAAGGCTATGCTCTTTCCCAAACACTGATGAATGTGAGACTTGAATTGACTTCTGCTGTCACACTTGGTCTCTGAAAAATGTCCTCTGTAATAACAAGATGCCATATTTAACAAACATCAAATGGCAGAATGACAGCTGGGCAGTAAAACAGATAAGGAGCCCATCTCGCGTACAGGTAGAGCTCGAGTGAACTCTGGCATACACATCAAAGAGTGTAAGGAGGGTAAGCGGGGGGAGAAGGGCAGAAGGGAGGATTTCTTCCATTAAAAACCACACAATTCCATCTAAGTGAGTCTTTCCTGGTGCTCTTCTTCTCCAGCGTCTCCCTTCACCACAAGCTCTACACACTGTAAGCGTGCATACACTGTCAGTTCATGACTCAACTAAGTTATAACAGGACAAGCACACTTCAAAGGACAAATTCAGTATTCAGGATTGTCAACACCTCCATTCCTCTTGTGTGAAACACTGGACAGTCCCTTCTGATATTCCATAGACCCTCTTCTTATGCTGCCCAGGAACTTTAGCAACAATGGACTGTGAAATGAAGGATTATAAACCAAGAAAACCAAGAGAACTAGAGCAAAAAAATGAACTAAGGAAGAAGATGGACCCGGATTATTAGAACCCACTGAACAGATAGCCTGGAGACAAGTAAATAAAAGTCAAAAGAGAAAAGGAAATGTGGAGGCAAAGTCAGACAAAGAATCAGAAAACAGATCATTTTGAATGAAAACAGATGCCCTTGCCATTCTTTCCCAGGGTTAGGAGTGGTGGGAGAGTCTGAGCTGCTCAAACCCTTTTTGCCATTTTCCTGTAGTCGAGGGAGAAGAGGGACAGGAAATAATATGGAGAAGCCAGTGCCCCGGGACATCCAAAAGCACAGAGAAATACCTCTTTCCCATCAGCCCCAGCAGTGCATTAGCCGTCCCACTCTCCATAGCACTTCTCAGGAGCTCCGAAGCCAATCTGCTCATTTTTCAACTAGCCTTTTGGTTATAACAAAACAGACTTTTGAGCTCTTTCTATTCTCCAGGCATAACTGAAGATTTCCTCCTCATACCATATCTTTGTATTTAAAAGAATTCTCACTTTGTGGATTCACAAAACATGCTTAAATGTGAAAGACAACCTCAAGGGGATTGTGGTACACTTACAACTCTTAAGGAGAAGTATTTATGTTTTAGCTTGAATAATAATGGAGTGCATGTTTAATGAGTCCTTAACTAGATGCCAGAAATTCGCAGTGCTTTATATTATAAATCATGTACTTATTACACATTACATAATTGATTTATCCCACTATTTCTGACATATCATAATTCCTTGTAACACCTTACTCCCATTTCACAGAAGAGAAAATTGAGTATCACACATTGCACATAATGGAGTCAGGACACAAGCCCAAACCCATGTGACCCCAACACCCATGCTCCGGCCCAAAGTCTATATGGTTTATTGCTCTGGATAACTCTGGCATTGCTGACTTTGGCATTTACTTATCAGGGAGGGTGACATTTTCTAACATCCTGCCATGAGGACATAGCCACTGTATGGTATGAAAGTCTAGTCACAATAATTTAGCAGCTCTGAAAAGGTTGTTTATCAGCCTGGCTAGGCTGAATTTTCTTGCCAGTCCCCTTTTTAAGTGGGAGTGGAAAGGAGAAACTGTAAAATCATCCCTTGACTGCCATCCTGGGACGTACAATGCCAGTAGTGTTTCGATTGCCTTCAAAGCCTTTGTCTTGGAAGGAAAGGTGCCGGTTCCACCACAAACCTCCATGCAAGGCCAGCTAACATGTAAAATTAAAGCCATGCCCCTTGGCTGGACCTCAGGATGCCCGCAAGCTCCCCTTCTGGCCTCCACTGCCTTTCTCCCTAGTTGTGAGTTCTCACTGCTCCTGGGCGCCTGCTGTCCCTCACGCTCGGCGTGTCCGCCCCTGCCCTGGCCGTGCCTCCCAGCTCAAGGACCACTTGGCTCCTCTCCATCACCTCCTCCCCGCCACCCTTCTCCACCTTCACTCAGCACTCTCTTCAGTCATCCTCACTTCCCCAGCCCGCCACTTTGTAAATCCGAAGACCATTTGATTGATTGATTTATCTTTTCTGGTCCGATAGAGGGGTACCATTCCATTATTCCATGACTGAGCAAAAAGTCTCTTTTTGTTTAAGTTTTTATTTACATTCTAGTTACTTATCAGGGCACCTGGGTGGCTCGGTAGGATGTGCAACCGACTCTTGATTTCGGCTGCGGTGACGATCCCAGGGTGTGAGATCGGGTCCCACCTCAGCTCTGTGCTGAACATGCAGCCTGCTTAAAATGCTCGTTCTCTCTCTCTCTCTCTCTCTCCCTCTCTCCAAAATAAAATAATTAAACATAAAAAAAATTAACAATAAATTTTAGTTAGTGATGAAGCCTATTTTAAATTCATGGATTGCAGGTCTCCTCAGCTGGAAAGTCAGATCAATGGGGATAAACATTATAGTCCTTACATAATGCAGGTGTTAACTACATGGAAGCCAGATTCAGGTGAGCAGCTATATTTTATGACTTCCATGCTAGTATGGACAGTTCTTATTTTTGGTGCTTTTGTTTCATAAAAATATATACATGTGTAAAATGTATGGAAATAGGACAACTTTGGTACATTGGGCACAGATGAAGACAGGAAGCCAGAGAAGACTAGTTCACTTTAGAACAGTGATTCGCAACTGGGGACAAATATCCGGGGACATTTTTGGTTCTCACAACTTGGGGGCTGAAGGATCTAGTGGATAGAGACCAGAAGGCTATTAAACATCCTAAAATCCACAAGAGACACACCCCCCTCAAAGGACATATCCAACTCAAAATGTCAAGAATGCCAAGATTGAGAAACCCCGGTTCAGAAAGAAGACAGTTATCTTAAGGACAGGTTTTTAGCATTGCCTGATTTTCAGGGCAGCTCACTGTCCAATGCAGAGAACGTAGATTTTATTTTTAACATTGAGAATGCCACCATTTGCGTATCAGTCATTTTAGCTAAATATGTTGTGATGCAACTTGTTTTTATCTTTATGCCCCAAATTACTAACTCAACTTTTTAAATTATTTTTTATTAGCTTTTCTATTTTTGTATGCAGTATAAATCAGTTTTCCAAATCTTAAATATAATCTTTGTAATAGAAGAGTCCTTAGAAATTATCTGGTTCACTCACCCCTTGTACTTTACACATGAAGAAAATGAAACCCAGGCTGCCCAGGGGACTTCCTCATGGAAGAGGCAGGACTGGATGCTAAGTCCCCTGACCCGTATTCCAGTGCTCTTTGCCATATCACAGGATGCAACCGTCATGTAAATGAGGAGTAAATTCTTCTTTGGGAGATTATTTCTTTCTGAGCACAGATTTTAGCCTTTCTGTATCCAACAACTCTGTTCTACTAACTCGATTCACTAATCTTAAGTCAGAAAATAATTGCTAGGGTAATATATGATGAAACATTTGTCCTCAGAAGAAACAAGAGCAAACACTAAAATTCCTTTTTGGAAATGAAAGTTCTAAAACCATCTGGCATTTTTGACTTTTAAACTCATTTAGGTAATACATTTCAGAATATTATCATGTTTGCTTCAAGTAATTATGTTTTAAGCCTTGATCTTTGTTAGATATTAGCGAACATTTTCTCGGTAAATAGATTATTATTAAAAACATTTAGATGAGGAAATCTTAATGAAAATATTTCAAGAATAATCTGAAAAATTGTTTGTGTTCTGGGGTAATTAACTCTGGTTTTCACTTCATCGCTAAGGGAATTACTAGAATGGAGAGGTTAATTCACTTATTTATAAGCATGCAGTCTATTATTGGTAAAGAAAGGAATTAAAGTATGCATTTTTTTGTTTTGGCTTGATTTGTTTTGTTTTTGTTTTATTTAGCAAAATAAACGTCCCTTAAATTATGCATTAGCTGGAACTCCCAGTTTGTTGTTCAGCCTTGTCTGAGGGGGTGTGAACTTCTGAGCTCTGAAAAAAAAATAAAAGACGAATAAAAATTGACCTCACTATTTCTTAATATTTATCGAGCTAAGTTAGTTGAAATATGTATGATGTGAAGGTTACAGATCAAGGTGTATACCTTTACCCCCTCACCATTCAAATTTCACCTTGTGCCATTTGTCCCAAAGAAGGTTCAGTGGAAATGCACAGAGTGATTAGTTTCAGTCAAACACTTCAACTCAAGGAACAACACAAAACAAGCCTCCACTAATCAAGGAAAATGTCACTGGTTCCTATTTTGATTCAAAATAAGGAACAGAAAGGAGAGTGAGCAGACTGGAACTTCTTGCAATGACTCGGTTGGGATTTATAACAGAAGGAGGAAGTTACTTTCCAGAAGTTATGTTTGAAGTATAAAGAAATGTGTTGCTGCCATGTGAATATCAGACACACTGACAGCGCTATCAGAGGTAGAAATGATATACAGAATAAATAGCCACTAAATGTAGTGACAACTTTGAGTGACAGATGAAGAATAAAAATGAACGATGTTGCCTATAATATGTTAGGAAACAAATGCCTCTTTCTTTCAGAAGAAAAAGATATGCATGGTTGGGAGTTCAGACGGCCTCCCATCTGGTGAACTTTTTTGCCCTTAGAGAGTTATAATTTGGGCCCAAAATGGAGCAATTCCTTTGTAGAAATTGTTACCTCTTCACTTCATTGAAGGTTTACAACAGTTTATTCTGACTGCTTCTGCTCAGTTTTAACAATGTGTTTTATACTAACATTGTCCTGTCTACTGCGTATTAAGAAATCCAAGAATAGGTTAGGCATTTTATTTTCCGGAGACCAAAGGCCATCGTAAGTTCAGATGTACTACTCAGAGCAAATTCGTAGGAGTTTTTGGTACCAAAAATATGTAATTTCTTAGAAGTCAACTGCTTATAAAATAATAAGAGAATAAACCTTTGTATCAATTTAACTTTGTCAAAAATAAGTCAAGGAAATTATATGGAAAAAAATTAGAAATTATATAGTACATGTCTGTATCAGACAGTTAATAAAGTCTTGCCTTTGTCAACAAAATGAACTTGAATAAATATTATTTAAACTTCCCCAAGAAATTTCTGGTGTGGATCAAAGAGCAGAAAAGAAAATAATGGGCCTCTACCTCAGGCTACTATATACGTAGGTTCCCTAGGAAACCTGTGGTGACAGCCTCTCATCATGACGGCTGATGTTTTCAGAGATACATTTCTAGAAAGTCCCTCTGAGCTTAGGAAAGAAAATTTTAATTAGATAGCATGATGTACTGTGATCACTTTTAATTATCCTATGCTATCTGAGAAAACTTGAGTCTAATACTAGACCAATATTTGGTTTCAGCTAAGGAGAAATGGAATCTAGCTGTGTATTGCAAGATCTGTGAGTCCAAACAGTAAAAGAAAGCTAAGGCCTATTAGGGAGTTATCAGTCCAGTGATGGGAATTCTCTAGCTATACAGAAGACAGTTTTGATAAATATCTCTCAGAGGACCTTTTATATTTTTTTGAAATAATTGATTATGGCCATGTTAACACATACTGTTACTGAGGGGATTCTCACTTCTGCCAAGAAATTCCAAGAAATAAGTTGAAATGTTGCTTTCATATGCTATTAAAGTCCACTATTTCTGCATTGAAGTTTCATATTATGCATCATGGCAATCAATTACTGTTACACTTACTGAAACGATCAGAAATGCACTTTGCCCAAATTTCAGTTTTGATATTGGCACAAGGTCAAAACTTCTCTTTGAGGGAAAACAAAAACAAAAACAAAAAACGTCAATTGATGGTTGTTCTTCTATGTTTAATATTCGAGTTCAGAGCATACACTTGACAAGGCAGAGCCCTTGCCAAAAACTCATCTCTTTGTCCTCAGAGATTCCCCTTCCCTTCTCATCTCCTCAACTAGAGTGATTTCTCTTTGATCCTTCCCCAGCTTCCATCTACTCTTGTCTGCTTAGCATTTGGAAGGACAGATTTGTTGCATGACAGTTCATCCCCTCCCTGACCTTTGGGGCTCATTCACAGAACCTACACTATGATGTCTTCAAGTCTAAAAATCAGTGCAGATGAAATTTATTGAGCATTTCCCACATGTGAGCACCATACCCTCCGTAGCCATCATTTTATTCAAATGTCATCACAACCCTCTGAGACATTGCTCTTCCTTTTGACCTATGAAGAAACTGAAGTTTAGAAAGGAAGGGAACATGCAGGCAGAAATTCAAAGCCCGGATTCAAACCCAGGTCTCATTTTTGAAAGAGAAAGAATGAACTACTGTCTCCCTTCCACAAGGTAGAATCGAAGAAGAACAAAGGACACTGGTTCACAGTTGGGTTGAATGTGTGCTAACTATGGGTCTCTCAGGTTTCATTTGTGTGACTTGTGTGACGAAGGGAAAATGAGTCAGCAAAATGACCCTTCTCTCAATCTCAGCCAGAATAAAGGGAAAAGAGGGTGGGAAATGAAGAAAGGGGACTAGACTTCACAAAATGTTGAGGATTACTGATCCTGCAGTGGGAGAAACCATTTGAAATTTTAAAAATTGACTCAATAAATACTAATACAGCACAAGCTATGTAAGACACTGTTCTATGTACTTCATGAATATTTGCTCATTTGCTTATAATAACCTGGAAATGGGCATTATTATTATGCTCACTTCACAGGTGAGAAAACTGAAATGTAAAAATGTTAAATTACTTGCCCCACACATGTGGTTAGTAAGGACAAAATTAAGACTTAAACTCAGGCCATTTGGCTCTAGGCCAAGTACTTAAGCACTATGGTATACCACCCCTGACAGTTAGGAAAATATTTTCTTCATTTTTATGGGCTTAGACCAGTGTTTCTCAACCTAGGGTCCAAGATTCCCTGGGAAAAGAGGCTCTCAGGTTCTCATCAAAAACTTTAAAATTCTATGTTTAATTCTCTGCTTAAGTGAAGCTTATGCTATAACTGACATGGTTTTTCCATCCCTTGGAAAGGTGGGTTGTTAAGAGCGACCTCATAGTAAGAAGGGCCTCAAATTCAGGATCTGCCAGTCAGAAAGAAAGGAGCAGACAGGATTGGGGTAGGCAACATGGTCTGCTACACTACCCACCTCCAGGTCTCCCTCAGTTGTTGTCCTGTTCAGGAAGACATTCTCCAGTACTTTCGACTGATTTGCTCTCTGACCACCCATTGTCCCGTGTGTATACCTTTTTTGTGGCCCTTCACTCATATGACCAGTGTTATAAATCTCTTCATACTGATCGACCAACTTCTCTACTAGAACTGCTTTCAGAATGCTATACTGACTGCTGGTTGCCCTCAGTATCCACTCTTCCCTTTTATCGTAATAGAACCTTGAATTTTAGCTGGGTATATTGCCCAGAAGCTAAAAGACCACATTCCTTGGTCTTCTACACATATATGAGTGACCTATCTGACCAAGCTCTGGCCAAATGAGAGATAAGCGGAAATGTTGAATGAGATTTCCAGAAAATTTCCTTTAAAATGAGGGGTCCGTGCTTTTCAACTATGTAGCTGGAACTGGAGTGTATTATGCTAAGCGAAATTAGTCAGTCAGAGAAAGACAAATATCATATGACTTCACTTATATGAGGACTTTAAGATACAAAACAGATGAACATAAGGGAAGGGAAACAAAAATAATATAAAAACAGGGAGGGGGACAAAACATAAGAGACTCTTAAATATGGAGAACAAACAGAGGGTTACTGGAGGGGTGGTGGGAGGGGGGGATGGGCTAAATGGGGAAGGGGCACTAAGGATTCTATTCCTGCAATCATTGTTGTACTCTGTGCTAACTAACTTGGATGTAAATTTAAAAATAAGTAAATTTAAAAAAATGAGGGGCCCGTGGGACATGTTGATAAAGGGGAGTAATGCATGTGTAGGGGCAGAATGTATGTGAGGAGTCTCTGTGCCTCCCACTCAATTTTGCTGTGAACTTAAAACTGCTCTTCAGAAGAAATTCTAATAAAAACAAATGTAAAGAGGTGTGCCCATCTCTTCCTCCTTTCCCCTTCCTGCTGCTGACATGGGCTGGCTATGGGCTGAACCCATCGTGGACCATGAGGTGAAGCCATATGCAGCAGAAAAGCAAAGGAGGAGAAGCTGAATGAAGCCTCTCACCAGGCCTGCACTACCTTGCTCCATTGCTCTACTAATGCGTGGGAAATATACTTCGTTCTCATTTAACTTGAGGCTACTTTGGGTTTTTCCTGCGGTGTGCAGCTGGACTTGATCTTCAGTGCTGTGGACGTACAGAGATGACATTTTATTGGCGCTTCATTGAAATGTGCGACACAGTCTCAATGGGGCGGGTCCAGTTGGAAAACATACTTATTGAATCGAACCTCAGAAACCACTCAATTCGCCACTGAGATATGCACCAAAGTTCCCTCTGGCCTTCTTGCTCACACCTAATTAAACACATTCAAAATGAATTTCATAATTGTTTTCAGTCTTTTCTGATGATAGTTTTCATAATAGGAAAATATTTAATTAAAATGCTTTATGAGTATTCTGTACGCTTAAACATAATTTATTAGCTTTAGAATAAAAGGTGTTACCAAAGTACTGTTTTCTGTCTTTTATTGAAAACATAAAACTTTAGTTTGGATTAAATCAGCTTTGGAAAGAAGAACTAAACTGGCTAAACAAGCCAACATTTACAATATATTTTATGTAAGAAAATTCAATCCAAGTCTCACTCTGGCGAGTTATAAGGAAACTTTCAGAAGACAACATATTTGCAAATTGGTGGGTAGGGCTACCCATAGACATGTAAACTCTAAAAATCAGCACTATAGTTTTTGGATTTCTGGAACGGTGAAACCTTAGGATATTCTTCAGTCATAACTCATTAATTGTTTTATGTTCATAACTTTTAATTAGTAAGATTTCATCTTGAACACTGACCATAGTTTTTTCATTGTTAGATAAAAATTTGATTAAACTCTGAGTGAAATCCTGCCCATATTTTAGACTTCCATATTATACAGGTAAAAAAAAAAAAAAAAAAAAAAAAAAAAACAACTAAGTCTTTATAGATGTTTAAATATAATGGAATATTTATAAAACTTCTGCGTTCCAATAGAAAATGTGCATTAGGTATGGAAACCAATTTGACAATAAATCTCATAATAAAAATAAATAAATAAATAAATAAATAAATAAATAAAATTCAAAAAAACAAGAAAATGTGCATTAGTTCAGTAATGTTTATTTTGCCTCCCTTACAGAATGACCTAAAAACATGGTATTTTCAAGTTTTAACCAGTGTCATCTAGTCTAAGCTTTAATCAATAATGATCATTATTCAGAATAATAGTAGTATTCATTGAATATTTACTATGTGGTAGGAACCATTTGAAGAGCTTCACATATTTCACAAAGAGAATACTGAAAGTCAAAAATGATAGCGATATGCTCCAAATGATACAAATAAAAAATAGAAGAACTATGATTCGAATCCATGTCAGTCTGACTCGGAATCTGGTGTCTTTCCATAAGCATACACTGAGCTGTGTTCTGTTAATGACAAGGGGACTATAATTCCATTCTTTCTGTCATTACATTTTTTTTCAAGTAGGAGTTAATCATATTAGTGCCAAAAGATTTGCCAGCCAATTTCCCAGAATCATGAGAAATTTGAAGTCTTACTAGCATATGGGTAGTACAGTCAATATGCCCGTGTAAGTGAGCATAATAGCTTGCATGACTCAAATATTGGGTTATGCCTGATTTGACTACTTTTATATAAATGGGAAAACAAATTCATTCATTATGTAAAGACTATACCATCACTGTCATTATTTATCTTTGACCTTTCCGAGAACCAGGGCAACTCAAAGCACCAGTGATGGGCTGTATAATTCTTGTATCAAGACTTTGAGGAAAAAAAATGTCTTATATTAAACTCTAAAATAAATGTATTATATTGGATTTATGGAGAAACATAATCAACCATGTCTTAAATATCAGTTTCACAGCAAAAAGAAAAGTGATAATTATCTGCCTGGCTTTTGGGTCATGCCTCTATGAAAGCCATCAAGGCAACAGTAAATATGATTCAGCAAGAGTAATTTTTGCGGAGATATCACAGTTAATACCTACAAATATTCTCTGGGAATCAATTTTTTATTCAGCACACAGTTATAGTATATGTATAAATGTTGAAATACCAAGTTAACTCAGTCAAGCCATAAGATAATGTCATCAGCCAGATGTTTTCCATAATGTCTACTGCCCAATTGACTGAGCATTTCCTTGAGTTGTACAGTATTGTATAAAGTTACCCAGGGGCGCCTGGGTGGCTCAGTCGGTTGAGTGTCTGACTTCGGCTCAGGTCATGATCTCCCGGTTTGTGAGTTCAAGCCCTGCATTGGGCTCTGTGTTGACAGCTCAGAGCTTGGAGCCTGCTTCAGATTCTGTATCTCCCTCTCTGTCTCTGCCCTTCCCCTGCTTGTGCTCTCATTCTCAAAAATAAATGACCATTAAAAAACTAAAAAAGAAAGTTACCCAAAGTCTGTGTATTCAATCTTCCCTTTAATCTCAAAAACCTTACCAACTATTTGCACAAAGCATTCTTTGGCCACCCAGCAACATATTCCTTTCATATAGCAGATACCCCTGAACATGCAGGTACAAAACCATTATGTCTCCATGTCCATTGGCTCTTGCCTGCTCCCAGCTCCTTCCTGGGCCACAATCCCAGAGACAGGCAGCTGTTAAGAAAGTGCAAGGGCAAAGCCACCTGAATTGACCTATTTGTTGAAAGTTCTCCCTCTCCCCACTTGCAGCCGCAGGACCCTGAGAACACACAGAAACCATCCTCATGTGTGTTTGTGCTAAGAGCTGCCTTTGCCTGAGCATTTGCTTTGTGAATGAGGTCACTTTAACAAACACAATGGAAGTGATGTGACGAAGATAAGTGGTCATTTTCCTCATTAACTCATCATATAAAACGGAATTCTGTATGGTCCTTTCTGAGGAGACTGAATTAGACATTCATTTTAAATTCATAGTTATCATTGCATATTCAAAGATAATCAACAGCCCCAGCCTTACCTTGGATATATTGAGGCACAAAGGGAAAGCGGAACGTAGAAAATCGCTTACCTATTTCACAAAGGTACTGAGAAGCTTAATGCTTCTAAAGCACTTGGACTGAAGACAGAAAGCGTTATCTTCTTACCACGACACTGTTTACAGACGTCCATATGGTCCCATCTTCCATTAATTAGACTTAGATGTTGTATGCATTTGATGATTATGATAACGGGTGAGGTGATTATAAGATCCCCCTCCACAGGGCATTTTGTCCACAAATAAAATTGTCCTTATCCTATAGGAGAAAATGTTTCCCAGCTTGAAACCATTTAATTTTGTCATCAGTGGGTTACAAACTGTGCCTTAGGCTTGTGGTGTGCAAAAATGTCTTTGAGTCTAGTGCCTGTCTTAAGAGGTTTCTTTAAAAAAAGAGAATGAAGCCTCCATTTGTACCACATGACACTATCTTATCTATTGTCTAGACTGTGTTACCAGTTCAGATCCTTTACTGTTGGGTGAATTGAGTTTAAAGGCAGATAAAACAAGGCTATAGTTACACTATGTAAGCTGATCTGGAAAAAAAAAAAAATTAACAAGCAGTTTACCTACCATGACATTTTACACAGCACTTGTGTTCATTTTACTTAGTTCTAGAAATCTTATATAATTGATACTCAGCATAAATGTGTGAATTTTTAAATTACTCTCTTGTTTTTTGGAGAACAACAAAGAATCAAAATTTTATGAAGCTTATTATATAAGTCTCAGATTATGGAGTAAATAGAAAGGTCAAGTTTTAGTGTTTTGTTTTTTTTTTTTAACCTGCCAATAAGCAGGGGCGGGGGGAGGGGAATTTATGATACCTTGTGACTTTGTAGTTTTCCTGTTAAAATTTTGTATTAAAATATGAAAACACTGAAGTAAAAAATCTGCATTGCCTACAAATTAATCTCCCTAGAAGAACTCTATGCCATTCAAGCTTTTCATTGCAGCCTACTATTTTCATTAAAATATTTCCGTTTAAACATTGAGTATGTAGCGGCAGTCGGCTTTCCCGGAACGGCAGCCATTCTAATGGGAGGTTAACAGATGAATTTAGGTCTCCCTTTAAACAGAGCAGCTATTGATGCTGTCCCATATATCTCAATGAATAACTGATGTAAAAACCTCCCTGCCTCCTTTTCTCAGCCACTTTTCTTGAAAAGTGGAAGTCAGCCCCTTCAGAAAAGGTGCTCCATTATCTTTGTACTGTAAGCAAAAGACAGATACAGAAACTAACCTGGCTTTCTTTTCACCCATCAAAAGAGAGATGAAAGATCAAGAAGATTGATATCATCTACAGCCTGTTCCATTTTCCTCAAAATGAAAAACACACAGTAGCTCAAAATGAGAAAAGGGTACATTCCTATTACCTTCTGACAAAAGTAGCACGCTACAAAAGGACTGTGAAAGATATTTTCGGAAAAGTATCTGCATAAGTCCAATATGATCTTTCCAAAGCACTGGGCAAATTTGAAAAACTCACACAAACACAGTCATTAAAAGAGGTAAGACCCAGTGGTGCATGCGTGGCTCAGTCAGTTAAGCATCTGACTCTTGGTTTTGGCTCCACTCATGATCTCATGGTGTGTGGGTTTGAGCCCTGCATCGGGCTCTGCGCTGACAGCACAGGGCCTGCTTGGGATTTCTCTCTCACCCTCTCTCTCTCTCAAAAAGCAAATAAAACATTAAAAAAAAAAATTTCTAGGGGCGCCTGGGTGGCTCAGTCAGTTAAGCCGCCGACTTCGGCTCAGGTCATGATCTCGCGGTCCGTGAGTTCAAGCCCCGCGTCGGGCTCTGTGCTGACAGCTCAGAGCCTGGAGCCTGTTTCAGATTCTGTGTCTCCCTCTCTCTGACCCTCCCCCATTCATGCTCTGTCTCTCTCTGTCTCAAAAATAAATAAACGTTAAAAAAAATTAAAAAAAAAAATTTCTAATGTAGACCTTGACATATATATGACCATCTGAGGATAGATACTTAAATTTTCTAGTAACAGAATTCTAACTTTGCCTAAACTTTTTTTTTAAACCTCAATCAGTTAAATATTCAGAAAGGAATCACAGTGTTGAATTGGAAAGGAAAGATTCAAATTGTGGAGGGCAAAAGCCTCATTTCTTCAAGAAAGAAAAAAACCTTAACCTGTGTATGGTTCCATGTGGAATCTATATGCTGGTACTGGTCACCATTTATCTCTCCTTGCTTTTCATAACAGTAATATCATTCTAAAAAAGTGCTTTTTATAGCTGTGGAATCTCCATCTGTTTTATACCTCTTAGCTACCTCAGCTCTATTATTTACTATGGGTGGGTCCACACCTCATGAAACACTTCATCCTTTATAATGTTTTCTTTTTTTACCTTTATCTCCTATGCCCGACATTATTAAAACTCCATTCGTCTCACTTTGTACTCACACAGACACCCATGGCCTGGCTCACCAACTGATCCTATTGTGTCGCTGTAGAAGTTCTAGGAGGTTTTAGAATTTATTAAGTTTCCAAATCATTCAAATGAAGATTGTTATACTTCTGGAAGGATCAATCAGTGCAGTCGTTATGTGTCATGTTGAAGGAAAGTGAAAGCTCCAATCATTTAAAAATGAATAAACTGAGCTTGGGATCTTAGATTACTTTCTTATCCATGAAAACAGACCACTGTGATCTGCGAATCTAAGCAAACGATTCAAAAGAACCGCCTAATAGCAATTTCAGTTTTCTATAGGAATCCCCCATTCATCATTTATTTTCAGGTTTTTCATCTTATACAGTGTGTTCCATAGGGATGTCACGCCATTTGTATAGCAAGTGAACAGAGCTATTGTTTTGTCTAATTACTCAATTAATATTAGTAGCACAGATAAAGAACCAATGGTGAAAACGGAGATAAACTTCAGTACCTACTGGTATACTTCTGTTACCTTCACCATCAATTATTTCAGTCTTCATTAATTAGTTATATGAGACACAAACATGTGTTCTTCAAGGAGTTGGCCTCATTATAATTAGATAAGTATGGCTGCATGGGGACCTACTCAGTATATTATATGACACACGTACAAGATAGTTTGTAATAAATCCACTCTTTATTATAATTTCACTATATTGTTAAATCAGAATCTCATTAATAAGGAAATGACAATGGAATAAAGTTTTCTCAGTATAATATGGATCATTTTTGGAACAAAGAAATAAAAGAATCCTGGGAGAAAGTTCAGAGTAAAAGATCATCAAATGTGATCATTTTTCATAGGATCTAATGGCTTAGTTATAAATTTAGCTGGACACTAACAAAGCTTTAAACCTGATGGCAGGTAATTTTTATTCAGCCTTTAGTGATAAGCTGGAGTCATTGCTCTTTTTCACTCTATTAAATATACTCCAGATGTAGGTAAATGAGTTTTTCATTTGTCTAAGCGGCATTTTAGCTTTCAAACAAATAAACAAAAATTTTAGGTCTTGCTCGCATTACTATTTAATATTGGAATCATTACATTGTAAGGCAACCAATATTTTTAACGGGGGGGGGGTGCTGTCTAAGAAAATAAGACTTGTATAGATATTTTTCAAGTCACTCTTTAACATCTAGAGTCTACTCATAACGTGTATTTAGAACCCTGTTGCAGTCAAAATCTCAATGGTCCAGGCTGCATCATGAGACCTAACATCTTCCTGCACCAAAGAGAATGAAACTTTATCTAAGAGGCTGGGCTGTAAATGATCTCAGCCTCCCTGACTTAGGATACAGCTCTACGGAATTGTTTTCTCTGTTGAGTGTGACATACACTGAAGGATAAAACTGATGGGTAGCTTAAAGGAAAGGGATATGAATTTCAGATTGCTTAACCAAAACTTCAGAAATTCTCTCTGGAAGTCAAACCCCTTTCATAGTCTCAGCTACCAATGATTAGCTGGAATATTAAGATGTTAGTAAGTTGATCCTAGAATACCGATGAAAATGGTATTTATTTTTCCTTTTTTTCCCCATTAAGCCGAAAGATAAAATGGCTCCTTTAAAAATTATACACATTTAGACTCACTTCCACAGAAAGATTCATTATAATCATTCTCAGTTTATTTTAAATATTTTATGGTTGTACCCAAAGAAATATATATATCATATTTGTAACACATACATATCAGATAACCCACATAACCATGTTACAAACACTGTGTCCTGTCCCCAAAGAGCAAATGAGAACAACATCCAAACTCTTTAGCAGAGTTTACAACTCCCTGCATCTTTTGGCTTTTGTCTTTGCAGTTCCGTGCTTTATTTCATACCTTATTCCTCTTCACCCTATGAAATCCAGCCCATTGCTCTCTTGTTCCTGCAATCATATGTAACTGTCCCTTTGCCATTCTCTCTTTCTGGAATGCTCACCTTTCTTCTCTTTGAAGATGAGTTGGTCACTCATCTTGTGCAGCCACTTAAGTATCACCTTCCCAGTGAGGCCTTTCCTGGTACTTTATCAAAAGTGGGAACCTTTCTTGGTGGTTTCTATTTCGACCTCTTGTTTGTGTTTTTCTTAACATGTCGCTTTTCCATTTATTTGCCCTTCATCCGGTCACATGCTCCATACGAAAGGAATCAAAATGTCTTGTTCTGTACTGTATCATGGAGTATGTATCACTGCACCATGCCTTGGATATTTTTTTTTTTTTTTTGAGAGAGAGAGAGAGAGAGCACAAACAGATGAGGGGCAGAGAGGAGAGACAGAATCCCAAACAGCCTCCACACCATCAGCAGAGCCCGACGCAGGGCTCGAACTCAGAAACCGTGAGATCATGACCTGAGCCAAGATCAAGAGTTGACAACCAACTGAGCCACCCAGGAGCCCCGGAAAATTCTTAATAAACATTTATTCAATGATGCCTAAAAAAGAGGTCATAAAAACAAAAACAAAAACAAGTCCTTTATCACCAAGGTGATAAAATGAGGTTCGAGTTCCTTCAACTGACATATAAGGCCTCCAGAACCAGTCTCCGCAGCCCTGCCTAATGCTGTTTCCCTCCATCCCCTGCTCCCCTCTTCCTGCTCTGACGATGACGGCCAGCTGTGCCAAGCCCTGTGCCTGCGACAGAGTGGGCACTCTGCAAATGAGTCAACTGTGCACAGTTCCCTGCACACACCTGCCTGTTTCGGTGATGTCAGCTGAACCGGAGAGCCAGTCAGAGACCAGATCTAAAAAGATCTCTGTAGGACCGTATGACGTGTTAGGGATTAAAGTCTTTAAAGCAATCAGAAGCTACAGAAGGGCTCCCAGCAAGGCAAGAACATAAGAAAGGACTACTCAGAGAAGAGTGTCGTGTGCATCCTTCCTGTGTGGGCATGACTTAGCATGTCTCTGTGTGATCAACTCTGAGGGTGACTTAGCCCACCACGAGGGTCAGGAGCAGACTCTGGAAAATATTTCTAGTTGGCAGTTTCCACTTGAGTTGCATCTTGTACACTTTCGGTTCTGTCTTTTATGGAGCACATAAGTTTTGAGTAACTTCCAAAGCCACCCAAGTAAAAATAAATCAAGAAGGATTGTGTTTTACACTCCACTTCCCGGCATGTCCTTAGGCAGGAAAAAAAAGCCAGCTTGGGGGTCTATATCGTTCCAAGTCATTTGTCTGTGAAGCACCACTGGACTTTCAGTGCTTTTCATTAAGGTATGTTTTCCAAAGTAAAATAAACATAGGAACAAATAAACAAAGACGTCCCCTTTGGGGTACAAGCAGTTCTGAACTTTATGTCGTTGGTTGAAGTATCATATACTGATAGAGTATTTGCTAATGTTGGTGTTAGCAATGGTTCCATGTATTTGAATAAGAAATGCCAGGGTAAATTTTATTATCCTCCTCAAAGAACTCATGAAAAGACTTTTCTAAGAGTCTTTTGATAACTTCTTGATAATAGATACTAATAGATATGCACTAAATTAATCCTGAGTTGTTTATTTCCTCTGTGGTTAAGGAGTATTACCTGATGTTTGAGCTACTTTTTTACTAGCTTAGGTATTAAAACTTCTTTGTGACTGAGTGTCAGCTAGAATCAGTTTTACTTATTTGTAAAAATAATCTCAAGCTAATTTGACAGCATAAACGCAGCCTATAAAAAGAGGAAGGTACGTTGTTCTTTAGAGATATCAGGCCGCTACGCCGCGGCAAGACATCACATGTCTTTTTTTTTTTTTTTCTAAAATAAATTCCTTTAACTTCCATAAAATCTGAATTAAAAATCAGGACTTTCCAAAACTTCATGAAATAATCTGCAGGTGCTGACATGTTGATAGCCGCTGAGCCAAGAAGAACAAAGTTAACATCAAAACAGGTTACGTTTTGGAATATTCTAACATCTGGGCATTAAGTTGGACAGAGTATCGGTGAATCTCAGCTCCGCATTAGAAGAGCTCAGAAGCCGCCCAGCATGAAAAAGAAATAGAGGCAATCAGAAGTTTGCAGGAGCGGGCCAGGCACCATCTGGGCTATGTAGGAGGGCTGGTGGGGAAAAAGGAACATGATGGCATATGCTAGGAAAGTACAGACTGTAAAGAAGGGTAGCACCCTGGTTTTTCAGACAAGTTACTACATTTTTGTTGCAAAACAGCCCTCTAAAATTTGGGAGAAAGAAAACACTGGTTTCAGGTGAGCTGCATGGCAGGACTCTCAACCCTGAAGGGATGGGGATGGGAGGTGGAATGTGCATCTATTATAGCCCAGGATGTATACATAAGTGTTCATGGGTGTAAATCTCCTAACAGTTGAGTAAAACTCTTGGGGGAGGAACCATGTCTAAAATGTCTCCTGCATTCCCCGCAGAAATGCAATGCGGGGCATGTGAGAATGGCAGAAACACTGTATTTGGGACTCAACATCTGGGTTTAATTACCATCTGTGTTTTTCTAAGAAAGTCAACCTCTCAGCCTGACTTTTCATCTGCAGCAGAGAAAGGGGGTGAGGGGGGTGGTTCATGCCAGCCCAGCTTGTTTTTTCAGGGCTTTTGTCAGAATGAGTAGATTAATATATGAGAAGATGCTGCATTAAACTGCAAAAAGCTGATGATATGATACCTGGAACACAAGAGCGGCAAATACTTGTTGATACACTGGTTTTTTGATGAGGATTGATGTGTGACTCATCTGTGGAAGGATTCCTTTCCATTTACTTCAGAGTTTCTCTATCTCAGCACTATTGACATTTTGAACCAGATAATTCCTCACTAAGGGGGAACGAGGATGGGAGGGTTGTCTATGCAATCCCCAAAGTTTACAAACAAAATATCCCACTACCTCTACCCATTGGATGCCAGTAGCAGCCTCTCCACCCCTCTCCACCCACGCTGTGAGTTGGGACAACCAAAAATGTCTCCAGACCTGGCCAAATGTCTTTGTGAATGGGAGTGGGAGGGCAAACATTGCCCCCCAGTTTAGAACCATTGATTTAATTTAGAGACAAGGATCTGAGAAAGCCATATGAGTTTTGTTTGATCTACCCCTGGGCCATAAATGATAGCCAGTGGTAGTTATCTGTGATTACCCTGTAGAAGGCACTCTGTTAAGCTATTTATACCTCTGTTAACTCATTTAATCCTAGAACAATGAGGTGGTTCAACCAACCTTCATTTTACAGATGAAGAAATTGAGGCTTAAAGGGTTGAAGTGACTTGCCCAGGTTCGAAGTTAGGATAAAGGAGAGCTTTGTGTCTGGATCCTGCTCTGTAGGATTCCAAAGTCTTTGCTCTTACCCATTCCTGCTGTGCTTCCTCACATGAGATAAGATGATCAAAACAGCCTCACTCTCTGCTGGACATTTGCCAACACTTGCAGGGGTGAACCTGATTTGAGCCCTCGGTAGGATTAAGCATGCAGCCAGCTAAGGGCTCTAGCTGCTTGGTAAGTATTATTTACATGAGCCGTGGAACTAGGCAAGGCATAAAAACATCAGGCCTGTCTCCTGAAAGGAGATAGGCCGCAAGTCCTAATGTATTCATGCTTGATCATGTAATTCCATAGAAACTAGTTTTTGTGGGAGAAATTGCATTTCTTTGTAAGCGCAATTGTATTTTTTTACTGTAGTGATATGGAAAGAGGTGACGCTGTCCAAAAGTAGGAGACACAATTGGGAAGAATATGTTGATTAAAGTACATATGACTTGATAGGTATGAGTGCCAAAACCTTTCCATGGGATCAATAAGCTCAGGGCAAATGCTGTTACTCATTAAGCGTCTACGTGGTTATGTTTTGGCAGGTGCTTAACAAAAAGTTAATGACCAATGACTTCATATCTAGAATCCAAGCCCTTTCAAAATACAGAAGCTGCTAGTATTATGTGTACAAGGTAAGCAATATGTGTCAAGTCACAGAAGTCAAGAGAGGGCAGAAGAAAACTTTAATTACAGAATGATGTACATACAACATGGATCATTCCACAGGTACTGTCAATCATTAATGCCCTCTGAAAGAGTACCCTGGGTAGCCAGGGTATTTAATTGCTTAAGAGATCCGGCACTGGTGGATGATTCCTTTTCAGCTTCCTGTGTACAAGACTGTAACTGCTAATTTACCACAGGGAAGCCTGATTTCATTTCCCTCCAAAGTCTATTCTGCTCCCCCAAACCAACTAGAATTCCCAGCTTCTACAATTTGATCCGCATATCTCTTTCCTTAAATAATAATCTTGACTCTTGATAATGGAAGAGCCATTTCTTTCTCTCAATAAGAACACACTTGTGTTCCCACCAGGGGCAGCAGATCTAGAACTTAACCAGTCAGAGGTTTAATTTGAGCACAACCAGGCAGGGCATCATTACAATTTTGCCTTCAGCTTCCACAGTTGGCCTCCCAGTGTCCAGTCAGTCCATACCGCACTGCCACCCTTGCACCCTGCGAGAATATTTGGGGAAGTTCCTGGCTCTGTGCTCGCTCCCCAGAAGATGTTCTATATGTGTTAGCTTTATTGAGCCATGTTGCCATGTTCATCTGATTCAGACCAAGCCTCAGGTGGTAAGTCAGGACTTTTTCCATTACAAAGGACAGAACCCAACTCCAATCTGTGGAGGCAAAACAGAGAAGTTATTATCTGCCCTACATGAAAAACTTTAGGCATCAGCAGAACTATAGGACATTAGGATTCTGGGACCCTCCCAAACCAACTACAC
The DNA here is from genome assembly GCF_018350195.1 of Panthera tigris. Classification (NCBI taxonomy): domain Eukaryota; kingdom Metazoa; phylum Chordata; class Mammalia; order Carnivora; family Felidae; genus Panthera; species Panthera tigris. The sequence goes on along the minus strand of NC_056666.1, from coordinate 110,845,751 downwards.
AGCCCTTTTAAGTTATAAAGAACCCTCTCATGCGTTGGATTGTTTAAAGAAAAACATTTTTTTTTTCTTTAAACCCTAAGAGGTAGGCAAGACAGGTGTTATCTTCATTTTCTGGATGCTAATTAAATGATGTCCTCAAGGTCTCTCAGCTGGCAAGTTACACGGCTGATTACTAATTGACCCCAGGTATTCTGAGTCCTAAATACTGTGCATTTCCCAATATAGCATATCTTGAAAGTAAAGTACCAGACAAGATCCTTATCCTCAAGACACTCAATTAACAGTGAAAAAGGACAAAAAGAAACTGATGTCCTTAAAAGCACTTTCTTGTGAAGAATTGTTTTGTGTTTTAATAGTACTACTTCATTTGCATATGAACAATTCTACAGGACTATTTCCTAGAACTTCTAATAAAAGAACACGCAAAAGAGAATTTGACACTTTATTTTGCCACAATCATACTAAACAGACAAATGGACTAAGGACCACATCATTATCACCAGCATGTTACCATCACGTTGCTATCACCAGCAGTAATCACAAGTACCTAGGTAGGTACCCAGATCCAACTAGAAGCCCTGTGTGTCTCAAAAGCAGGTACTGCATTTCACTCACCATCATATCCCTGACGCTACGCATAATTTTGGTTGAATTAATGGAGAACAAATCCTAGTGTGTCATAAAATCTGAAGAATGAGTAAAGAAAAAAATGGAACTCCAAAGACTTTTATGAGGGCCATGACGATAGATATTATTCTTTTTGAAAGTATAAAGAAAATGAATCATTTCTTGAAATTCCTATCGGCTATAAATGAAGATTATTAATTGATGAAGGACACATGTAAGTTACCCTATTATTGTGGAGCTATATAACATTTCAACAGAATTAAAATGGAAAGGTAGTGGTCTGGAGCCAGTCCCCTGTCCCACATCAGGGACTTTCTGCCACCAAATATCCACTCTTCACTTGTGGGTTTACTCAACAGAAAGTTGTAGTCCCCAGTTCCAGTAATAAAACAATTCTGCCTCCTCCCTGTGTCCCCCCACAACTAACCACAGCTCTCCTTTCTCCCTCTCAGAACCCCAAGTCTAAACTCGTGGTCTCCCAGTTGTTCATCCCTCATTCATTTTTCATACCGACTCTGTTTTCACCACCTCTGTCTTGCTCAACTTGTTCTGATACCATATTCTAATTTCAGATTCCAAAGTATTCTTTCTATTTATCTTACTTGACCTCTCTCTAGCATTTGACATTATAAACTACTGCTTCCTTAAAATTCTCCCCTCCAAAGGCCACATTCTCTGGATTTTCCCTGTTGACTCATTCACATGTTAGATTAGCTCCCTCCCTTCCATTCTCCCTCCTAAATGCTATTAATCCTCAAGGTCCCATTGTCAACAACCTTTTCTGTGGGTATACTCTTTTAGCAAATCTTATCTATACCTATGCCCTCAATTACTGTCAATGATTTAATATCTCCCAAATCTCTGTCTCCATTCCTGATCACTAAATCCACAAACAACTCAGCTGTCCTACAGGCATTACAGTTTCAACAGGTCCCAAACCAGCTGTATTGTATCAAATCCCACCAGCCTTCACATCACTCACTCCTTGTCCCCATGAATACCAGTATTATCTGCTCCATTGCCCAAGTTGGAAGCTTTAGTCATTCCAGACAATTCTGCCAAATTCTCTCTCAATTCTTTCTAAATGTTTCTTGTTTGTGGCCCCTGTTTCCTGTGCTCACTGACACTCTCAAAATGTTTCTCCTAGTTCTTACGAAAAAACTCCTTATTTGGTCTATGTGCAATCCTACCCGCTCACCTGCCCCTGTTTCCCCATCCCCACCATGCATTCATCTCTTAAATAGCTGTCAAAGTCCATTCTACAAACCAAATCTGATCATGTCATTTCTGTGCCTAAAATGTTTCAGTGGTTTCATATTGTCTTCAGGATGAAATTTTAACTCCACACCACGCTTCTCTTACAAAGCCCTCCATTAGCTGACTCCAGAAAATTCCTGCCTCATCTCACAGACACTTCAGTTTATCTCTGTATTTAGAGCTCTAATACCAAATAGGCCTTTAACAGGCACCTACTGAATGAATGAATGAATGAATGAATGAATGAATTCTGAGAAAGGTGCCCTTAGATTTAAAAAAAATGTCATATGGCTTCTTTTTATCTTCAACAAATAATGTTTTTATATAAAAATTAATTCCAAAGTTCCTTTGTTTTGTATCATCCAATCAATAAGGTCTTAAATCTGTTCTCTTTTTAGGAAACACATCATCTAAAGAGAGGATTTCATAAGATATTTTAGAATACCCCCCACCCCAAATATATGAGGAATTCCTGAACTTCTAAAAGGCTATGTTCCAAAAATTCTTTTATGACTCGGTTCTGTGAAGCTTGGAAATGTATTTTCTCATAGAACCAATGCTTTATATATTTTATTTAATTTATGCTTAAACTATTTTTAAAATGATTTAAGTACTATATAATAAAATACGCACGTCATAAGCTTTTAAAATAATGAAAGAAGGCCTGTAACAATACATATGGCCTATGGAAAGTAATTCTATTATAAATCCCATAAACTTACACTAACCCAAAACCAAGTAGAAATTTAACTGAGAGTCCTATCAGCTAATACAATTTAAAAGAAAGATAATAATGAGGGCTTTTTCTTCTTTTTTTTTTACCTCTTTTTAACATTTTTAGGCCTCTTTTTTGCTTCTCTTCTAATAAAATGGTATGTACTAATCCAGCAGGAGATTTTTTTTTGTACTGAACTCTCAGAAGAAATTTGTGACACAGAATCTCCTATAAGGAATGTTTAATAGCCTGGTGGGCAGAGATAGTTTAATAGAAAAGCAAAGATATCATGCATTTGACCCATTCTCAGAGCAACCATTGATGAAACTGATAGCACATTTAATTATATTCCAAAAAGGGCATTTCTGTAAGTTATTCAAGTAATATATACCTACCTCTCTAATGATCTAACTTGATATGGAATCGACACCAGTCGTAGGCAACACAAATCACTTAAATGTGTGCGTATGCATGATCTCATTTAATCTTTACAAAAACTCTATGAGGTCAGTACAATTATTGCCACTCCATTTTACAGATAAGAAAACTGAGGCAAAGAAGCAAATGGCTTATGGAGTTCACACAGCTACATTAGTAACAGTGCCCTTTTCTTGCTCAAATATTAATGATCTAATTTGAGAGTTTAAAGGAAGTTGAATAGGACAAATTTTGAGTTTGAGCTTTCTGTTGACCTTAAAATGGGTTGGTTTACTCTTAACTTTCCAATGTTCTCCTACTCTGTTTTCCTCCGTGCTCACTGGATTTCTTTGGTCTGACCAACCAAATTTGTTCCCCACACTAGGGTTTTACACTTGAAAAAAACCTTTCAACCAAGAAAATATTTTTTCTCTTAACTCTACCTTGAACAAGTTTCCAAAAATCTGTATGTAACTAATGCTTTAATATAAATCAGGTCCCAGCTCAAAAGTCACGTGAGTCCCTCCTTGAGCACCCAGTCTAGAGAAGCCTACTAGTATATTCTCTATCACTAGATTTTATTTTTAAACATTATTAGTACTTCATTTATTCTATTTTCCCGACTTCTAGAACTGTGTTGTCTAATAGAAATATGATGTAAATCAAGCCACATATGTAATTTTAAACTTTCCAGTTGCCTCATTAAAAAATGTGAAAAGAGGGGTGCCTAGGTGGCTCAGTCAGTTAAGTGTCCGACTTCGGCTCAGGTCATGATCTAACAGTTCGTGGGTTCAAGCCCCACATCGGGCTCTGTGCTGATAGCTCGGAGCGTGGAGCCTCTTTCAGATTCTGTGTCTCCCTCTCTCTCTCTCTCTCTCTCTGGCCCTCCCCTGCTCATGCTCTCTCTCTGTCTCAAAACTAAATAAACATGAAAAAAAAAGTTTTTTTAATGTGAAAAGAAACCCAGCTAACTTTATAAATTGTATTTAACTTGATCGATATATCTAAAATACCACCATATCAATATGAAAACAATATAAAAACTGAGATATTTTATATTCCTTTTATCCTGTTGAGTATTCAAAATCTTGTGTTTGTTTAAGTTTATTTATTCATTTTGAGAGAGAGAGGCAGAGAGAGAAGGAGAGAGAGAATCCCAAGTAGGCTCCACACTGTCAGCATGGAACCTGATGTGGGGCTCAGTCTCACAAACTGAACCATGAGATCATGACCTGAGCTGAAATTAAGAGTCAAATGTTTAAGCAACTGAGCCACCCAGGCTCCCCTATCTTGCATATATTTTACACTGGCAACATATTGCATATCAAATGAACACATTTCAGGTGTTCAGTAGCTTCATGTGGCTAGTGGCTACCATATTGGACAAGGCAATTTAAAATGTAAACTCTTGTTCACCGGTGGATTTCCAGAACCTAGCATAACAGTGTCTGGCTCTTCATGTATTCCATAAAGTTGTAGAATAGAGGAATATTGAATGTGTGGACTGTAAGTATTCTCTGCCTTAGATTGAAAGAAGATCCATATCCTATTGGTGCCTAATTTGCAGTGACAAAGATAATGTTTTCTTGTATAATTTTAGGTGAATCAGGTCAGATTTACTTGCCACTTGGGTTTAGTTTTGACCAAGGAAAAAAATATGTGATACTAGATAACTGGACACTATTTCACAGGTGCATCCCTTACTGTGGTTCTCCAAAAGATATCCACATCCTGAACTGTGAAATTTATAAATGTTACCTTATATGGTAGGGGGAAAAAGGACTTTGCAGATGTAATTAAGTTGTCTTAAGACTTAAATGAAGTCTTATCTTGAGATGGAGAAATTATCCTGAATTACCCAGATGAACTAAACATAATCACATGTATCCTTAAAAGAGGGAGGCAAAGGGAGATCTAACCATAAAAAAAGGAGAAGGTAATGTAACCATAGAAGCAGAGATTGGAGCCACAAACCAAGGAACACCAGTAGCCACCACAAAATGAGAGAGGCAAAAGACTGACTCCCCTGGAGCCTCTAGAAAGAATACAGCTCTGCTGACATGTTGATTCAAACAAGGAAACAGACTTCACATATCTGACATTCAGAACTGTAAAAAAGTGAGTGTGTGTTGTATTTAAGTTTGTGTAATTTGTTACAGCAGTCATAGGAAACAAATATACTTACTGATTTTCAAGCTGCCTCCCTATTAGATATAATTCTCTGATAGCTTGCAAACTAGCCCCAGTCTCCACTCCTCTCTGTATACCTGTCTTTTTGCAATGGGAATTAGCCGCTGCTCTCATTAAGAGGTTATGGTTAATTTCTCCACCCTATCTGTTGCTTTGACCAAAACAGGATGCCACAGAAGCAACATTCTCCCAGCTCCTAGTCCAGGCCTCAGGAGGTCTTGATGCTTTCTCCTCCTTACCTGGAACTCTTTGCCCTTCCATGTGAAGAAGCCTGTTCTAGCCTGCTGGATGCACCCAGGTGCCTCCCATTGCCCAACCTTACAGTGAACCATCTGTTGGACATGTGAATGAGTCATTTCAGGCCAGCCAACTCCCAGGTGACCTTACTGCAGACAAATGAACGATCTTTCTATAAACCAAAGAAACTGCCTAACTGAGCCTAGCCCAAATTGCCAACCTGTGGAATTGTGAGCTTGTTAAATCCTTGTTGTTTAAAGCTACTAACTGTTGAGGTAGCTTGTTATGTGGCAATAATTAACAAATATATTCCCATAAAGCATATTACTTCTACACGTGTTCAAGTCTGCCATACAAATTCAGAGGAGTTTGTCAAAAAGAGAACTGTTCGTAGTCTCACTGGAGGACAGCAGACTGGGGGACTGTTCGTAGTCTGGGGGACAGCACTGACTACTCCATTTCCTACTGGAACTCTACAGAGCTAAAATTTTCTTACAGAAGTAACATTTCATCATACTGAATATCTCAGTGAATACTTGTCTAAAGTCAACTGCTCATCATGTATCACAGTAGAAGTAATACAGGCCTAGAATTTCAAGTTAGGTAGAAGCTGATAGCTGACCTAAACATTTATTAAATACCTTGTCTCCTGCCAAATACAATTTTGAATGACACCAAACCCTTTTTGCCCAGGAAAAGTGAATTCGTTGTAAAATATACTTCTGATAACTTTAAGAATTGACCTGTTGAATAGGTGATTAGTCTTGTCGACCTGAATCCTGAAGAATAGCTATCAAAATCATGATTCTAATTTTGGCATAGTTGATATGAAATTGCATTTTCTGACAATAGTTAACATCATTTCAGTTAGTTCTTATTCTTATTGCTGAATAAGAATAAAACTATGTCACCAGAATAGAGGAGGGTGCTAGTATCCCTGTTTGCTAAGGCGGGAAGATATATACTCAGTTTATCGGGATGATATTCAAATTGGAAATTAAGGGATACCAGGACACAACTTGTCTACCAATGTTTAAAATCGAAATCCAGTGAAAAACTGACACTTGACTAGCAGTCCAGGCTGCAGACTGTCCCAATGGCTTGCTAAAATACCTGTGAAGGCAAAAGAAAGACAAAAATTGATGACAACAAAAACTATAACTGACAGTCATCCTACCACAAGAAACAGAAAATTCCATTAACTGAAGGAACTAGGGAGATGAATTGTAAGTCATAATCAGCAACCACTTTAAATAGAGAAAGTTGACAACATAGAGAATATAGGATGAGCTTTCTTTCACTGTGTATCATGCAGATCAAAGACTGAGGATCAGTACTTGCCAGAATGCCAGGCAATAGATGCTATTCAGGACTCAGATAACCTTTGGAAGGAGTGAGTGTGCTATACCCCAACCCGGCCCTCATCGTTACCTTCCTCTCTTTGCAGAATGAGACACGTGTGTGTGTGTGTGTGTGTGTGTGTGTGTGTGTGGCAGGAGGAGCTCGTGGTGACAATAGATACACTGCATGCTTGGAAACAGCTTCAACAAGTAATGTAGTACAGACGGAAGTGAAAATAAGAACAATCTTGTTAGTCAAATATGGCGTTTCTAGTTTTGCTTTTACTCCCTGGATCCAAATAACACGTATCAAACAATAGATACTTTGAGTGGCATAGAATCCATCTCAATCCGGTCAGCCTGCAGCACTTAAATCGTCTAGGACTGGTGAACATTAATTTGCCCCCAAATGGAAATCTAAAAAGTCAGCTATACTGACAACCAATAAGCCATAAATCAGATAAGAAGCCAAAGGCCCTATCTATTGGCAAACACCTTGGAACAGGATGAGTAAGCAGGAAACAAACAAACAAACATGAGGGCCTATGACATTCTTTAGCACAAGGGAAATTCTCATCACAATGAAAGAAAAAAAAAACTTCTGGGTCTTTTTGATAGGATAACAGAAGATTAAAAAACTTTGAATTAGGATTAAAATTCAAAAGGGGTGATAAAAACAGAATTGGAATAAGGCAATATTTAAATAATACTAGAAATGAAAAGACTGAACTAAAATAGAAGGCTGTAATAAAACTTAATCATTAGCAAAACTGAGACAAAAAAGATATTGAATTAATGACTTGAAAGTCAAAATTTAGAAGGCTTTTTGGAAAATGAAAAGAAAAAAATTTAAAGGTGATAGGAATAAAGTCCAGAGAATAGAGATTCAATAAATGACTACATCAGTATTGTTGAAGAACCCTGAATCAAAAGAGCAAAATCAAAGTTGAATATATAATAGAAAAAATTTTTACTGACTGAAATGAAGAACTGAGTCTTCAAATTTAAAAGATTTGTATTATAAAAATAATGAAAAAGGAGCCATAACAAGACACATTGTAGCCCATTTGTATTACAAAGGTGAATAAATCCCTATCATTGTTCACATTGTTGAGTTGCTGAGTTGTGTAAATTCTTTATATATTATATCTATCTATCTATATATATACACTTATATATATATTTATATATAAATTTTATATATTTTATATAAATTCTTTATATATTTTGGATATTAACCCTTTATTAGATATGTTATTTGCAAATATCTTCTTCCATTCTTTAGGTTACCTTTTAGTTTTGTTGATTGTTTCCTTCACTGTGCAGAAGCTTTTTATTTCGATGTAGTCCTAATAGTTTATTTTTGCTTTTGTTTCCCTGGCCTCAAGAGACAATTTTTTTTTTTTTTTTCAATACAAATTTTCAAGTTTCTGAGCATGTTAGTCGACTCAGGCTACCATAACAAAATACCACAGATGGTGGTTTACACATCAGAAATGTATTTTCTCCCAGTTCTGCAGGCTAGAGATCTAACATCAAGGTGTGACAGGGCTCATTTCTGGTGAGACCACCTTTCCCAGTTTGCCAATGGCCACCCATTCCCTGGCTGTGTCCCCACATGTCCCTTCCTTTGTGCAGGCATGAAGAGAGAGGGACTAGCTCTTTCTCCTCTTACACGACCACCAGTCCTATCAGAGTAGGCCCCACCCTTATGACCTCATATAACCTTAAATACCCCAGCTCCAAATCTAGTCAAAGTCAGTGTCAGGGTTTGAACATGTGGATTTGGCAGCGAGGAGAGACACAATTCAGTCCAAAACACTGGGTTTTACTCAAAGTGTGATTTTACATAATACTCTTTTCTGCCTTTTCAGTGTGCTTTACCAAACTAAGAGACGGTTTCGGTAAACCCTGAGCAGCTAGGAATCCTGGCTATGACTTCACAGTACTTACTTAGCAGAGAGTACTCTACCCAGAATTACTGAGTAACGTATTACTTCTTTTTGCAGAGAGTGACTCCTTACGAGCTCCTCCTGCCGTCTCAGCTTTCTCAGTCCCAAGATCTCACAATGCCAGTTATGGGTATATTCACATTCAGCGATAGTTCTGTTAAGGAAAGAAAAGTAAACAGAAATGGGACTAATTTTGGAGACGTTTTCTATACCCCCCAAATGAAGATAATTATAAAGTTCTTAATTAAATAATAATATTGAGCCTGTCAATATGTACCACGGGCCTTAAAATTCATTGATTTTATAATTATCCTTTTCAGAATTTATCCTAAGGACGTCGTCCGAAATTTGGCCATAGAGGTATGTAAAGCTGTCCATTGGCATTGTGTGTTAACAACAAAAATATCAGCAGCTTGCATAAGGGAATGGTTAAGTAAATTGTGATATAGTCTGACCCTTAAGTACTATATATACATTAAATGTAATGATTGCCTGAAAATGTGACACGAGACAAGAATATATTCACGAAACAGTATAAACTAATGTAACATTGTGTGTCAACTACACTTCAATTTTTAAAAAAAGTAATTATTACCTTAGAGGAAAAAACTTTTTTAATGTGCTAGAAAGGAAATGTGAGCCTTATGTGGTACTTGGTTCGGTTGTAAATAATGTTGACATAGTCATAACAATGTAAACAGAAAAGACTTTTCCTACTAAAAAAAAATGGTATCTGTAAAAGCAAAGGAGAAAGGAAATGTGTGAAGGTGTTCATTGGTAAGGGACAAATGGAGAAGAGGTAAGCTTTCGTCTTTCATAGAAGGAAGTCAGAAGATAATAAATAAAATGGAAAAACTCAAGAAATAACAACATAGAGATGCTATTTAAAGATGAAAAGTAGACACCAGAAGACATTGCTAAAACATCTGTGAGAAGGGAATATGGGGCTCAGAGAAGTAGACACAGGTAACTGCTGTTGGTGTTATAAGTCTAGTAAAAACAAAAATTTTGACTTTTAAAATTATATTTATGTATGTAACATTGGCAAAAATAAACAACTAACATTAAAATTTTAAAATAACGTAAACCAAACCCATGAGCAAATTTAGCAGGCCAGAATCTTTCAATCTACCGTACTTCCCTGACTCCTCTTAGGATAGAATTTTTTGTAAGTGTGAAGTCTGTTTCTAAACTCAGGGGCAATACTGCCATTTGCATTACTTAGCGTTTTGTAGCATTTTAAGGTCTAGTGAAGATACAGAACCACGTCAGCTCATCTGTCAGAAAAGTGGCGGATACAGAGGAACAGGTACGCACAGAGCTGGAAGAGCAAGATCTAGTCTTCGCGTCCAGAGTGATTCCCAGATATAACGATGAGCTTATATGGGAGCTGCTGTTTCTGCCATCAGAAGATCAGAAAATAGGGGAAATGCGATTGTTCGTTCCGGAGCACACCCCCCCCCCCAGCTGCAATCCACATCAGCAAAAGGGATGCTCTGTGTCCCACCTCTCAACACCCAAGAAGTTAGAAACAGCCTTGCTGCAAAGAACCGAATTCTCTGTGTCGAAGTCTGCCCAAAGCAACAAGAGAAGCACAGCCACCTGACTTCTGACTTCCGAATTTCAAGCGGAGATCTGGGGAAATCTCAGCTGTGAGGGAAGCTGAGAAATGCAGGCTTTGACTTTCCAGCCCCTTTTCTTCAATAAGGCATGACCCAAAGGTCAGAATGGAGTTGAGTGAGCCAAAGAACAGTACTTTTACAAGGCATATATAATCTACACCTGCTAATTAACTAACAGGCCCCAGATGAGATGGGTCACCTGCTCTTGGTCTGGACTAAAGCTAATAAAGTTATTAATTCCTTAATGTGGAACAGTTAGGAGAGGTCCTAAAACTGATCCTCTCAGAAGGGCTAGAATTTGATGAAGAGTCAATGATTAATGATAGTTAATAACATTATATATTTATATATATTGTCTATCATATTATAACATTATGGCTGATATTCTGGACACTGAAAAACATGATAGGCATTCATGGAGAAAACAGTTTCAGACAAATAACCAATCTGGACAGAAAGATCTGCTGATGAGTTTATGGAGAGAGTGCAGAAAGGCAGATTAACTGGAAAATTTAACCCTGTATACCATTCAGATGATAGATTCAAGCCAACTCAGAATGGCTCTTTGTTTGCAGTAGAATTCAAGAAATCTTCTTTAACTGGATTTTAGTACACTCAACACTCTTTCTTATGTAAAGCGGGGGTTTAGTGCATCCAAAACTGAAGTAAGGGTCCTGTTCATGGGAAGTTTGAGAGTTTAACCCTAATAGTCAAGGAAGCATATGGGGTCATTCTGTGGTTTAGAAAACAAAAAAAAGTCAAAGGAAATACCAATATCTTAGAGCCCGTGGTAGGGATCATCCCAGTCCTAGTCAACTCCTTACTTTCTATGAAGAAGGGAGAGTTTAGAAAAGCCACCATTCCAGACACTAGGAGAATCTTTTTGTGTTTACTTTAAAAGGCGGCTATAGTGTTTAGAATAGTTTGCCCTTTGGCTAAAGGAGACTGTACACGCATACAACAAATACACATATCACATACATAAACACACATTTTTAAGGCTGGATTAAAATTCCAATATAAGTAGTGAAAGATTCCAAATGTTATTAGAAATACCTAATCTAATGTATGGATGTTCCTTCAACCAATTTTATCAATAAGAGACTGAATTGTCCCAGAAATAAGAGCAGTGTTGGTCCTTGGCACCTTTGCCCTCACGTTCAGTCCTAAGCTTCCCCCTCTTCTGCTCTGCTCTGTATGCAGAAGGTCTGACCAACAGGCTGTTTTTTCCCAGACCCCTTTGTCAACCGCCATCCTATTATATGTAAGCAATGAGAAAGGCTTATCAGAGATGCAGAAAGAAGAGAGAAGGGGCGGTATTTCCCCTTCTCTGCCTTGGGGATCATTTCTAGCGGGAATTCTCTCTCCTCCTTAACTGCAGCAGCAGGTGAAAGAGCCCACCCCGGTTCCAGCTTCCCTCTGGGATCCCAGGCCACCGAGCTCTGATAAATACCACCTCCTCCTTCTGTGCCTCCAGCAGTTACTAATCTCATACATGACAACTTTTGTTTTCTCAGTTGGACTCTGCTAAAATCATTGCAGAAATTCTTTTGTGTTGATCTATAGTTCTCCTTGGAGCAAGATGGCTGATACGTGGCCTGTGAGTCTTCTGAGTAGTTAACTTCAGTATTTTTTTTTTAAATTTAAGTTTATTAATTTTTCCTAGGGAGACGGGGGGGGCAAAGAGTTCATTTGAGGTATTTCAAAGAATTTTTTATTGGGATAGTAAAAGGGCCTCTGTAAGTAATCGGGAGATAAAAGCCAGCCACCTTCCTCTGTTGAGAACACTGGTCCTCAACCTGGTTCTCCATCAGCATCATCTGGCGAGTGTCAGAAATCACCCCACCATGGAGATTCTGACGTAAATAGTATAGGATGAACGTGTTTTAGAGCAGTGGTTCCCAGACGAGCAGCATCGGTATTACCTGGGAACTAGTTAGAAATGCAAACTTTGTGGCCTCACCCTAGAACTACTGAATCAGAAACTTGAGATGGGCCCACAACATCTGTGTTTTTAACAAGCCCACTAGATAAGCTGGTGTATGCTGAACTTTTAAGAACCGCTATTTCAAAACTACCCAGGTGATTCTAATGTGTGGCCAAGTTTGAGAACCACTAGTTTTGGCATAGGCCATTGATAAAATCATAACTTTAATTAAACATGTATTTATCAAATACCTAATATGTCTTCAAATTTCCTGTTTCTCAACAAAAGACAAAAGTTGAGATTATTAATAAAATTTGAAACTGTGCAGAAGATGATATATAAAAAGAGAACTACAGTTTAAGAGCCACAAATATTCAACCACACAGAACACAAAAAGAAAAATAAATCAAGAAAGTTCCTCTTTCTGAATTAAAAATAGCTAATTAGATAGTAAATGTACTTCAGCAACAAGGCTGAGATCCATCGCAGAATGCCTAGGTCATTTCACACTTCTACAGCTTGCCTTCAGTAACACTACCTATTACCAGTAATAGGACAAAATTTTTATTATTGGAGATGACCTTAGATATCATGTAATCCAGCATTTTGCGATCAACAGTTCATAGACTCTGGGGCCCTCAGAGGTTTTCTGGCAATGTAGCAATTAAGATTATTTCGTATGTAGCAACAGTAACTCCAACTCAAACTAGTATAAATAATCAAATAGATTTTGTGTTCATGTAAGCCCACAGGTAGTGACAGCTTCAGGTGCAGCTTGAACCTGTGGGCTCCAAATCTGTTTCTCTGTGATTTTTTTTTTTTATTTACTCTCCCGTTTGTATCAACCTTGACTTCAGACTTAATATCTCTCATTAAGAGATGTAGCCAAATGGCTTCAGCAATATCAAGCCTCGCATCAGCGTTGTGTGCCATTCAGAGAAAATGTCTCTCCAGGTAAATTCTGAGGAAAAAGAGAAAGCAAAACACAACAATCTTTTCTTTTTAGAAATCTCAAAAAAGTGTGTCCTCATTTGTGTTTAGGCCAGGCTGGTTTGTGGAACCTGATCCTGGAAGTCAGGAGAATTCACTGGGTTTCAGTCAATCAGGGCCCATCCCTAGAGCTAGGGATAAAGTTGTTTTTTCTTGAATCAAATGAAAAGCTGGGATGCTGTTGCCATGGAGGAGCTCATTGGATGCCAAGAAGCCTAAAATGGCAAATGTCTGCTATGTGTGGGAGAAGAGGAGTGTTTTTAAATTGATAAGTAAAATAATTGTCCAGATGTTTTGCTTTAATTGGAAGCATCTTAGAGCCTCCAAGAGTTTCCTAAATGAACATTCATGGCAGCCAGTGGAGATCAGATGGATATTCTCATGACTCATTCTGTCGGTTTACTATCCAGATCAATACTACTAGTTGAATGTTTTACTTGTTCTTCAGCTTCAAATAATTTGTATTCTTAATCATTTGTTATATAACTTAATACCTGTAGAGGACCACTGATTAGAGACAGAAAGACATACATGTTAACATATGTGGTTCATGTTCACACAGCACCTTCTGAGGATAGCACCATAAGTTATCATGGGAGAGCATCAGCACCTTTACCCTAGTGGGTACAATTTAACTGGGACTGTCAATCAAGGTGCCTCACTCTCCTAGAGCCAAGCAGTGAGCATGTGATCCAGAACAGGCCAATCCAATTCCCTTTTCCTTGGACTTTGACTCTTACCTGAGTGACCAAGGACAGGAGAGAATGGCAGAAGGTAATTCATCTCTGTCATGACACTTTGATAGGACTATTAAGTAGCTACAGCTCACAAAATTGAAGAGATTTACACATTTTTGCTCTTTCTCAGACCTTTACCTTGAGCCTCCTTTGATGTTTGAGTCACCCCAGAACACTCCAGTCAATTCTCTTTCTGCTTGAGTTTTTGTGAATAGGTTTCTACTATTTGCAAGGTATAATTGATACTGATACATACTAAGAAGAAGTATTAAAATGATAATTCTGAAATTTTTCTTCAAGACGGCCAACAATGAATAAATCGCTAGTCTGATCGAACTTTTTAGAGGCACATCAATATACCTCTAGTACTTCAAAAACCATTGTTGAAAGGGAAAATATAATACCATCTTATCCAATGTGAGTTATAATTTGTTAGTTAGTATAAAGACCTTCTAAACTCTCAGCATGTTATTTGTGGGGAAGTGCTTGTAAATAGCAGCCTGAAGTATTTTCTTTTATCCCATCATTTACAAACAAAGACAAAAATCACAAAAATAAACGCCCTTTTTTAAAGAAAAATGTAAGAATTCTCAGCATAGATACAAAAGCAATTTTTGGTTAAGATTTGATGCATAATGAGTAGTTGAATTTTACTATATGTTTCAGTGTCTACTCACTCCCAAATAAAACACAATATAACATTATTTTTAGTTGGTTCATCAATAAACTATGCTTTTTCTCATACAATAGAATTCAGGAAGTTAAAAACTAAGCATTTTCTAAAGTCAAAACATATACTTAAATATATAGTGACTAATCCACAATGTTTATAAAAGCAATATTAAAAGAAAAGGAATAGGAATTTATACAGTAATCTTTCAAGACAAATCGATCTGAAAATTTTACATGCTTTTAAAATCATTTATCATATATGACACAAATAATATATATTTTTTAATTCCTAAGGAATTTCGATAGATTATATATTTAACTGAAGGGTGCTTGAGTAAAAAAAAAAAAAAATGGCTGAGGAACACTGATACACCTCCTTACTTGGTAGAAACCAGAGAGGTCACACAGATAACCGTGACCGACGAGACACAAGCACAGTTCCTTAGACTCTCAATGCCCATCAGACGTGCTTGCTTCCTGCTGCCACAAACGCACTTCGGTATTGCATACAAGTGAATTCTCATCAGCTTCTACCCCATCAGATCCCCAAACCATACATTTCTTGTAATTATTTATATGTACTATTGCTTATGTGCCTCCAGATGAATCTTGTATTGGACACATTTTGTGGCTAAAATTTAGAGCAGTAAACCAGGACCCCCTGCCCTTTGGACATTCTCAATGTTAAATGCTGTTGCTAAATTAGGGTTTCATAGGGCTGAGTTTACAGAGATTGAATTTCTAATATTCAAAAGAGGTGGAGTACTGACTCCCCTCCTCCAACTCTCTGTGAGGAGTTTGCCGTCTCACCAAGGTAGAGAGAATGGCCAGATATGAACTCTCATTGCGCTCCTTTGGTTGTTTTTGTTGCCCCGACTAAAGGCTTTGTAACAATTAATTCTGCTATCTCCAGCTGTCTCTGATGCAACTGATGTGTAAACTTCCAAGAGCTCAGGATCCTATGACATCGAAAGTCTGTAACTAACAAAGAATAATTCAGAGTCCCTGAACAAAATTATTCCCCTTGTTAAATCGACTGCCCGGATACCCAGGGGAGGAATAGCATTAGAAGGCTGGAGAAACTATGCTATCATACCTTTAAAATATTTTGTAAAAGTTTTATGTTAGTTTGAACCGGGGCCTTATCTGACTCCCATAATATGATAAATGTCGTGTGATTAAGAAAATCTCATTCTAGACAAAGAGTTTCCACATTCCTTTAACCCAAGAAACCTAAGATCTCTTCAGCTACAAAAATTAATTAAACAAGCAAGCAAATAAATGGGAAGGAGTTTTAATCACTGTAATACCTGCCGATGTGCTCCACCCAGTTGGTTGGAATACCTGATGTGTGTTATTTCTGAAATTACGGCCAAAGACTCACTTCTCTTGAACAGTCTGAAGCTGGGCCTAGCATTCAAGTGAGCTCCTCCACGCCTGTGTCCTGTCCTGCAATTCAGGATTCAGGCCTAGTGTTCCTCTCTGTCGCCTCCTGTTCTGATCAATATTGACTTTCATTTAAATCCCAGAGCCCTGCAGCAGACGGTTTTTCACCCCTTCAACAATTCTGTCTTTGTTCTTCTGTCAGCACGCAGTTCACAAGAAGCTGCCAACACCCCCCTTTTGTGATTTATCGGTGTCTTACCTGACAGTTCGGTCCTTATGACATCTCACAAAAATCTGCTTACTGCATAATATCCCTGAACTGTGGTATTAATACCAGCCTACCTCTACCTGGAAACCTCCAGGTAGAAGTGCCAGTCTTATATCTTCTTTGACGACCGTGGAAGCATAAAATTCAAGATCTTTATGAAAGTATGCCTTAGAATCAGGCTTACTCTTGGTTAGTGTCTCACCATTGTGTAAATAAGTAAATCTCCTCTCCTGCTCAATGGTCTGTTTCTTTAAATTCCCTAAGACCACCAAAGAGCCATGACCACTAACAAGAAGTAGGGAAGGGTATGGTCACCATGATATTTGCCATGATATTTGTTCATTCTTCGGTATTCCCGTCTTGGTGACATAGGCATAAAAGTTGTATATTAATCAAATCCACCTTAATCCGGGGATGCCTCTGCTTACTTTTTCAACTCTAAAGCTCAGCTCTCTGATCTTTGAAATTGCAGTTTTTGTCAGAGAAAGCAACGGGACAGGCTAAGATTACTCATAAATACCGTGGAATGTCTGGAAGGCTGAGTGGAGCATAGGTAATGCAAACGCCATTCTAGAAGTGAAACCACATTTGTGGAAAAGGGAAGCCTTCAGGGAGCAAAATATCAGCAGAATCAGACTACAGAAGCTACAGAAAACAGAACTAGAATGTGCTTCAGATGTCTGTGAACAGCAAAGTTGATGTCTGTGTATTGGCAGACATTTACAATTACAGAGTAAATACTTGATTTCAGACTTCTCCTATGTGTCTAGTTTTTCTTTCTTCCTTTCTTTTTCTTCCTTTTTTATAGTGCAGGATGAGATCATATTTTTTTGACTTTCATCTTTTTAGGGCTGTTTATGTTTCCCTTTCCTTGACTGTATGGGTATCAAATATGGATTGCCTTTCTGATCTCTAAATGGAAACTGCTTTTTACAAATGCAGAAACCTGAACTGTATGATTTTGAATATATATATATATATATATATATATATACATATTTTCATAGTCACTCATGAAGTCCAAAGTAAATGAGTTATTTTATTCACCTAAAAGCAATTAAAATAATAATCCCATTGAAAAATCTTAACAGATATTTAAAAATTATAATATACCTCTGTACAATGGAATGTAATTTTTTTTAATGTTTTATTTATTTTTGAGAGAGAGAGAGAGAAAGCTAGGGAGGGGCACAGAGAGAGGGAGACACAGAATCTGAAACAGGCTCCAGGCTCTGACCTGTCGGCACAGAGCCCGACGCGGGTCTCAAACTCACGAACCGTGAGATCATGACCTGAGCCGAAGTCGGACGCTGAACTGACTGAGCCACCCAGGCACCCCTACATTTACAAAGAGAAAAACAAGATATACCTTGGATACAATTGCTAGCACATTGTTCTGGATACCCTATGTACTCAATCCATTTAGCTGATCGGCAGGCTGGCTGATGGAAGGTCTATCTCTCTCAGGCAGCCTGAGAGGCACAATGGAAAGGCGCTGGACTAGGAGCCAGAAGATCAAATATCAGCTCTGCTGTGTCCCTGGGAAAATCTCTCAGCCTTTATAACTCTCAGTGTTTTCATCTGTAAAATAGGATAAAAATATCTTCTGGCCTGCCCTGCTGGATTATTAGGAGAGTCAGAGAAGACAATGCATGTGCAAGCATTTTATGAATGCAAGGCATTAGTGATATAATTTTACTTAACTAGTAATTGATACTCTCCTGAGTTAAACCCACTTTTTCAGAAACTAAGGCAATTAGTTATGGCAGCTCACATATATCCCAAAGCTAAATTTGACATAAAAGCCTCAAGTTCAAAGGCCTGAACCATGTGTCCTGTCCTTAGGCCTGAAAATTATTCAATGTTTCCTAATGCTGTGGTCAGTCAGTTGGTGCCTCAGGATGGCATCAGCAGCATGCCAGTGATACTCAGCTCTATCTGGGGACAAGTTTTCCCCTGACCTCAGTATAATGGTGTTTCAACTGTCATGTGTTAAAAGCTGGTTGATAAGAAAAATGAGGCAGGGTACAAAGACCCGGGGCTCGATTACTCTAGTCAGGTTAAGTCACTGTTGGGAGCTGGAGAACATTTTCAGCTATGGTTCTCATGTTTATTTAAATGGATTTTTGCCTTAAGGTGAACCATTAACCTACTTTAGGAGCAACCAAGTTAGAGTAGCAAAGTAGTTTCTCAATTCAGTTATCAACTTAGCCCACTGTGTACCTAGCGCGTGAGTGAATATGTTGTCACTTTGTCCACTAGGTATTCAATCTGAGCAGAAGTTATTTTGCAGAAGGTCATAGCATCATCTTATGTTTGTCTCGTCTTTGATGGATGAAGGGGCACAGCTCTATGAGAACCTGACTGATAGAATGGAACCTGCTTGAACATTAGCATGGTTAAAATTTCAGCTTTCGGTTTTCAGATATCAAAACATCAAGAGAGTGTTCTATAAATGAACTGATACTTTTCCCTCCCCTGCCACTTCACAGCCACATTATATCTAGAAGCGAAGATATGGGCACAGGACTTTCAGTGTTTCCATTAGCAGGTTGGTTTGCACCTCTAGATAAAGACGTCTGGGGGAGTCCAAATCTCATTTACCATGAGGCTCCTTTTTATTTTTCCACTTGCCTTCCATATTGTATAACACAACAAAGTTAAATAGCGTAGATTCCCAGGCCAAGGGCTAGCAATAAACTAGACCAAGTCTAAAAGAAGTCAAGCAGTGGAGAAGCAGAAATTTTAATAAGACTCAAGAGCAGGGATAGAAAATACTATGTTTAATTAGTTCTACCTCTTTCAGCCTCCTGATATTTGGACAGTTATCCTCTACTTTATTACCAAGAGCTTGTTCAAGTAAAACAATAAAATATTAGACTGCACACCCAACAATTTAAAAAATATATCTGCAAGCAGAATTATTACATCTATTTGTTCAGCCATTATTTTTAAATAGGATAATATTATTAGCAAATTCAGACCTAGTGAAGCTGTGACTTGTCCAAGCACTTTCCTAGTTTATAAATCAGAGTTGCATCACTTCTAGGGTCTCTTGAAGCACTAATATTCTATGCTTCTACTTCAAATGCCACATGGAGGCATGCAGCTCTCGAATTAACTGGGGCAAAATTAGTATACCTATTATAACGTAACTGATAATACTAAAACCTAATTTTAGCAGTTTATTTCAGGCTCTTCTCCTA
Source organism: Panthera tigris (assembly GCF_018350195.1). NCBI lineage: Eukaryota > Metazoa > Chordata > Mammalia > Carnivora > Felidae > Panthera > Panthera tigris. The sequence continues at coordinate 110,826,208 of NC_056666.1, read as the reverse complement.
AATGTTTTCTCTTGTCCCTACTTAATCTTTGTAACTGGCCACATAGAGAAAAACCCAATAGATGGAATCGACAAAAGAGATGTAGGTCAAAGGGGACAAACTTTCAGTTACAAGAAGAATAAGGTCCGAGGATCTGTTGTACAACATGGTGATTATAATTAACAATGCAGTATTATGTACTTGAAAGTTGCTGAGAGTTGATCTTAACCATTCTCATCACCCATAAAAAAAAAAAAAGAGAGTTAACTGTGTGAGGTGAGGGATGTATAAATTATCTTGATGTTGATGATCATTCCACAATATATATGTATATCAAATCATCACATTATACACTTTAAATATATACAGTTATATTTGTCCATTATTCATCAGTAAAATGGCGAGGGCAGAGGAACAGGCAATACAGCTAACCTCTCAATATTAGAGCAGTGGTCATAATCACAACTCCACACAACTGCTTATGAAATCTACTGAAAATTCAACCTATATTATCTTTACCTTAAGCACATTGGGCCTTAAACCATTCTAAGTGAGATCCTAGATGTTGCTTGCCTTCGAACTAATGAACTTATTTATCTTTTATGAATGTTGATGGTTTTTTCAATTCACAAAATAGGGGAAACACATCAGACACCCTTTTGGTCCAGTACAATGCACTGCTGGTTGGCCTCAATCCTGACCTAGACAGAACATCTTCAAAGCAGAAAATTAATTTAGAGTCTATTCCAGGTCAGTCCTTGGCATCTTTGCTGAGAAGACCTATTAATGCCAACCTCAACAGAAATAAACACAAGCCCATTAAGAATTGGACTAAGACCATCAGTCATTTAACATAAGACAAATAGCAAAGCCTATCAAATCATGAACCTACCAAACCAAAACTGAGTACAAATAGCAAATCCAAAATGTCATGGTGGGTCATAATCCATTGAAAGGTATACAGTTTACACATTGCCAACAAACAAGTTAATATACGATTAAAGTAACAGACTAGAAAACTAAAAGCAGTGACTTTATGATCCAATTTGAACCAAAAAATGCTTCAAGGTAACATATTATAATTTAGGACATTTTACTACAAACTATCCTTTGTACTTAGCACAATTTAAGATACTCATAAAGATACATTTCTGGGTTATGTGAAAATGTTATTATCCTAAAAAACAACAGTAGGCTAAAAATGTTAAAACATGACTAGTAATCCACTAGCTTAATTTTTTAAACACTTTCAAATATCTTCATAGATGGAGAAATTTATAAGGTTATCAAGTAAGTACAGGACTTTCTTGACAGTAAATCCTAGCAGAATGAAACTCATTTATACTCGTTTTCCATATTGAAAACAACCAATTTAAATTAGCAAACTATATTATGGAATCAATGAAAGCATGTCCTTGGTGGATTATAAATAAATATTTTAGCTACATCTTTGCATCCACAGGAGAACGGGACCCCTTTTCTGGGGTCTGTCCTACCATCAGAAGGGACAGGTCCAGACTAAAAGTCTGTCTCATGCTCTTTACAGATAGGGAGATTAGGGTTTTCACTTGGGCAAGTGTTGCTTCTGCTACAAGGCATACTGATATTCAACGTGTGAGCAAATGATAAGGGGAATGAATGAGGCCAGGACTGGGCAGGGGCAAAGCTGGGAGAAACTGACCCAGCTATAGGACGGGTGCCCGAGGAGGTAGTCTGCAGTCAAATGACTAGTCCAAAGGGCGCAATGATCCTCGTACTTGGCTGCAGCAGTCTTCAGTATCTGAGATCCACCGAGCAGGTAAAGTCTGGCAAAATGAGGTTTTAGGCACTAGGCAATCTGCTGAGGACAGATGGGTCTGTCACCATAGAGTCTGAATCAGTGAGGGTCCCAGAGGAAAAATCTATCACACTCAGGTTAGGATGATTAAAGAAGGTTTGATAAAGGGACTATTCTAAAGGTGTAAGACTAAGCCACAAGGGAAAATGCAATACCCCAATACCCAGCTAGGCTGTAACTATCGTAGGCCAGAGGGGTGAGGTGTGGGAGCAGTTCCTGGAATCTGGAAGCAGAGGACCACCTGGAGAAGGTCTCTGACCTTCAGTGGAAGGAGATAAACAGCTAGAGGTAACCTCAGAGGGAAGGAGCTGGTAATATAAATGCCCTGATCTCATCCAGTCACTCCCTGGAATCTCCTACCACAGCTCCCCCATTGGCCAAACCCAGCTAGAAGTTGGAAGACAAGAACTGGTAGGTCTATGTAGGTCAGTATGGAAGTAGAGTGAAGAGGGGTCTGGCAGGGCAAACACAAGAATGAAGGTACACCTGGGAAAGCATTCTATTTCAACAGCATCCCAAAACATATGTGGGAGTCTGAGTATGAGGGTCCGGAATTCTGGAGAAAGGGGCCAACAGAGTGAAACAGGATAGTGGAGCCTTATTGAAAAGAGAGAGAGAGAGAGAGAGAGAGAGAGAGAGAGAGAGGTCAGAGGAGGACTCCACCCCCATAGGCAGTCAGGAAGTCAGGATGCTAAGCAGAAAATCAAGGCAGAAGTCTGCAGGCACAAGTTATGCCAGGGATGTGGGAGTAAGAAAAAGTCTCCAGGCATGCTGAAGCACTGGCTACAGAGCAGAAAAGAAAAGCTCTTTCTAGATCGAATTCACTGGTGTCTTTGGTATCAAATGTACACCTGGCCTAGGTCAGGATGGACATAAGGAGAAGTGAAGACTGAGGCTATTGAAGCCCAGCAGAATCTGCACCTGACAGAACACAGGAAAGAAAGGAGGTGACAGTGTAATCGAAGACGTATCATAGGGGTCCTTGTATCAGAAGGCACTTTCAAATTGGAAACGGTGAGGAGAGTAAACAAAGATGTGGGAAGAACATAGGAAATATAGAGAAATTGCAAGGGAGGTTTGCTCGACCCCTAGGCTGAGACAAGGGCACAGTTACAGAACCCAGAGTCGCAGCCTGAGAGATGCCTGAGGAACTTCAACTGAGGAACATCACCTGTCCTAAGGGAGGAAACCTATGGGGAGGAAGACAAGGGGATGTGTCCCTAGACCTCAGCGTCCAACCTCTTCAGATTCCCTGCAGGATTCCCCGGTGACCAACCCATCCAGAAACCAGAGGACCAGGTTGACACAGTTCACACAGGTCAATGTTGGAGGCCATAACGCAGGATGGAGAAGGGCAGGACAAGGATATGGCAGGGCTAACAGAAGATGTCCAGCACAGACTTCTAATGCAGTCCTGGTGAAAAATGATGAGGGCCTCCCCATGAGATACTTCATCATCACAAAGAGAAGCTAGCAGACTCCACCTTGACAAGGTAATCAGGTTGATGATATTAGTGGTAATGGGGCAAAAAGACATCAGGTGCCTTCCTATTCACCGAGAAGAACACACATCACATTCCTGCATGCCTGCGGGAAGTGCATACCTGAATCTGATCGTCAAGAATCATCAGACAAACCCAAAATGAGGGATAATCTACAAAATAATTGGCCTGTCTACTTCTAAAATCTGAATGTCATGAGAGAGAAAGAAAGACTGAGGCATCGTCCTAGGGAAGGTTGACTGGAGAGACATGACGACTGTGTGCCAGACATGATACAGGGTTTTCTTCTGCTACGAGCACATCATAAGACAAACTGGCGAAATCTGAATGAGGTCTGTAAATCAGATAACAGTATTATGTCAATGTTAATGTCCTGATTTTGATTTGTCTACTGTGGGTCTGTAATAAAAAGCCCTTGTTTTTAAAAAATATATCCCATGAGGTATTTGGGGGTAGAGATGCCTCATGTCTGGTTTCAAACAGTTCAGAAAAAAATACATAGGAAAGAAAAAAATATCATAAAATGTTAACATTTGGGGAATGTGGGTGAAGGGTATGTGGGAGTTCTTTTACTATTTTTGCAATTTTTCTTTAAGTCTGAAGTTATGTCAAAATAAAAGAAGAAAATAAAAATGATGAGAGCTCCAATTGGACCAATAGCAGTGGGGCTAAAGAGAGAGGGCCATACACAAGGGATATGTGGGAGGTAAACTGGATAAGATTTAAGTGGTGAATTATGGGCACTTGGCTGGCTCAGTCGGTTAAGTATCAAACTCTTCATTTCGACTCAGATCATGATCTCACGGTTTGTGAGATCAAGGCCCACATGGGGTTCTGTGGTGACAGCGCAAAGCCTACTTGGGATTCTCTCTCTCCCTGTCTCTCTACACCCTCCCTTGCTCGTGCTCAGTTTCTCTCTCTCTCTCTCTCTCTCTCTCTCTCTCTCTCTTTCAAAGATAAATAAATGAACTTTAAAAAATATTTAAAAAAAAATAAGTGATGAATTACATGTGCAGGGTCCACAATGACCATGAGACATATGGCTTTGACGACCAAATAGTACAAATGTCACCATCTTGATACTCTTAATGTACCCTGGCCAAAGAATCCAAATATCTATTTCTATAACTCATTTGTTATATTTCTATTGCATTGACATTGGATTGGCACAGTTAATATTAGTAGATCCAAAACAAGATCCTAAATTTCTACCTCATTGATAGTAATAACAGATTAGTCCCTTCCCCAAGAGAAGCAAGCAATTGTAGATTCACCCAGCACAGAAAGAAAGAATGCCCCTGGCAAACCAGTCTCTCTTCTCCAGTCTTCCCTGGGGTACAGAGTCAGAGATCTTTCAAAATAGCATATGAGTATTTAGAATCCAAATGTAACCCAGACCTATGAGAGAGTGGTTAACTGGAACTGATGGGAGAAGCAGGTTGTGAGAGAGAACATTCCAGAGTTGAAAATCACATCACATGTCTTATAGGCTTCCACCAATCATAACAGTCATCAATATAAGAAATTAGCACCATTTCTCCGATCCTCCCACGTGTCCTGTTCCAGCATACAAAGCCCAGTTGTTCAAGACATGGTCCATTCAAAAACGTGTCCTGAACACTACCATTAGCATCAGGCTTATAATCAGTGTCAGATAACCTGCACTAAAATAACCTCCACAGATAACCTCCATTAAAATGCAAATACGGTTAGGTATGTCGATAATACACGGGGAAATCAGTTTATTAAATACTGTTAAGGATGAAGGTAACATAAGAGTATTCTGGGGTCTGGGAGTGGAAGATTTGGAGATGGAGGAAAGAGCCAAGAATAGGGAAGTGCAAAGTCTTAGAAAAAAGAAAATCTGCCTACTTCACAACTTTCGCTAGGACCAGCCCTGAAACTAAGGTCATGAGTACATGAGTGTGTTTTCTTTAACTTTGTCCGGCCGAGAAATTGTTTTCCAAGGCCACAATCTACATCCCCAAACTTAAAACAAGCACATTGTATCCGAAAGAGAATTGAGGAACAAGAATATAGAGGTTCAAATAATTACTAAGAGATTCAGAGCACATGCCCCACGGACATCCTTTAAATGTGGAAAATAGCACCAAAATCATTAAGTAACCCAGGATATTTGCGTGCCTTCCCTATTTGCTTACCTACCGATGACCTGCCGTTTCCAGCACTCTCTCTACCAAAAACAAAGTTCTTTTCTGACTGCATAAAAGAACATCACTGAAGCCTGCGGCAGTTTGTAAGAATATCTCCAAGCGTCGGGCTGAATATCTTCAATTAATTTTCAAAGGACGCTGTCTTCCATGGGAATATGTTTGGGATTTCAGAACTCAAAGCACCATACCTTAATCCTCATTTTCAAACTGAGCATTCTTCTCTAATTTCTCTCATCACACAGAGTGTGCATATGACAGCCAGCTCCCTGGGACCTGTGTCTGATCACAGCCCACAGTTCAGCAGGAGGGATCTTTCAAGCCAAGATTCAAAGGTAAACTGCACATTCTCTTGAACACCCCTCTGGAAAGTCACTTATATTTAATCACTTCAAGTGCTGCATCTCCTTCTCTCGGATAACTTCCATTTTAATTCTCTTCTTCAGTGATCAAAAAAGGGCAAAGAAAAACTTGTGATGATTTCTCCTAGTACGTCACCGCTGGAACTACATTTCTAAACTTTTCCCACCTTGACTGTTTCCTGAAAGCAGACAAACCCTCAGAAATATAAATCTTACCTGAAACTAATATGTTATATGCCAGTTATACCTTAATGAAAACCTTTTGAGCTTTCAAAAATAAAAAAGAGAAATTTAAGTCTTACAAAATTCAACAGGGTCAGTTTCTGGTCAGGTCCCACATGTATAAAATGGAGTAATGCATTCTATCTCACAGGTTCATGGTACAGATGAAATTACATCACACACGTGATTGTCTTGTGATTGTCTTGCATATTGTAGGTCCTCAGTAAATAGTAGCTATTATTTTCCAAGGCTGGCATTTTTAAAGTTGGCAGTTCGAAATCGGGATAGAGCCTGATGATGCTGAAAACACCAATGATTATCAGCCTGGGAATGCTGCTTTACAATGTACAATGCATTTTTATACATGTGATCACACAACAACCCTGTAGGGTATCTGGAATTGTATTACTGTTGTATTACTTTTCTAATGCTGAATAACAAATTGCCACAAATTTAGTGAATTAACTCAAGTTTACTATCTCACTGTTCTGTAAGGAGGAAATCCTACAAGAGTTTCATCAGGCTAAATCAAGGTGTCAGGAGGGCTGTGTTTCTTTCTGGGGGCTCTCAGATAGACTCGGTTTCCCTCCTCATTTGGGTTGTTGGCAGAATTTAGTTCTTGCAGCTGCAGGACTCGGGCCCCCATTTCCTTGCTGGCTGCCCTCTGAGAGCCATTTCAGCTTCTACAGGCTGCCCCGGTCCTTGGCTCATGCCTCTTCCCTCCATCAAAGCCAGGAACATTAAGGGGAGCCCTTCTCACATTTACTCCTGCCTTATCTGTCATTTTTCTGATTTCAGACAGGAAAAGTTTTCTGCTTTAAGGGCTTATGTGATTCGATTGGGCCCATTTGAATAACCCAGGATAATCTCCCCCATCTCAAGGAGCATATGTTTAATCACATCTGCAAAGCCCTTTTTATCATATAACGTAACTTATATACAGGTTCCAGGGATTAGGATATGGACGTCTTTGGGAGCGGGAGTCGGGGGAGGGGGTTAGTTATTAATTTCCTCTCCACAATGATTACTACTCACATTTTACAGATGAGAAGAATGAGGATGCAGGCGCAAAGCTGGCTCAGTTGGTGGAGCATCTGACTCTTGATCTCGGGTCATGAGTTCAAGCCCCTGCTGGGTGTAGAAATTACTTTGAAACTTTTTTTTTAAAAGGAGAAGAATGAAGGTCAAAGAATTGGACAAGAGATTTGCAAGGACACATAGTAAGTAACAAAGAATGGACTCAAATCGCAAAAGTGTACTCCAAACCCAAGTCAGCGTTCCTCCAGTAGACTATCTTGTTTCTGAAAGGTAGCTCGGCATTTACCATCTTCCATTTTCTCTCCCTTCCTCACCCACATGGAAATCCACACTTCCATTAATTATACTTAAAGCTGGCATTCTTGAGGAATTAATGCACTTTTCCAAAGCTTCATGGAGAAGCCAAAGTTTAGATGCATTCCTACTCATTTTTTTGTAATTCCTTCCAAGGTTTATACCACATTGAAAGTATTATTTGCCAGCAATTGGACACTTCCGTCTACAACTGTAAAGAAAACGTTTCCTGATTGGTTGAATGCTAAAGAAAGTTTACATCATGGTACATGTAGGTTATCTCATAGCAATTTTCTCAGATGTACTTAGAAATTTGAAACCAAAATGTTTAATATTCATTTAAGACGATATTGGTCACTTTGTATTTCCTAGAAAATACTATCTCTAGCCGTTTTTTTTTTGTTTGTGGAATTTAAAAGCATGATTTAAATTTATTTTAGTGTGATTTCAGTCAACGAGTGTTTATTAAGCCCACTAATAAATACAAAATGTAAGTCAGTAAGCAATTCACGGGAATATGTGATTAAATGACAAATTGTGGGGCCCATACTGTACTTTGAGAATAATCATACTCCTGAAATATAAGGAGACTCTTCTGATTAGAAGCAGAGATGCTCATTAAAGAAACATGGATAATAAGTTCAGGTCAGTTGTATGTAGAAATCATAAAGGACTCTTAAAAGCCTGGCCACAATCACATGTATACAAGAGTAATAATAAAATGAATGTTTGGGGCACCTTGGGTGGCTCAATCGGTTGAGTGTCCAACTTTGGTTCAGGTCATGATCTCACGGTTTGTGGTTTGAACCCCACATCAGGGTCTGTGTTGACAGCTCAGAGCCTGGAGCTGCTTCCAATTCTGTGTTTCCCTCTCTCCCTGCCCCTCCTTTGCTCACACTCTGTCTCTCTGTCTCTCAAAAATAAATAAATGTTAAAAAAAATTTTTGTAAAATAATAATAAAATGTTTTTATCAAAAAAATCCTGAGAAGCAAAAGTCATCAGCTTAATGCATTTTGAGATAAATTATACACATTTATAAATTACAAAATAAAATCGGTAAAATTCATTTTTTAAAAGGACGAGACAGAGGAGTAGATGCAGAAAAAGAGACTTCAAGATTTTGAGGTTTTGAGGAGAAAAGTGAGATTTAAGAAAAATTAGTCTGGGGACACCGGGGTGGCTCAGTTGGTTAAACTGTGCCGACAGCTCAGAACCTGGAGCCTGCTTCAGATTCTGTGTCTCCCTCTTTCTGTGCCCCACCCTCGCACTCTGCCTCTATCCAAAATAAATAAACATTTTTTTTTTAATTTTAAAAGAAAAAAAGAAAAATTAGTCTGACAATAGTACCTAGTCTGAGCTATAAAGAGAATAAAATAAGGACAGGTAAATAGCCAGGTGCTTTCCATCTAAGTCTGTGATAATGAAGGCATGTAATCTTACAGTTGATGAACACTGAGAGCAGACAAATGTTGGTTTAAATCCTGGCTCTGCCACTTACCAAATGTTTGCCTTTGGGCAAGACACCAGAGTACTCTAAGACTCCATTTTCTCATCTGTAAAATGGGGATGATAATCCTCACCATGGAATTGTCATGAGAATTAAGTGATGTGGTATATAGGAATCACATAGCATCTGGCACATAGGAAACACTCAGTAACTTTTAACTGGTGTGATCATCATGACGATTAAGAATGGTAGCAGTGTGACACGCCTGGGTGGCTCAGTTGGTTAAATGTCCGACTCTTGATTTCGTCTCGTCATGATCTCACGATTCATGAGTTCGAGCCCCCGCATTGGGCTCTGCACTCTCAGGGCAGAGCCTGCTTTAGATCCTGTGTCTTCCTCTCTCTCTGCACCTCCCTTGCTCATGCTCTCTCTCTCTCTCTCTCAAAAATAAATCATAAAACACTAAAAAATAATAATAAAAAGAAAGGTAGCAGTGGAAATGGAAAGAAAAGGGACAAAGGTCATTTTGAGGGCAGTAAAAGACTCCAGACTTTCTAACTGATCATGGAAGCTGAATTATTTAGGAAGTTGGTATAGCCTAAAACCTGGCTTGATCTTGACCTTCATTCCAGATGCATCACTCTGAATCAGTTCTGTCCACATAGGGAAAAATATAGCCAGGAACAGACTCCAAAGACCAGATTTAACAGCATTATCCTATAGAAACTTCCTACAGTGAAAGAAATGGTCTTTATCTGAACTGGAAAGTCTGGCCGGTACAACTGAGAAAGTGATTTTTTCATTTTAATTTCATCTTATAACTTAATTCACAAATCTAATTGGAATTCAATTTAAATAGCCACACGTGACTAGTGGCTACCTTCCTAGACACTAGCACGGCTGCTATCATATCCCAGACAGTCAGTGTTCGGGATGTAAAGGAATCCTGAAGTTCAGGTGCACTGGGTATTGCTGGCTGGTGACTATGAGTACAGAGGATATGTTCGAAGGATCTTTGCAAAAGTAGGAGTAAATCAGAACAAAAGCTGAGTTCATGACCATCTTAGGGCCAGAAAGTTCAACTCCTCACTTTGCAATTCGAAGATAACTATCAAAGACGCTCACATTACCCAATAGTCTACATAAATTGGAAGGAGGGATAGAGAAAAAGAGTCCTCCTTTTTTTTGAGAATTTTTTTTCCTTCTTCAAATTTTTATTTAAATTCTAGTGAGTTAACATACAGTGCAATATTAGTTTCAGGAGTATAATTCAGTGATTCCTCACTTACATACAACACTTAGTGCTCATCACAAGTGCCCTACTTAATGCCCATCGCCCATCTAGCCCATCTCCCACTCACCTCCCTCCATCAACCCTCAGTTTGTTCTCTGTCTTTAAAAGTCTCTCATGGTTTGTTTCCCCTCTCTCTTTTTCCCCCCTCACATATGTTCATTTGTTTTGTTTCTTAAATTCCACATATGAGTGAAATCATATGGTATTTGTCTTTCTCTGACTGACTTATTTTGCTTAGCATAATACACTCTAGCTCCATCCGTGTTGTTGCAAATGGCAAGGCTTCATTCTTTTTTATGACTTAGTGATACTTCATTGCAGATATATTCCACATCTTCTTTGTCCATTCAGCAGTCGATGGACATTTGGGCTGTCTCCACTGCTATAAACATTGGGTTGCATGTTTTTTTCAAATCTGTATTTTTGTATCCTTTGTGTAAATACCTAGTAGTGCAATTGCTGGGTCGTAGCATAGTTCTATTTTTAACTTTTTGAGGAACCTCCACACTGTTCTTCAGAGTGGCTGTACCAGATTACATTCCCACCAACAGTGCAAGAGAGTTTCCCTTTTTCTGCATCCTCACCAACACCTGTTGTTTCTTGTGTTGTTAATTTTAGCCACCCTGACAGGTGTGAGGTGGTATCTCACCGTAGCTTTGATTTGCGTTTCCCTGATGTTGAGTGATGTTGAGCATCTTTTCATGTGTCTGTTAGCCATCTGGATGTCTCCTTTGGAAAAGCGAAAAGACCACCTTCCAATCAGAAGTTTAGGTCCACCTGCTCTTAGTCTGTGTGCAAATAGAGATTATGGTGAAGGAGGAAAAGGGAAGTAGTTTGATTTCACTTCCTCTTTTTGCCTTCCCTACATATCCCTCTACTTCACTTCCAAATTTAACCCCTTGGCTAATTACTTCCCTCTCCTATCTTCTTCCACAGTAGTGATAGCACAGAAAGGAACAGAGGCATTCTGGGAAGCTTCTTTTGTGTTTCATAAGTAAGGTAGAGGAACCTGAAATGGACAAATAGAGAAACTGAACTGTGATTGGCAGTTGTAACAAAAGCTTCAGCTGATCCCTGGGGCGGGGGTGGGGCACTGGAGTTAGACTGTCCCTGCAGAGTTTTCCTGAATTGAGGCAGAGAGGCTGGTCTTTTGAATTCCCCCAGGCCTCAACATCAGTCAGTCACTGAATGCAAGCTGTCCCTAGGGAGGAGTCACAGACTTAGGCAAGGCAGCTCCCTTTGGCAGGGGACACCGGAGAAAGGAATTCCTGGAGAAGACACTGGCTGTTTGCCTCAGCAACCAATACTCCCACCATAGAGAGACAGATTGAGACCCTGAGAGTGGGGTGGTGGGGTCCATCCAGGCCGTGTGCCACAGTAGTCACCTAGGCTCTTTCCCTGGCTCTGCCACCAGCAAGTGAGCATGAATAATCAACTCAGCTTTCTTAAGCTGTCATTTCCTTATCTGGATACAAGGGAAATGGAAGAGCTGAGTTCTAACTGATATATTTGGCACTCTGGCTTTTTATTTTAAGAATTATTATTCTAATTTTCTATTTACAAATTTGCAGTTTTTTAAATAAAATTTTCAAGGAAGAACACAAAGGGGAGATTTATATGGAACTTTTTTTCTGATTTTCATAAAAACAGATGGTTCCTATCAACACCCCGCTTCATTTAAAAAAAACCCTCTAAGTTAAGGGACACCTGGGTGACTCAGTCGGTTAAACATCCCACTCTTGGTTTCAGTTCAGGTCATGATCTCATGGTTCATGGGCTCAAGCCCTGAGTGGGGCTCCATGCTGACAGTGCAGAACCTGCTTGGGATTCTCTCTCTCCCTCTCTCTCTGCCCCTCCCCCACCTCACAATCAATAAATAAACATTAAAAAAAAAAAACCTCAAAGTCAGTACTTAATTTCCATAAACGGAGGATTTCTGACTTTTGCTCATCACGCTACATCTTCACAAGGTATCTAAGTTTTTCTGCGCCACCTAGCTTTGTCACTAGACTATGGAATCCATTGCTTTATGTTGTGATCATGAGTTCATCTATTCACTTTTAAACACAAGTACCTGCATGCATTGCATTTATGCACTCACACACACACACACACACACACACACACACAAAGACCAACTTTCACTGATGAATCTAAAAGGATTTAAGAATACAGTCTTATCAACGTCAGTATGATTGAGTGGGACTGCCTTTAAGCCATCCGTTGGGAAAAAGTTTACATCCCATTCTTAAAGGTCTCCAAGAAGCTCTTTAAGATTGTGATATATCCTTTATTCAGTGATCAGCAATCCTCACAGTGAGGAAGTTCTTTTTTATATCTAACCCAAATCTCTTCTACTGCAATTTCAAACCACTTCCTTTTCCATTCTTACTGAATTAGGAAAGGAGGTGGAATCATTGTCACCTGCTTCTTATAATTTTCATATGTTTAACTTTTTAGAATTTATTTATACCTAAACATTCTTCCCATATGACATTTTATCCCACTTAACGTCTGTTTTTTAACTCATGAGAAATATCATTCAATCTTTTTAGTATATTTTCTAGCTTCCTTATATATTCCCTAAACTATGGAGACCAAATTTAAAACACCATGAGTGATGAAGTCTTTGTTATTTGGGGGGTTTGGCATTGTTACAATCTAACATGGGTTAGCTTTCACATTGCCTTACACTATCCCTACATTAAAAATGTATATCAGATTGTTTAACCTCAAGGAAGAAGCAATTTTCCCACAAGACCTATTTATAAAGTAGGATAGTATCTTCCCTTATATGGGAAGCTAATGTAAACTATTAATGACATGTATCAGGTGCAAAATGTTCTCAGTGCTAACTCTTTCCAAATAACCTTTAAAATAACAAGACTCGTTTTGTCTATTAGAGTTTGGTTTTGAAAGACAAACATTTTAACTATTATTAGTTCAACAATCAATACTCGGGAAGTAACTGTTTTCTCTAAATGTAAATGCAGTCTTCCGGGCTCCTGGGTGGCTCAGGCTTTTGAGCGTCCAACTCTTTACTCTTGATTTCAGCTCAGGTCATGATCCCAGGGCCATGGAATCCAGCCCCGTGCTCAACATGGAGCCTACTTAAAATTCTCTCTCCCTCTGCCCCTCTCCCCAGCTGGTGTGTGCCTTCTCTCTCTCAAAAAAAAAAAAAAAAAAAAAATTAATGAAGTCTTCATGACCTCATTGGCTACTGTGGATTTCTCAACATTGTTCCTTGCATGTGACAGTGTGTTACATGTAACATCTTTCCTGATGTTTACAGAATTCGAAGGAAAAATGAATGGAGTATATATAAATATAGTAAATATAAAATTAAGATAATTAAAATTAAATTAAAATCAAAATATAGTAAATATAAGATTAAAAAAGAATTACCCACACAAAGATGAAACAAATCTCAAATTTTGTATTTTGAAGAACATATGGAGAAAGTATAAAAAATTATCATTAACTTTCTACCTGATATGTCAAATGTAAAGACATCTTAAACACTTGCAGTGGTTTCCATTTTTATATAAAGTATAAATTGTATAGTTACACAGAAAGTAAGTATATCATATATGCTTGGGTTTTAGGACAGAGCCTCCTTTTATACACCTCTGCTTGGTAACTTTATCATCTCCTTCTAAAAGCTGGCTACCAGCAAATGCATGTCAATATCAGGGTCTGGTGACATTATAATTAGGGTAATCTCTGGTCAGTAGGTTGACAATCACCTTTGCCTCTTGGATTCATATCGCCTGACCCTCTCCCAGTTCTGACTGATGAGCACTGGGCTGACCCAGCTGATGCTGCTGTTGTAAGTACCCCACATGTGCCTACACTATATACTGACTGAGAAGGGCAGCTGAGTGGTTGTGTAAAATCCCTTTGCACAAAAACATAGCTCCCATTTCCAACCAGCTGTACATTCAAACATGTGAAGAAGGCTTTATACTTTGGTGGTAGGTGTTTATATGCATTAATTTATTTAATTCTATTATAAACTTTTGATGTAAGAATTATTGTCACTCTCCTACAGCTTAGAAAATTAATTTTGGAGAGCCACATATCCAGTAAGGGGCAGACACAGAATTAAAATTTCTGACTCCAGTACACAGGTGTCTCCAATAATTCTCTGAATATGTCCCCACCCCCATGTTTAGGCAGGATAGTTTGGTGCTTCAGAGTAAGGACTGTGGAGTTAAACTGTCTGGTTTCAAAACCACTTCTCAGTTTATGACCTACTTGACATCTCCAAGCTTCGGTTCATTTGTAAAATAAATAGAAGGATAGTATATAACTCAGAGAGTTGGTGTAAGTATTAAATGCACTGATATGTGTAAAGTGTTTAGAATAATGCTTGCCATGTAGTAAATGCCATTAAGTTAGCTAGTATTATTTTCTTTTTATCATGCAGTAAAGAAATTCTACTGAAAAGCAAATGAAATACAGAGAGAAAGAGCGGTAGTAATACACTAATTCAGTAGCCCATCATAGAGTCTCAAAAATTGGCTGGGGCGCCTGGGTGGCGCAGTCAGTTAAGCATCAGACTTCAGCCAGGTCACGATCTCGCGGTCCATGAGTTCGAGCCCCGCGTCAGGCTCTGGGCTGATGGCTCGGAGCCTGGAGCCTGTTTCCGATTCTGTGTCTCCCTCTCTCTCTGCCCCCCCCCCCATTCATGCTCTGTCTCTCTCTGTCCCAAAAATAAATTAAAAACGTTGAAAAAAAAAATTGGTAACTAATCATTCAGTGGGCCCACAGGGAAATGGAGACACTGAGCAAGTCTGTTTGACTGTTGGACAAGGGAGATGGAGAAGTGCTTCAGGAGAGCATCACTGGGGAACAAAGGGCTCTAAGAATCTAGGGAGGGTTGAATCAACAAGAACAAAGCACACAGATTCTGCTTGAAAATTGTGCTGAAAGTCAGCTCTGATTGTATTTTATATTATGTTGTTCTTGACAGCTTTATAGCATCATTTGGGTCCACCATATTTTAGATATAACAGTTGTCTCATGTTGATTCACTATTCTCCCAGAATGTCTATTTAGTTAAAAAAAAAAAAGCTCTTTAACTCAGGCACACTAATGGAATTTTGAAACATCACTGTTCATTTGTATTTAACATTAAATAGGTGAGGGGAAATAATTATAAAACTACTTGGAGTTATAAATGGGACCTCTATTAAATCTAGGCCTTAAATATTCACTAGTTCTTAATTTGGGTCAAGATCTGGTGTCTAATAAAGTCCACAGTATGTTCGACAGCATTCCAAATATCCTTTATTCTTCCTGATTCGACTTTCAACTTCTTTATTTAACGTTCTACTTCTTTGTCAGTTAGTGCCTCAGAGGACAGTATTCTGCCTAAGGAACAGATTTCATGGCAGCTTTCAACTCTGTATTGTGCCTAGTACTAAGATCTTAAAACACTCTAATCATCCTGTCACATTTTTAAAATTAAAGTGTTGATGGCATGATCAAAGGCTGAGATTCCATTGAAAACTCTACCCAGGATTTAATCTGCCTCTGACTCTCTGCACACACTAGTGGCAAACATAACAAATTTTGTTACTTTGCCATTAATCTTTATGCAAAGAATTATATGATGCACAGCAAAGGGTCACGAAAGTCACCAAATCATCGGAGTAAAGAGAAGTCCATTTATCCCTTCACTCCTCCACACGCTGCACAGAGGGATTCAGATTGCCCACTACCAGCCCAAATGACCAACCACGATATTAGAACAGTAGGAAGCGAAATGCCTACTTCACAACACGAGTGAGAGTATACCATATTGTTATAAATGCTTCGGTGAATTTTTAATGGTGTCTAATATTCACTCCGTTGGATCCTTCCAATAAAAGAAATCCTAAACTGAGGATAGTATACTATAATTGCATGTGTGTTTGTTAGTGTATCAAAGATACAATATTAATTTAATCCAATTTTTTGTTTATAGTAAGCCTCACTCAGTGGTTGCCACTGTGCTGGTACTTTGGTCAATACAAATAAATAAAAACTAAGATATTTCAGGTGTGTATAGTTATCACCGTTTACGAAGCATTTTCAGTGAAAAAGTTTCGTTTGTCCTACATAGTAATCCTGTGTGCTAGTTTGAACACTGTCGATATTATTTGCCTTGTTTTAGAGATTAAAAATCAAAGCCAAAACCCAAGTAAAGAGCAGTTAAAATAATATGCCTAGGCTCACAGTTAGTAAGTTGCAGAGCTGAGACCCAAACTTTGGTCTCTTGACTCAAAAAAAATAACATGCTTTCTGCTCTTAACTGGCCTTAGGTTCATGGCTGTGGCAAAAATATTCACAGAAATGCTGCCTTAAAACCTCTTGAAACAAGACAGACAGTAAATACAACACAGTTGCCCAAATGAAGAGAAAAGACAACAGACATTCATCAAGTTAGTAAGTAAGAAAAATCTTTGTGGCTTCTTTTGGTGGGAAAGGAAAACCTTCCTTAGACTTGGAATTTCATGGGTTCTAATTCTTCATGTGTTCCTAAAATGTGTAGAGGTAGACAAGGAAAAGCCTGGGTTCCACATGTGGCCAGCACAGATGAAATCACAGCATTATGCATCCCCTCATGGGTAGGAGATACTGACCAGACTGGCATGCCATGGGGGAGGGAGGTGTGTATTAGAGAGTAACAGGTAGTAGTGGAAGATGAAGCAGAAGAGATTAAAAGGTTTTAGAGAGCTTTATGTCAGGCAAGACATTTGATCCAGATCCAGCAAATCACACAAAGTTGGAGTAAAGGAAAAGATAATCCAGCAGCACGATGTCAGATGAATTAGAAGACTCATCAAAATAAGGTAGGCTAGATGGTAAAACTTTACATGAGAGATAGCACTGAGTCATTGATAAAGAAACCAAAGACTATTCGGTACATAGTGATCAGTATGTCCTAAATGCAAAAAAAAAAAAAAAAAAGGACAAAGGTTGAACCCAGTGATGACAGTTATCTGTAGGATGATGGTGCCGTTGACTAAATAGGAAAGCTAATTTGTAAAGCTATGTTTCAGTGTATTTGGGAGTAAAGGTGAATGCATTGATAACGTTTGTAAAATGGCTTCCCTTTTACTGAAAACAAGCTATATCCTGTTTTCAAGATAGTTTCTTTAAATTGAAGATGGAGGAAGGATTGACCATGATTAGTTTGAATCTTTTATAAAACATCATACTATACTATATAGTATAACATACTGCTATATCCTTAAGAGACAACTCTGAGGCACATTTTGAAAGTTTTAACATTTACAAATGACAATGGTTTTAAGAACATAGGGACAATACCAGGGTGCCTGGGTGGCTCAGTTGGTTAGGCATCCAACTCTTGGTTTCAGCTCAGGTCATGATCTCTAGGTTCATGAGACAGAACCCTGCCCCCGGCTCCATGCTGGTGGCACTGAGACTGCTTGAGATTCTCTCTCTCCCTCTCTCTCTGCCCCTCCCCTGCTTGGGTATGCATGCCTACGCATGCACTCTTTCTCTTTCTCTCTCTCTCTCTCTCTCTCTCTCTCTCGTTAATAAACTTTAAACTTTTTTCTTAATTAATTAATTTTTTTAATATGAAATTTATTGTTAAATTGGTTTCCATACAACACCCAGTGCTCATCCCAACAGGTGCCCTCCTCAATGCCCATCACCCACTTTCCCCTCCCTCCCACCCCCCATCAACCCTCAGTTTATTCTCAGTTTTTAAGACTCTCTTATGGTTTGCCTCCCTCCCTCTGGAAAAGAAAGATACATTCAGTGACATCGCATTGTTTTTAATCTATTATGTATTGACACAGAATCTAAAAATTATCTCATATTCTGTGATAACATTAGGAGTACTTCCTGAGGTTAAAAAAAAAGATTAAAACTTTTTTTCTTTTCCTTCCCCTCCCCCATGGTCTTCTGTTAAGTTTCTCAGGATCCACATAAGAGTGAAAACATATGGTATCTGTCTTTCTCTGTATGACTTATTTCACTTAGCATAACACTCTCCAGTTCCATCCACATTGCTACAAAAGGCCATATTTTATTCCTTCTCATTGCCACATAGTATTCCATTGTGTGTATAAACCACAATTTCTTTATGCATTCATCAGTTGATGGACATTTAGGCTCTTTCCATAGTGTTGGCTATTGTTGAAAGCACTGCTATAAACATTGGGGTACAAGTGCCCCTATGCCTCAGTACTTCTGTATCCCTTGGGTAAATTCCTAGCAGTGCTATTGCTGGGTCATAGGGTAGATCTATTTTAATTTTTTCAGGAACCACCACACTGTCTTCCAGAGTGACTGCACCAGTTTGCATTCCCACCAACAGTGCAAGAGGGTTCCCGTTTCTCCACATCCTTGCCAGCATCTATAGTCTCCTGATTTGTTCATTTTAGCCACTCTGACTGGCGTGAGATGATATCTCAGTGTGGTTTTGATTTGTATTTCCCTGATGAGGAGTAAACTTTAAACTTCTAAAAAAAAAAAAAAAAAAAAAAAAAAACAGAAAGAAGACCAAGTACCCAGGTGCTTTGGATGGAACTATATTTCTAAGGATTTCTCCTTGCAGAAAAAACTCACAGATATTAGGGACCTAATATGCACAGGCATTATGTTTGTGGGGCATCTGCATTTTTCTTCCTTTCCATAGCTCTAGGGAGCTCTTATAATCACCATCAATAAGGATGTTAATGGTGTGGAAAAGGAACATCAAAGAGGCTGAGTAAGGTCACTGTGTGGATGGCAGAGTGTGGATTCAAACCTCAGTCTTCTGCGGGTTTCTTTGTTTTGTTTTGTTTTGTTTTTTGTATTTGGAAGAGTATAGTTCTTCCATAAACATATTATGAAAACAGGGAAAGGACCCTGCCATAAAGTGTCCTTATAAAAGAGAAAAGGAGGAAAAGGTATAAGACAGAAAAGGATACCACTATCTTTAAAGACCAAAAGTATATGTAGAAAATAGGATTAATTTTAAGGTAAAATGATATAATATAAGCTGGATAAATATATGCTAAAAGGATGTAAAAGAAAGGTACATTCAGTGACATCGCATTGTTTTTAATCTATTATGTGTTGACACAGAATCTAAAAATTATCTCATATTCTGTGGTAACATTAGGAGTACTTCCTGAGGTTAAAAAAAAAGATTAAAATAAGTGATAAAACGTTTTAATCTGAAATTTTAATATTTTCCCTATTATTTACAAATTGGGTATGATTTTTTCCATCTGTGAGTGTCAAACACTGTATTTTGCCTCTCTACCTCAGTAGACTTGTTGTTCTCCAACATTTACCTCAATACAGGGCCATTATCCACTCACAGCTTAGTCATGAAGTTCAAGAACAGAAACTCAGGCAACTGTCCATATAAATGAACACATTTGACCCGTACAGCACTATAGAAAACAAAATGTTTCTTTCTAATGGATGAATCACAACATAATAGGGACCTTCCCACAAAAGAGCTTGACTCTTTTCTAACTTGCAGTTTCAAAATAATTTCATAAGCACAAAAGATTTTAGTTTGTACTGGATTTAGGAGAAGAAATACCTCATAGTGAAATCTTTTGCTAGAATTTGACTCTATTCCAGCGGCCCTCAACCTTGGCCATGCATCAGAGTCACCTGTGAAGCCTTATAGAAACGCTTGCTGAATCAGAAACTCCAAAGGTATAACCTGGGCTTCTTTGCCTAAAAAAAAAACAAACAAACAAAAAAAAAAACCTCCACCATTGATTCTAACGCACAGCAAGATTGAGAATTCTGATATAAGTGATACGTAAATAGTTCTTTGGTGAGCTTTCTCTGAAAGGAATTACTTAGGATATTGCCATATAAACTTAAAAAAAAGGAAATCCCCCCCCCCCCGCCCCCCGAAGGAGAATTTGACCACTAGGAAGAGTTACCTTGGTTTCAGGACTCCACGAAACAGCTGTTGCTCTACAATCTGCACACCTCCAGGCTATCTTACTTCCAGCAGCTGCAGTAAATTCCAAGCATATTTCCAATGAACACCAACCCAACCTTTGAATCTAAATCCCTCCAAGTCTCTCCTAAAGTTTAACAGTAAATGTTCACTTTGGTTCAACTTTCCATTTGCCTTCTATTAGTCAGCCGTCATGGTTTAAACATTTATAGATAGAAAAGCTCAGATACGATCCATATTTTATTGTAATCAGATGTTAACAGGGTTGCTGATGCTATCAAGTATTTGACAACTATGGACACGTCAATCTTGGCTTTTTTTTTTTTTTTAAAGTGTCAATGGAACGTATTCAGTATTTATTGGGACTGCACTGTTGCTGTTGTGGCATGCACCGGGCAGACAGTAACGCCA
The DNA here is from genome assembly GCF_018350195.1 of Panthera tigris. Taxonomy (NCBI): domain Eukaryota; kingdom Metazoa; phylum Chordata; class Mammalia; order Carnivora; family Felidae; genus Panthera; species Panthera tigris. The sequence continues at coordinate 110,805,713 of NC_056666.1, read as the reverse complement.
TTTGCTCATATTCTAATAGGAAAGCATTCATTTGACAGATGTTTATCGAATGGGAACAAAGGATGTAATCTCTGCCTTCTGGGACACCAAAAGTCTACAAGAAGAAGCAGACGTAAACAAAAACTTTCCCTTCAATTTGTTAAGTATCATGATAGAAGTAGTTACAGAGGGCCATGTGATCACAAAGGAAAAGCAATCTGTATGGGGAAAGCTAGTACAGGTCTGCAGGAGAAAGTCACATCTTAACTGGAAGAATGTATGGAATTTTCCAAGAAGGAGAAGAGGAGAAAGAGTATTCCAAACAGAAATAGCACGTGCAAGTCTCAGAAACAACAAAATCATGGCACGTTCAGGGAAGAAAGAGAACTGCATGGAATATTTAGCACAAGCCTCACTGACTGGTTCTCTGTCACCGTCCTTATCATCACTTTCAATAACTTCACCAGACTGGTAAGTAGCTATCTATCCAACCACCTAGCCTCTAGGTGGTTCACTTCCAATCACCATACAAAAAGGCAGAGTGAGAAAGCACTGCTGATCTTGGGACTTAGGCTCCATAACTGTGTAAGCCAATTTCTTATAATAAATGTATATGCACATGTATACACATATGTGCATATCCTATTGATTCTATTTCTCTATAAGACCCAGAGTAATACAGTAAGCGATCAACGAATAAAATGGGTGAATTAAAAATACTTTGTCTAGCTAAAATACGGCAGGGGAATTAGAATATGAAACTAAAGAGAGATCAGTACTCATAACAAGAGTTAAATATACTACACCTTAATTATATGCAACATGGTCTGTCAGACAGTGTAAATGGACCATCTCATTTAATCCTCATAACCCTGTGAGGTGAGTACTTTTATTATCTTCATTCTACAGAGAAAGTCACTGAAGCTCAAAGACATTAGATAACTTTCTAAAGTCACATTATAAATGCTTTGTCTCAATTTATTTCCCAAACAGAAGTATCTTTTTTCATTATTTCTGTTCTTTCAAATCAATCAATGAATCAATTAAGCAGCAAGAGTATACTGAGCTGGCTACTATGTGCCATAGGTGATTTCCTCTGAGAAAATGAGGCCCCTCATGGTGAGCCCAGGCATCTTCTTGGCTTCAAGGAACATTAGGTCAAAAACATTCCAAACACATGATGCCTTTGGACAATCCTTCCATTCCTCAGTTCTGTAACTAGTTATTTGCAATAGAAAAAAGTAATTATAAAAGCAACATAACTACTAATTACAAGCAACTGTAAATAAGAACAACTGAGTTCAATGAAGCATTTAATTCCATGTGTTCCAGTTCAGAAATGTGGAGTTCAGGTCCTTAGTAATGTGGGAATTATGTTTTACTCCAAAAACTAAAAATCTGTGCCTGGTAGACTTAATTAAAAAAATATATTTCCCTCCCTCCCACAGGCATCTAGATTAGCAGCTGACAAACTCTTCCTATAAAAAGACAGGTAGCAAATAGGTCAGGTTTTGTGGGTTATTTGGTCTCTGTCACAACCATCCAGGCCTGTTGCTGTGGCATGAAAACAGTCATAGATGATAAATAAATGAATGAATGTACTGTGACCCAATAAAACTGTGTTTTCAAAAACAGATGGTAGGCTAGATTTGGCCTGAGGGCTGCAGTTGCCCAATCCCTGATCCAGAATCTTAGATATCATATTCCCAGATTAGAAAACATAAGCACAGAAAGACCATCTACTCTGATGCAAATTACTTTTTGATGAAGTCTAACCTGGTGAATGCTAGTACTTATAAAGACGAACAGGTTGAGAGTGGTAGACAGTAGCAGTAGTTACAAGATTGTGTCTTTACCGAAATCAATCAGAAATAAACAACTGCAGAAGAACTAATGGCATTATAGAATCAGAGCAGTTACCACTTTAAGACAGGAATCCGCCATTTTGCTTATCATCATCCTTCTCCATCCTTAACCATTCTAGTTTCCCTCACATAAATTCCATTTTAGGGGCACCTGGGTGGCTCAGTTGGTTAAGTGTCCCACCATTGGTTTCAGTTCAGGCCATGATCTCACGGTTCATGGGTTTGAGCCCCACGTCAGGCTCTGCACTGACAGTCCAGAGCCTACTTGGGATTCTCTCTCTCCCTCTTTCTCTCTGCTCTTCCCCGGCTTGAACTCTCTCCCCCTCTCTCTCTCCCTGTCTCAAAAAACGAAAACATAAAAAATAAATTTTTAATTCCATTTTGCTACAGATATCTTACAAAGCAGATATGTTACTTCCACGACAATTATGGTGACTTGTACAATAAGGTATAGATACCATTATATAAAACTATTTGCTAATTACTTTTTAGGTTATTTCTAATCATCCACCCAATTCCTAACAGAAATAATTCATTCAATGAAAAAATTTCACAGCCAAAAATTTCAAGTTTATTGATCCAAATTGAGTTCCAAATCATAATAAATTGCTTTGGGGGATCTACAGTACAAATCTATGAGACTGTCTTCCCAGTACCAGTTTCTGAGAATCAACCTCCACCCACCTGCATCATTCCCATGGTGCTGCATAACCCCACCCCAAGCCACCATTGAATGGTTGTGCATTAGCTTGCCAGGGCTGCTGTGACAAAGTTTCACAAAATAGATGGCTTAAACAACAGAAACATATTGTCTCAATAGTTCTGGAGGCTACAAGTTTAAGATAAAGGTGTCAGTAGGGTTGGTGCTTCCTGAGGCTGTGAGGGAGAATCTGTTTCATGCCTCTCCCTTTTGGTGGTTTGCTGGCAATCTCTGTCATTCCTCGGTTTATAAATATATCACTCCATCTCTGCTTTCATGTTCATATGGTGCTCTCCCTATATGCTCATTTTTCTCTGTGTCCAAATTTCCCCTTTTTATAAAGACACTAGTCCTGTTGGATTAGAATCCATCCTGACGACCTCATCTTAACTAGATTATCTGCAAAGACCTTATTTCCAAATAAAGTCACATTCACAGGTGCTGGGGATAAGGACTTCAATATCTTTTATGGGGACACAATTCAACCCATAACAGATCCTAAGGTCTCCCAAGCTGGGCCAACAAGAATCCTTTCTGGGGATCGTTAGAAATAAAATTTCCAGAGGACTGAAGGGGTCATTTGTAAAACTCAAGTCCAGAGGGCTGAAGGGGTCATTTGTAAAACTCAAGAGCTATTAGCAAGCATGTTTTCTACCACACAGAAAAATCTCAGCAGGAGGAAGAGATAAACTAACATGCACAAGAAATGAAAAACATGGAATTGTGATGGCATTTGAATCTCTAGTGCCAGCTGCATCTATGGCTCAACCTCAAACCCATCTATATGTCTATATCTACATATCTATATCTATGTCTATATCTATATCTGGTTCTGGGTGTGAAAATTCTTGTTCTCAAATTGGAACTATCATATTTCATGTGACAATATATTTTAATAGAGTTCCAGGCTTGAGTAGAAGGTAGCTTCATCCTAGGATTTAGGTGTATCTGGACATACCTACAGAACTTGTGGGACAGGAATTCTAGAGGATTATTTATTTGAGAAGTGAGAAGCCTTCGGGAAAAGAATTCATCTCAAGGGCAGAGAAAATCCAAGACTAATCAGATAAAAGTGCTCACTAACACTTTTCATCCAGGTCAGCCCCATAGAGTCCTGAATATGGTGAAGGATACAAACTAAAAAAAGGCATTTCATTAACTAAACTCTCCATGGGTCATTGAGAGTACTGATCGACCTCATTATCACTGTTGGTGGCTTTGGGCACCAGCAGGACAATGCAGCCATCAGCTACCCACGTTGAACAACAACAACATTGAGCAGCCAAACTATGATGACAAGATTCGAACACCAGTGTCTTTATGAATAGGGGTGACATATTTGCCACCTGTAGTGTCACCATCACAGTGAGCCCAGGAGAGAGGAAATGGAATACTCCTCATGGTAGTCAGGAGAACTAGTTCTAAACATTTCCAAGGGATGGTCTGGACTGTTGGGAGAAATGTATGAGGACTGGAATTCTACCAAGAAGAAAGGAAAAAAAAAAAAAAAAAAAAAAAACAGAAGTACTGTTTTATGGCTATTACTGTCATCTTACTTTTGCCCCTGGGTTCGTTTAATGCAGGCAACAAGAGTTGATGGGGTAAAATATACATATTTTTCTAAGAAATAGTGAGATAACTTTTTTTAATATTTTCAACTAATCTAGAGCACTTATGCCCTTACTAGTTTCTTATATATTCTCATTATATTGTAAAATATTTTAGCATCTAATTATACAAAAAAACAAAGTCACAATGGTATTTATTAAGGTTTCATTTGAATGTACCATAGGTTTCAAAGGTAAGATCTAGATCAGAAAATCTATAATGGCACATTTTGACCTTCTGTTTGTTTTTGTTACAAAAGACTACAAAAGAATTCTTTTAAAAATTATAACCAAAATATAAGTCATAAGCCCAATATTTAGGTTATAATAAAATATTGTCTTTCAATGTAAAACCATACAGTAAAATGTCATATAACTAAAATTCATCATTTTAATTCTCCTCAAAATTGCACTTACATTAGTAAGCAACACATTTATTTTTTTACTTTAAACATTCTTTTTTTTTTTGAGAGAGAGAGAGAGAGAGAGAGAGTGCAAGCAGGGGAATGGGGAGAGGGAGAGGGAGAGAGGGAGGAAGAGAGAGAGAGAGAGAGAGAGAGAAAGAGAGAGAGAATCCTAAGCAGGCTGCATGCCCAGCGCAGACCCCATCGTTGGGCTAGATCTCACAGCCGTGAGATCATGACTTGAGCTGAAGTCAAGAGTCAAACACTTAACCGACTGAGCCACCCAGGTGGCCCAACACTCTCATTTTTTATACATTTATAAAATCTATAGTATTTTAATAACACTTCAGGTTGAATATGAGATCTTGTTAACACATCATACTGGAATTTTATTATTGTAAGAATTGAAGGAACCTTCAAAAGTTATCTGGTTTAGGACTTAACCTCCAATATAGAGTCATTAAATTTCAACTCCCCAGTATATCTGCAGAATACGAGAGCTGCCATTTTTTTTAAAACACATGTTTTGTGTTGTTTTGATTTATTCTGTAAGTGGGATAATTTCCAGGGTCAACAAAATTTGGAAAAGTCTTGGTTAATCTTCAACAGTCTTCAAAGCTGATCTTCAGATAATCTATTCTTCTGAAATATAAATTATTCTATTTGCCCAAATTTCTAGCCACGGAAGGTTCATGTAGGGAATGGACTAACGTTTGGCAGGGAATAGCGTTCCTTGTCTGGAAAAACCACATGGCAGGTGCAGGGCCAAGGATGTCCTTGTAAGGCAGAGCAGACATCCCCCTCAGCTCGTTCCTTCCAGACTACTGAAAGAGATGGGCAAGTAGGTACTGCTAGTACAGAAGGCCTTCTCCCATTCCTGTGCACAAGCCTCACCTTTAACTTTGTTTCACAGAGTTGAATATAAAATCGTATCAATCAATAAAACTGTGGTTATCAACTTAAAACTACACCATACACTATAGCAATAGTATTATTTTGTATTGTAAATTATTCAGGAGAGAATTTCTGGAAACTGTGGATTTAAAAATAATAATAATAAAGTACACTGAGGCAAAAAAAAAATCAAAATCTTTATTTAAATTACAAAGTGGATCATGACCATACTCTTCAAACAAAGGGCTGTTTGTGGGACAGGTAAGTGCATTAGAGAAAAATCTATTTGTGTTTCTTGCCATAAGAACTTGATGTTTTGAAAGTTGAATAGACATTTTCTCAAATGTTTCACTTATTTCCATACCTCATAAGCATGACTCCTGTACAGAACAACACTTGTCAATTGATTATCAACAACTGATAACATGAAACCACTGTGTAAAAATGTGGTTAGAAGCTATCAAGAAAACATGAAAAATAATCTTCCTATTTTTCAGTTTTATATAAGAAGAAAGCATGTGATTAACAAAATAATGTATTTAAAATAACCAGAGTATTGGGGCACCTGGGTGGCTCAGTCGGTTAAATGGCCGACTTTGGCTTAGGTCATGATCTCGCAGTCCGTGGGTTCAAGCCCCACATCGGGCTCTGTGCTGACAGCTCAGAGCCTGGAGGCTGCTTCGGATTCTGTGTCTCCCTCTCTTTCTGCCTTTCTCCCACTCATGCTCTGTCTCTCTCACTCTCAAAAATAAATAAACATAAAAAAAGAAAACTAAAAAAAATAACCAGAATATTGTTGAGACAACTGAGTCCATCAGTGGTTGTTTAAGAATATAGTATAAGATTTTTTTAAATGAGGATCTTCTAAAATCAGGTATTTTATTATATGAAGAGTTGAACCTACAGAATCTTATGTCATAATTTAAAATCGCCTTCTAATTTCTGAAGCCCTCTCTCTACCTTGAAGAGTTGGAGCGACAGATCAACTAGAAGGATCAATTGGAAGAGGCCCAGTGAGAAAACAGAAAATTCAGAGAGAAATTTTAAGCAGATTTTTAAAAATAAGGAAGGCTTCTAGAGAGAAGAGAATAGAAAACAAAGAAGAAGAAAAAGAAAGAGGCTAGAGTACAATAGTAAAGATTAAAAATAGAGTTTTATCCAAATACATGTTGTCTTAATTCTTTTTCCTTCTGAAGAAGGAGGAGGAGGAGGAGGAAAAGAAAGAAAAAGAAACTATTTTGAATAAAAAGTTGGCCACATTATGTAAAACACAAACTATAACCACTCAAGAATTACAGAACTGAAACTTTTCTGTCACCAAAGTAACCCTTCTGCTTCACAGTAATATGCCCTGTGAGGCATTTCTGGAACACAGTGAACACCCTATCTGCTATCTGATCTGCTATGTGATCCTATGGCTCACTTCCTGCTCCTTCCATCGTTTCATGGCCCATGTCTACAGGGGAATATACTAGACACTCCTGGGTCTAGTACTGGAAGTAAAGCTTCCGGAGTAGACTATTCCTGGTCTACAGGTACCATAGGGAGAAAAGGGGAGTTCTGTACCCATCAGAGTGTAGTGACTAATGTAGGCAAGTATCAGTGATGGAGGCTAAAGCCTTGGTCTCAAAGAAATATCCCCAGATAACCTACTAATTAAAAAAGAGGAAGTTTATCCTTACAATGGAGAAATCTGGTAGTCACCATCTTAATCGAGTAATCAAACTAAGCCTCACTACCAGTGAAGCACCCGGACATTCACCTCTGTACTGTTCCTGCCAAAAATATTTTAGCCTAAATCTAGTTGTGAGGAAACAATTAAACAAATAGGGAATTTGGGACACTGTTCATGACAAGTGACCTGACTTTCAAAAAAGATAGCAGCACGAAAAACAAAAACTGGGGAGACTGTTCTGTGACAAGAGATGAAGGACACAATATTCAAGTGTTATGCATGATCCCTAAATTGGTTCCTAGACAGAAAAAAAAATAGAGCTATAAAAATACTGGGGGGCAGATATGGAAATATAAATATAGATGTTATATGATATTTCTTAGGTGTGAAAGATTTGTTATGTGGGAGAATGTTCTCATTGTTAAGAAATGGAGGTTAAATACATTCGGAGGTGACAGGATGTCTGCAATTTATGTTTCAAAACAGGTCACCAAAAACTGTGTGTGTGTGTGTGTGTGTGTGTGTGTGTGTGTGTGTGTTTAAGGCATAAATCACATGGGGCAAAATGACAATTGGATAAAGGAGATAAAGGGTATACAAGTGTCCATTGCACTACCCTAAAATTTTTGTAGGTTTAAAAATGTTCTAAGTAAAAATTTGGACAGCAGGGAAATTGTTGGCCTTGAAATCAGAGAACCTAGAATCTCAAACTGTGTTTTCACCTTTGGCAAGCCATTCTGAGCATGAGAAGGATAAACTCACTGATCTACCCTATAAGATAGTTGTGAGGATGAACAATGTTCACAAAGGGTTATTTGTAAACTACAAAGCACTTCAGGGTTCTTACCCTTGCATCCAAGGATAGAAGACAGGGTTCCATGAATTTGGAATGCAGAAAAATAACTACACCTTTACTTTCTGTAGACTCTAACTGAACTGTAACATTTCCTCCAATTTATACACATAAGCATGAGTTAACATGTCACGTGTCTAATGCATGGTAAGAACTCGACACACATTAGCTCTGTTATCATTAGGTTAATTCTTTTAAGTTGCACCAATGAAGGTCATGAGAAGTATGAGTCAGTCATGGAGCTCTTACAATCATTTATCCGCTATTTCCTTCCACATCCAAAAAAGACACACCTACTCTGAGCCAATACTATGGGACAGATGCTATATCACTGACTCATGCTTTCCATGGCTCTCATTTGTGCAACTTAAAAAAAACAAATTGTAGTGATAACAGAGTTAACTCAGTGTATCCAAAACGGAACTCCTGGTCTCCCCACCGGGACTAAAAAAAGATCTGTTCACTCAAAGCCTCTCCCATAATGGTGTTCCGTCTGTCCAGGTGCTCGGGTCAAACACGCTGGGGTCATCCTTGACTCCTCTTTTTTCCACTCCACCTCTGCTTCTGCAGGAAATTCTGTTGACTCTCACTTTATGTTCTTTATTTATTTATTTATTTATTTATTTTTATTTTTATTTTTATTTTTATTTTTATTTTATTTTTATTTTTAGAGACAGAGAGAGTATGTGATGGGGGGACAGGGGCAGAGGGAGTGAAAGAGAGAATCTTAAGCAGGCTCCTCACTCAGCACAGAGCCCGACATGGGGCTTGATGCCATGACCCTGGGTTCATGACCCGTGGCTCTCACTTTAAAACACATCTAAAAGGGGCACCTGGGTGGCTCAGTTGGTTAAGCACAGGACTCTTGGTTTCCGCTCAGGTCATGATCTCTTGGTTCGTGGGATGGAGCCCTGTGTCAGGCTCTGAGCTGACAACACGGAGCCTGCTTACGATTCTGTCTCTCTCCTCTCTCTCTGCCCCTTCCCCACTCATGTGCCCTCATTAATTAAGTAACTTTTAAAAACTAAAAAAAAAAATAGATCTAAAAATCTAGCCACGTCCCACCACTTCCACCACTACTGCTCTGGCCAAAGCCATCATCACCTCCCCCCAAGACACTAATGCAATGGCCTCCTAACAGGTCCCCTCGCCCCCTTGCATCTGTTCTCCCTCTGTAGCATTATCCTTTTAAATATGTTACATCATGTCATTCCTCTCCTTAAAATCTTGTCTTGGTTTCAATTTTCCTCGGAGTAAAAACCAAAGTCTTTCAAATGGTCTCCCTCACTTCTGTGACCTTGACTCCTAACACTCTCCCACCACCCCTACTCAGTCACTCACACTGTCCTAGATACACTGGCTTCCTCCTGGTCCCTTCGACCAGGCATGCTCCCACCTTGGGACTTCTGTACTGGCTGTTCCCACTGCCTTGGAATGCTTTATTCCCAGATATTCATGTGGCTAGTTCCATCATCTCTGTGTCTCTGTTCAAGTCACCTCCTTAGTAAAGTCTACTCTGATGATCCTACTTAAAATAGCAACCTACCTCATGTTGCCTCATGGCCCTCTTCTGTTGTTTGTGCCTATGGTACTTATCACCTTCTAGCATATGGATAATTTAATTGTATGTGATCCATCTCTCCCTGCTGGATTGTAAGCTCCATAGAGACAAAGATTTTTTTTTTGTTTACTCATACATTTCTTAAAGTTATATATGCATTTATTTATTTTTATTGGGTCTTTTCAATTTTTACTGTGGTAAATCCACATAACACACAATTTCTTGTTGTAACCATTTTTAAATGTACAGTTCAGTCCTATCAAACACCTTCATGTCGTTACACAGTCATTGCTAACCTCAAATAAAAGAAGGTCAAAAGGTTTAGAATCCATCCTTGGATACCTGTTAATAGTAGTGAGGAAGAAAACTGTTTAGAAAGACATAGGACTATGTCACTCAAATTTACTTCCTTCCTGCCTCTAGGAAATTGTCCAGATTCTTTGGCAGAAATTCTCATAAGCTAAGCGTCAGGCTATACTGAGGTTCAGCACAGAGCTATGACCAGTAGTGAGGAGGGACCCCTCCACATCTCTGTGAGAACAGAGGCCTAGCAGCGGGGTGAGGGCAGAGGTAGAAGGACCAGGGTCAGCTGGGAATGAGATCTGCCATGGGAGCAAATCCCAAACAGCCACTGTCGAGAAGGCACGAGCCAAGATAGGTGGGAAGATTGAGAGGTCTGAGAGCTTACATAAGTGGACTTATAAGTTAAACCCTGGAAACCCCTTAAGTATCCCTCCTACTCTCCAGCGGCCATTATTCCAAGGAAAGAGGAGGCACAGTTAGATCAATTCGATGAATTGTCTCTATTTTGAATTAAAGTTGCAGTTGCAAAATGTGTCCTGGAAGGTCTACGTGTCCTAACTCACAGATATTCTGTATTCCAAAATTTCACACTGGTTGAATCTTTCATCAAACTGTGGGTTAAGTCTCTCCATATGATTAGATCTGAAAAGTTAAAACTGACTTCCGATGGCTTTTGAACAAAGTGATACAGTCTCCTTCATGTCCCAGACCCTTGTTCCTTGTCCAGTGCCTCTATTTTTAAAAGCTTCTCTTGTGACTCCTAGATGAAAAGCTGTAGGATTTTAGAGGGTAAAGGAGTAGATTACGTGGTGATAGAAAAATGTTTCTGCTCTCATAGGCTCTTTCAACTGGCCACAGCCCAATCTCAAGCAGTGCACAAAGGTTCAGAACCTGAACACCATGGAGCCCAGGAAATTCATCCAGCATCTCCTTCTTTCAACTGCTTCAAACCTTCTGAAAGATCGATGCCTCTTCTTACTTAGAATTTGGTGTATCTTCTAACTGCCTACCGATTATCTCTGGAAGACACTTATCTCTAGAGTTTCTCCTTTATCTTTGAGGACAGCGGCCTTTACCCCACAATTATGTAGCTAAGTAGGTTTTAGGCTTTGCAAAAAATCAGGAAACTTCTCTAAGATTTAACATTTAATTTGTAAAATGAGGAAATTCAACTAGATCAGTGTTTACCGTATTGTATCCTAAGGACACAGTGGTTTTGTGAGATGATTAACACAGATATGTCACAGAACAAGGTTACCACAGTAAACGAAACTCTGTATATTTTACACTTACAGCACGTCAGTTTGGACCAGGCTCGGCGGTAGCCTAGTGTTCAGTAAATAGCTCCTTCCCATATTGCGTCGTGCAACCCTAAAGCAATCACAGTCTATCCCCCGGCGCACATTGCCACCCCAATCAAACCAGTTTCTGTTAATAAGGGAGAAGGGAGGTTGGAGTGGGTGTGAATAGAGGCAACCAGCAATGGCTGATATTGCTGACATTATTATTGATTATCTCGAATTGTCAACTAAAAGTGAAATTAGGTGGTGTCCGTTTAAGAATGCAGGGAAGCCCACAAACTATTTTAAAAGTACGCTGTACAAACTAAAGAGTGTTTTGTGTTCTTCAGAACACCCAGCATAACAGATGGACTCATGTCCCCAGACTGTACTCATTTAATAAATGTTCACTGACAGCCTTACAGTATGTTTTCAATTCCTTCAATGGCCTTTCTCTGTGACCTCTGGGTCTTTGCACATGCTATCTCCTCTGAATGGAATAGTCTCCCCTCTAGTCCCACCTTCCCATCCTTAAGTGTGGCCGACTCTAATTCATCTTTCAAGTTTCATATTAAATGTTATTGCCTCAGGAAAACCTTTTTCTAACCCTGTATAATTATATTATATATTTTCATGGCTGCCTGTCATCCACCTATCATTATCCTCATTGTACATTACTATAATTATTTCTTTTATTATTCATCTCCCTCACTATATTGTATGCCCCACAAGGTCTAAGATCATGTCTGTTTTACTCTTCCCATAAGCAGCCTGAGGTGATCTCTGAAAATGGTTCACTATTCTCTTGACCCAGAAAACCCTACAAAGTCATGCAAATCAAGAGGTCAAATCTTCACGTTCACTTTAAGAACACACGTGAAACTGCCCAGGCCATCAAGGGTATGCATATGGGAAAAGCCACCAAGTATCTGAAAGATGTCACTTTGCAGAAGCCACATGTGCCATTCTGTCACTACAATGGTGGAAGTTGGCAGGTGTTCCCAGGCCCAACAGTGGGCCTGGACACAGGGTCGGTGGCCCATAGAGAGTACTGAATTTTTGCTGCACATGCTTAAACATGCAGAGAGTAGAGCTGAACTTAAGGGTTTAAGCATGATTTTCTGGTCATAGAGCACATCCAGGTGAACAAAGCCCCCAGTATGCATCATAGAACTTACAGGGCTTGGGGTGCCTGGGTGACTCAGTTTGTTAAACATCCAACTTTGGCTCAGGTCATGATCTCACGATTGATGGGTTCGAGCCCCATGTCACACTCTGTGCTGGAGCCTGCTTCAGATTCTGTGTCTCCCTCTCTCTCTGCCCCTCCCCTGCTTGCTTTCTCTCTCTCTCTCTCTCTCTCTCTCTCTCAAAAATAAATAAACATTAAAAAATGTTTTAAGTAAAAAAAAAAAAAAGAACTTACAGGGCTCATGGTTAACCCCTACATGAGCCCTCCCTGCCACATTAAGATGATCCTTATTGAAAAAGAGAAGATTGTTCCTAAACCGGAAGAGGAGATTGCACAAAAGAAAAAGATATCCCAGAAGAAACTGAAGAAACAAAAAATTAGGGCCCAGGAGGAAATTCTGCATAAAATAAATGCAAATAAAAGTAAAAAAAAAAATCATGTCTGTTTTTGTACAGTAGGGTGTAGCAAACTGCATGTCCAATGTTAAATATATGCATTCAAATGGATAAATGAAAATACTGTGTAAGCCGTGAAAAAAGAAAGTTGAAGACAGGCCTAACACAACTAATAGTACGATGTGGCTAAGGATACTACAGAAACATGAACAAGATGCCAAAGAATACAAAAAAAAGTGAGTTTAGCCTGAGTTTAAAAAATGTGTTCACCAGGTAGTCAAGATGGGCAAAAGCATTTCAAACAGAAGGGGCAATAATCTCTGGCAAAACGAAACAAAACAAAGCCCTAATAAAATCCTGAATCAAGGCAATTGCAGTAAAGAGAGTGATTGGAAATTCAATATATACTTTTAAAGTAGAATCAACAAGATTTGTTGAGAGATTGGTTGTGCATGTTGAGGACACAGAAGGTGTTCAAGATGACTTCTACATTTGTACCTTAGGTGACTAGGTTGGTAATAATACCATTTGTTAAGTAGAGGTTAAACTAGAAGTAAATGTTTCCGCAGACTACAAAGTTAGCTAAGCTTAGTAGACACAGTTTTAGGATTGGGAAAACTTTGGGGAATAGGTGATAAGAAACCAGAAGTTTTAAGGAGAAGATATATTTGACAGAATCTATTAAACATAGAAGATAGTTGAAAACATGGGCACAGATGACATCAGGCTCCACTTAATGAACATCTGCAAAAATGTGGCATGACTATAACGTAATACAATTGCTTCTTCGGGAAAAAAAAAAAAACAACAGTATTGCTTAAACATCCAAATGAATGATGCTTCTTTCAAATGAGTCACCTCGGGAGGCCCTGCACTCGTGCTGGCTTTGCTTCTACTATTGCTAAAAATATTTTCAACTTTCCTTTTTTGGGCCATCCTTTAAAAAGTGAACAAGATATTCTTTTGAATATCCTCAGTATTGGCAAGTCTTCATTGTTTCAGGATAAATTGGATGGGGAGGGAGCAACAAAAATTCAGGGCCAAGTCTGATGAATAAGGGGAATGAATGATCATATTATATAAAATCATTCTGGCTCAAAAGAGAGGAGCAGCAAGGTGCAAGGAAGATTCTTCTTTGACTAATAACTGCACCTTAAAACAACTTTAATTCAACAAATATTTCCTGCAGTGTCTGTGGGCCAGGCCCTGTGCTCCTACTTGCACAATAGCAAAAGGGAAGCTCCTGCTGTGTTTTGAGCAAGAACACATTTGAATAAGCATCATTTGAATAAGTATCCAGTTTCCACAGTTGACTCCTTTGAAAAACATACTACTTAAAGAAGTATTCTATCTTCCTGACTTCTATATGGAAGCCTCTTGCTTGTGCCTCCAAAGCTTCAGATGCATATTTCTTTGACAGCGTATTCGTATGATGTTGTTATTAGTTCTACATATCTGCGTGCCTCACGAGACATTACAGTTAGCTCATTCAACACTAAGCACAGTGCCTGACACAATGCCTGGCTCATAATTGCCTGTTCGTTGAATGGGTGGATGGATTAATGAGTGAGTGCATAATTTTAAAACTTCAAATTTCTGCTCAAATGAACTGTCCTCAGAGAGTCTCTTCCTAATTAACCTACCTAAATATCTAAACACACCTATCCCTGTCAGTCTCTGTCTTGTTATTCTATGTTTTCTCCAGAGTATTTATATATATCTGAAATTGTATACGCACTTATCTGTTCATGTTTTGTGTGTTGCCCTCAGTAGAATGTGACCTTTGTGAGAATAGTAGCCTCGCCTAGGTTGTTCACAGACACGCCCCACCATGCCCAAAACAGTTGCTGGTATGATAGTTTCTTTTTAAATAAATAAATGCATGCTTCAGGTATACATTACTATGTAATAAATTACCCCAAAACTTAGTGGCTTAAAGCAACAATCATTTTATTATGATTTTGTGGGTCAGGAATTAGGGCAGGGCTCAGCTAGGAGATTCTTCTGGCAACTGAGGAGCTTTGGCGATAGCTGGTGGATGGGTTGGCCTGGGGCATCAAAGACCGCTTTACTTACTCTTCCGACTCTTGGCAGCAATGACTGGAAGATTGGGCTCATATGAGGTATGATGACTGGAGTCCCTACACATGACCTCTCCAACGTGGAGGTGCCAAGTCAGTCAGGCTTCTTACTTGGTAGTTGAGAGTTTCCAAAGTGAGCATTCAAAGAGATACAGGCAGAAGATGCAAGACTTCCTATTACGTAGCTTTGAAAGTCCCATTCTATCATATTCTATTCATCAATTATACTGCTAAGCCTCGCCTCTGCTCTAGAGAAGGAGAACTAGACTCCATCTCTCAAAGAGAGGCATAGCAAGGAATTTATGGCCATGTTTTCATCTTCTATATTGCATGAGGGAAAGAAATTGATATGTAAAATTGGGTAGGGATCTAAAACAAAACACTGATTGCTAAATGAACCACACGTAAGTAGCCAAGAAGAGATTACAACCCAGAATTCTTTTCTCTACTTATAACAAGACTGATTCTTACAGAAAGATCAAACTCCAGGAAAACAGTATCTGTTAAACTTTGCTGTGTATTGACCACTCTGCTGAGGAATTTATATGCATTCTTATTTAGTCCTCACACACCACACTACTGAGTGGATATTTTTGTAATCACCTCATTTTTACAGATGAAAAAACTGAAACATCAAGTAATTGGTCAAGATTATACAGTTAGGGGCGCTGGGTGGTTCAGTTGGTTGAGCATCTGACTCTCGATTTGGCTCAGGTCATGATCCCAGGGTGGTGGGATTGAGCCCCATGTTGGGCTCTTTGTGAAGGGCAGAGCCTGTATAAAATGCTCTCTCCCTCTCTCTCTGTCCCTCTTCCCTATTCGTGCACCCTCTCTGTCTAAAATAAAAAAATAAAATTTTAATTAACAAAAAAGAATACACAATTGGTGAGTGACAGGAACCCAAGTAGTTCGACCCCAGAGTCCACATTCTTATCCCTGAAACTATGGGGCTCTTGAAGTAGGAATCATAATGTATTGGAAGACTGATACTTCTCCCTAAGAATGAGCAGGAGGGTACTATTTTAAGAAAGTGAAAAGAATGTGAGCTTTAGAATCAGCCATGTCATAACCCTACCTCTTCTCAACAATAACTGTGCAACTCTGGACAAGTTATTTAACCCTAATCACTCATCTATAAAATAGGGCCGATGAGATCTAGTTTGTAGGATACAGTGAAGATGAAAGTGAATATTTTAAAGTACCTAGAATAGTGCCATCACTTAGAAAGACTTTAAAAGTGTTAGTTCCTTTCTCAGCTACATAAGGAGTGCCCTACTTCTAGGGAGAATCAATTCCATCGTGTGTTGCAATTTTTCAGAATTTCTCTTGGCATAATTAAATATTTATACTGAGAGGAAAAAAAAGAGAGACTCCAGCAATTGAGATTTATCTATTTCCCTTGGCCAGTGCAGTTTCTGCCCTATCGAGTGTGGACAGTAGAATCAATTCCAGCAGAAGCAAGGTTACCACTGACAAAGTAGTAGGGAGATGTCAACACAATTTTTCATTGGTAATAGAAATAGTTTTGAAAAGGCTTACTTTTTAGTTAAAATTAGAATTAGAATGGCCTATAAAATAATATGGGAAAGAAAAAATGCTCTAGATTTAGTATCTAGTTCCAGGTTCTACTAAGTCTCACAGGGGGAGAAATGGTGATATTAAAGGCATCAACAATTCTAACTTTTGCAGTCTCACCATGATGGTTAGCACAACTGTACTTTATTACCAATGGTAGACAGCCGCAGTTTTGTAAGAAAATTTTCTCCTCTGCAGCTAAAAGCACAAGATTGGCACTCAGCCACTTAACAATTATTATATATAATAATTTACACTGCTATTTTAAGGCTTACCTTAGCTACTTGCTTGATGACAAAGAATATCAATCGCATTTACCATGCTCAAATTCTGCAGTCTCTGAAAAACTTTGGGAAGTAAGCTTGAGGGCAAGCACACAGCCCAAGTACACAGAATGTAAGTGCACCATTAGAGTAGGGAAGAAAAAGGGCAGCTTGCGGTAACCTATGTAAAAAGCTTGTAGCTGTTAGAAAAATCAGGAGGGAAAGTAGCTGGAGGTCAAGTACAGAATAGTTCATCATAGAGGCCTGGACAAATACATAGCAAATACAAAAGATGAAAACATTTTCAAACTCTAATAATGCTATATTGACAAGTACTTCATTTGAAGACCAGAGCTGTTTATTAGCGTATGTTTTATAATGGCCTAAATGATAAAAATTGACTTTTGAATCTTGGAGTAGGAAGATTACTCTAAAGCAGTAGGCTATGATAATTGTAGAAGTAAGAGAAATGGGTGGGAAAAGAAGCCTGATTATTCCAATCTTCTTGAAAATTATGAAACTCTTTTTTACAAATGACTAGCAGAAGCACCGAGATCTTAAAAAGAACGGATTTCAGAGATAACCTAAAGAGAAACACAGAAGATCAAGGACGCTGCTTAGACTCTGAGAAGACAGTCTCTGAAGGTGAAACTGTGCCATTGACACAGCAATAGATTGGGCGAGGGCAATTATGAAACAAAGCCTTTTATGGCCAATGACTTCCGAAGGAGGCACAGATATCTGTTAATTATACAATAAGTGCATTTCTAAAAGCCTCCTATAAATTAACCAGTGGAGACCAATTAAAGGGATAATGGTTTACTCTTTGCCCATTAAGTCACTATCTGTAAGTTTGGCAGCCAAACAGGAGAATAAAAAACAAAAGAAAGTGGACTTTTTATCATAGATGGTATTCACATGCTGTAAAACTCTATGACACTTCACAGTCATGGAAAATTTTACAAATCATTGCGCTTGGCATTTTTTGTGATTAGCACACACACTAAATGAGATACAGTGGAAAAGTGACAGGGGGGAAAGTCTGAAAGTCACACACACGTATCCAGGCCCTGAGTCATCATTGTGGCAAAATGGGAACCAGCGGATTGCTACACATCCTGCTGGGTTTTTTGTTGTTGTTGTTGTTGCTTTTCTTCTTTTTATGGGGCAAGGAGAGTGGCACATATTTGCACAAGGGCAAATAATGAATGGCAACTCAGGTGTAGTATTGTACCAGGCAGTTTAGAAAGGAAAGTGTTATTATGCATGTAAATGTAGGCAGCTCCTCTCGTGCTCTATGATTTGTGACCCACCCAAAGGGGTAACTGTTCTCTGACCAAAACTGTCTCCTATTTATTGAGGTGTGTGAGGTTCACACTTACCACGTTGGGTTTCCAGATGGGAAGGAAGACCTTAGGTCTGTTGGTAAATGAAGCCAGGGTGGGGCACCAGGAAGAAGGAGCCTGGACAGTGCATAGGTGCTTTGAATGCAAAAGATGATTCAGAAAGGCACCCAAAATAGTTCTTCCTAATATTGTCCAAGAATTTGGTACAAAGGGAGTAAGACTTTGATTTTTGTCTTTCTTTCTTTCTTTTTTTTTTTTTTTGAGGTAGATTTATTTGATTAGATGTGATTTGATTATTTTTTCATATCTCAAGAATTTGGTATTTTCTTTTTATCTTACTCACTGAATTGGCCATTTTGGCCTCAATTATTTTTACTGCTTACTGAACTGGGTTTTTTGTGTATTTATTATGAAAGCTTTGTTTCTTTTTGCAATCTGGCTCCTTTCCAGATCAATTGTTTCTAATCACCATTAATGGCTATTGACTGTGACAACTTTTAGCTTTAGACAGAGTAAATGCCTTAATCTGCAGAGATTTATATCAAATCCACAATATAGTTTTATCTAAATCTTTGGAGTTTGGTTCACATAGAGTGATTACTAGAAACATATGCCTATACTATAGAAACTTACCCATGTAGAACTTTGAAATTTATTATATATATATGTATATGACTGTGAGATAGAAAAAAAGAGACAAAGACATGCATATGTACATTTAAAAATATAATTTAACATCTTAAGACACTTAACCTGCCTAGGTTACCACTCATGTGTAGATGAGAAATTATATCTACATGACTTGAAAAATCCCTATGGGCCTGTATAATTTACTGAAGAATATGGGAAAACCTATAGATTTCATTTTTAGAGAAATTATTCATGTAACATGATCCTCTGATAGTTTATCTTTCTAGTAATACAAATGTAAATGGGACTTTTCTTAGAGTTATAAGGGTCCTTAGAGATCATGGAATCCCAAGTAGCCATTCAGTGCAAAAGCCTCTGACATAATCACACAGATTTTGCTTGAACGGTTCTCATTTCCAGAGGTAAAGAACTCACCATTTTGTAAGCATAGTGTTGCTAGCCTAGCTAGGAATGAGTTTGAATCCTTCCTGTTTGTTCTTTTTCTCCCCCTCCAATTCAACTGATCGCAGAGTCCTACAGAGTCCAACTCCGTAATATTTCCCCTCATCTTCATCCCCATCACTCCTGGTTTATGTCCTCATCGCTTCTGCTTGTGTTCCTGAAATGGCCCAGCCTTCTTGGAGACTTGTCCCCACCCCTGCAACCATCAATCCATAATGCTGTCAGAGTACCTTTGTATTTATTTATTTTTTATTTTTTAAAAAAATTGTTTACATTTATTTATTTTTGAGAGACAGAGCACAAGTGGGGAGGGGCAGAGAGAGAAGGAGACAGAATCCGAAGCAGGCTCCAGGCTCTGAGCTGTCAGCACAGAGCCCGACGTGGGGCTCGAACCCACAGACCATGAGATCATGACCTGAGCCGAAGTTGGACGTTCAACCGACTGAGCCACCCAGGCGCCCCTAGAGTAACTTTTTAAAAGAAATCGGATCCAGTCACCCGCTGCTTGAAACCAGACTTCTTGGCATCATATTAAAGACTTTGGTCCCAGCCAACCTCATTCTCCCCACCCTCATTCCTTATCCAACTTTCAGTTATATTCTATACTCCAGCCATTGTGAATAACCTGTAGTTTTACATTTCCTCACACTTCCCTATCTTTGTATGTGTCATTCTTTCTCCCCCAAAAGCCCTCTCCTCTTGCCTTCTCTGGCCAAGCTCATTTTCCAAAATTCAACCTGGGCATCATTTTTTCTGTGAAGCTCCCACAGCATGCATTCATACCTAACACACATCACACTGAATTAGAATTGTTTTATTCTTTGTTTTTCCCAATAGACTATGAGACTTATACCCCTGGTACCCACATTACTGGTATAGTGCCTGAAATATAGTTTATTCAAATATGTTGAATGAGGGGCGCCTGGGTGGCTCAGTAGGTTGAGTTGAGCATCCAATTTCAGCTCAGGTCATGATCTCACAGTTTAAGCCCCGCATCGGGCTCTGTGCTGACAACTCAGAGCCTGGAGCCTGCTTTGGATGCTGTGTTTCCCTCTCTCTCTGCCCCTCTCCTGCTTGCGCTCTGTACCTCTCTTTCTCTCTCTCTCTCAAAGTAAATACATTTTTAAAAAATACAGGTTTCCTTTTTAAAAATATGCTGAATGAACATGAGAGCTGCTTCTATTAAGCAAAAACAACTAAA
This sequence comes from Panthera tigris, assembly GCF_018350195.1. Classification (NCBI taxonomy): domain Eukaryota; kingdom Metazoa; phylum Chordata; class Mammalia; order Carnivora; family Felidae; genus Panthera; species Panthera tigris. The sequence goes on along the minus strand of NC_056666.1, from coordinate 110,785,450 downwards.
ACAAAAACAAAAAAGCACACGTAGGTGTGGGTCTCCTACATTTACAGATAATAGCCCTAATCTTTGAAGATACTTATTATGTCTATATGTATCTTCTTATTCTCAACCACTCCAGTAATCCACATCCTGATCATGTTTGCCTTGGTGACCACACACTCTTTTTTGAACAGATTTCCTATCTAACCTCATCTTGCTTTCTGACCTTCCACTTGCAAAAATTCTTAACATACCATCGAAAATCTATCCAATTCATTTCTTCAGAGTAAAACTAGACATCTTCTGGACAACTCCCTCCCTCAGTCATGTCTTACTCCTAAAGCTACACCCTCCAAGAAAAAAATGCTGGTATCCCATGTTATCAAGTCATTGAATCTTTGCCTCAGAGCCTTCTTCCAAGCTACATCCTCAACGTGGCAAGACATTTAGGCCAACCGGCTCCAGCAGTGGTAGAGGGACAAGGGGAAGAGCTGACCATGGTCTTCTCTAGGGAGCGTCTGGCTTGGATGAGCTACAGAAGGTATTTGTAAAATTCTGGGTCTTAACTCAAAAAGTTAAGATTGCTGGAAAATCTCCCAGGCTAATACACTCTCTCTTTGTTTTCATTTAATTAGCTTTTCTTGCAAATTACTAGTTCTTGCGGAGGTCTTTCATTCCTACTTAGAATTATTTAGGAAGGTGTTGAGAGGATCTAGAGAGGAAATCAACTATTTGACCAAAGGATGGCCCTCCTATACGAGAGATGAACTTGTTCTTCCAGCTAGGAAGTAACCTTCTGGTAAAACCTGTATGGAACAATAAGATCATATACATATGCCTGCTTTTTTAAAAAGTCAGATGAGTCGACCCTGTTAACAAGGTTGCCGTCAGATTTTCTTCGCCTCCGCAGGTTAAAAGTAGATATGGCACCTAGGTATCCGTGATACTATTTTCTATACTTATCTCTACATTTAAAACTTTCATAATTCAACATGAACACTAAAAATAACTTGGAAAAGATACGTACAAAATTTCCCTGACATTGCCCCAAGGTTTTACTTAATTCATTATGCACCTATTAAATTTATAAATAGGAGCACATATCGTAGGGAGGTGTATTTGTTCGTCAGGATGAAGTGTCTACCCAAGCTCCTGTTGGTTGTTTTAGAATGCGTTTTGCCTGTTGCATCATAAATACCCAAACTGTTCAGCTACTCAAAAGCTGTTATTTGCTACAGCACTGAAAGGAATGTCAGGTAAGTGCCACTCTCTCCTTTTCAGACATGAGTGCAAGTGCATAGGGTTATAATGAATTCGCTGACTTGCTCCATGTCTTGAGTCACGACAGTAAGGTGCCTGAAATGATGTAATGTGTTTTGTGGCCTCCAAGAAGTTTCCAGTCATTAAATGTCTCCATACCTTACTTTTGCTCTTACAGCCCGCATGTAATCACTTAAATAATGACAGCTTTCAGAATTCACTGATAAAGTAGTACTTTTGTTTAGTATTTAGGTTTCTAGATAGAAATTTTAAAGCCCAGTTATTAAGATTAATTAGAGGGAGAGTATTAGACTTTAGAGGAAAATATTTAAATAAAATGTTCTTTCCTTACAAATTCCAATTATTACTGATTTATTTCTGAGTTAATGCAGTACAGGATTGCTGCGTATTTTAGATATATATCTAGCTATCATCTTCTAGTGTGTTAGTGATCTTCAATATGTCGTTTAGAATCTTAGAAATCATTGTATGGAATATAAATTTATTTTTGAAATTGCTCTCAGGATATCTACAGTGCTATTTTTGGATTTAATGTCAGAGTGCAATAGCCTCATTATTTTGCTTAGAAATCTGTGGCTTAGTTTTTGCGTCTATATGAAGGATCTCATAGGCTCCATCTACAATAAAGCGGCTTATCCAGTATGTTAATTTTTTAAATGCTGCTCATAAAAAAAGAGGCTGCCTTCTTCTGATAAACCCCAGACTTTAATAACATGTCCTCTGAATTAATTCTGTAAATGCAGTACTAAAGTTCAGCACAGCGGCCTGGGCTTTTTAATTAGCTCGCAGCTGCATTGCTGGGATAACATTTCTTGTTCAGGAGGTAGCTTGGTATTCATTATTTGGGCTCTGGTTCAGAGTTCAGTGGTCACTTTAAGCTTTCTTAAAGAATTGCTTGTCTTTGTTTTCAGGGAAAGACTGTATGTCTTTGCTTAATCATTACCCAGAAACATCTACCAGTGTTCTTGCCATGACTGTACAGCCATTGATTTGGCCTTAACTTAACAAATGGTGGCAATCTTCTAGACATAGAGGGATTCTGTATAATCCAAAAAATCATCTGAGTTATTTGTTTAACTGGTATATAAGTCAAACAAGTAAAACTTAAATCTCAACTTCTTTACCACTTCAGACTTGTTTACATTTCTAAAATCTCCTTTTTAATGATGAATATGGATTATAAAATTTACAAATTCCTTTTGAAGCTATATTAATTTTAACTATATTTTCTACATTTTCCATAAATTGTCTTATTTTTGTATACACTAGAGAATATGGAGACTTAATGGAAAGCGTAGCAGATCATATGAGAAAATGAAGAATATTAAACACCTATTCATTGAGTGAATTCTATGAAAATCCGCATTATCTAAGTTCATCCTCATAGCAACACTAAAAGATTGTCCCCATTTTACCTAGGGGAAAACTAAAGAATCAGAGAGCAGTTAAAGAACTTGCCCAAGATCACAAAGCTGGTAAAATTCAGAAACAGGATTTGAATCCAGGCCTGCGTTACATCCAAGCTTGGGCATTTTCTAAATATTACATTACCTCCTCCTCAAATCCAAGTTTAAGATTCATCTTTCCTATAATAATCTTTCCAATGAATTTTAATTCCCTTGGCATGAATTTATGCAGTGTGTACTATACCGTCACATGTTTATATATTTCCTCTGGAATTAGTTTTCTTGCTATTTCATGACTTGTCAAGGCTACTAAATGTCTATATTCCCTAAGTCCAGACACTATATTCTCTACTTCCTTTTATGCCCCCACAGCAAGAACTACTCTGGGCAGATGATACACATTTTTACACTGGTTATGTCAGGTGTGATTACACAGATCTTTCACTTTTTATGCCATACTTGTCCATATCGTTTGAATTAGAAAGAAACACACACACATACATACAGGTAGATAATTATCTATAGCTAGTATTAGAAAAATCCAATGGTAGGGCACCTGGGTGGCTCAGTCGTCAAGCATCTAACTTCCGCTCAGATCATTATCTCACGAGTTCATGAGTTCATGTCCCACATCAGGTGAATCTGTGCCCTGCTTCAGGTGAGCTCCCTTCTCTCTCACGCACGCTCGCTCTCTCTCTCCATCTTTCTCTCTCTCTGCTCTTTGTGGGATTCTCTCTCTTTGCCCCTTGCTCACTTGTGCCCTCTCTCTCTCTAAAAAAAAAAAAAAGAAAGAAAAGAAAAGAAAAATCTAACGGTAAATGTCCAATGTGGAAGATATTAGGCAAAAATATATATATATAGAATATGACACTGTATCTGGTTTTCTGTCTGAATTCTTGCAGATTAGAAAGAGTTAAATGGGAGAGGTAGCTTAATTATGTTTGTTTATAATAGTAGTGGATAAAGTTCCAAAAATCTGGGAAAAGATGACTAAGGCACAGAAACAGGAAGAATATGAAGGTATTAAGTATCTAGCATTTTATTATTAAAGACGAAGAGGAATTATAAAGGACAGTGACAATATGTATCACTAAAAGGGATAGCAAAAGAGCAAAATGTATGGAAAACAGGCATTAACATGACGATAGGAAACAAAGACACACCATGTTTAAGACAGGGGAGGAAGTAAAAATGTTACAATCTTTAGTCAGACTAGAACTACCCCAAAAAATATTATCATGAATACAAGTAATATATGCATGCTATTTGATCGATATAATGGTAGCTCAAAGAGAATTTGACATTACTAAATCAAAATGATTAAATCTTCATCCTTTTTGGCAGATTATTTAGCGTAGACATGTTCTTGTAGTCCTATAAACAAGGTACTATTACTTGGGAAAAACAACTTTGCTCTGATAAATTCTTTGTTCAATGGTCAAGTGAATTCATACAGCTTACACTGAAACAAGGCATTTGAGAAATGTAAAAGAAAAATAAGTGAATAAGAAACAAAATGATAGGAGACAAACACAGTGAACTCTAAATGCTGGGATTGTGTGTGATAGAAGCCGAGTGATAAAGGGGTTAGCATTTGGAACCGAGAAAGCCAAAAATGCAGAGGAGTCGAGAATCCTGACAAGAAGGAATCAGCCATCAGGACTTTTTTCTTTTCTCTCAGAAACAGGCATAATTCAAGTTTAAGATGAGCCAGTGAGGTCAGAAACTAGCAACAAGCAAGCAGAAGTGAGTATAAATAGATGTGAGAAGTAAGTCTAATCTTTGGGTTAGAAATTGGGTAGGCAGCAGATTAAGAGGACACAGTTACTAGAGATCAGGGCAAAGAGTGAGACCCTGGAGAACCTAAGTTCCAAAAGAGAAAGGCAAAGCAAATAATCTGCACATGGCTGGTAGTCTGGAACCGCACAACTCACAATAACCAGGCAAGCAGAGTAGGAAGAGTGGTTTGGTTCTGTGACAAGTTGTCTCCAGAAGTTTCTCCATCATGACCATGAGATTTCATAGAGACTGACGTATTTCTAGGTCTCAATAGTAGAAGTAGGAAGCCGCATCTGACCAGAAGTAGCTTATTGCCAGGTTTTCATGGTGATAATGATTTAGCAGTTTTAGGCACAAAATTTCCAACTTGGTATTCCCTCCCTGTCTCTACCCCAAGGGAACTCCTCACCTGTCACCTCGGCCCTATATACTGAAGACTACCTAAGCTGTTTTTCATGTAACTGTGATTTACAATTGCTTTACCTCTTTCACCTCCCTCACTTGATTATTTCCATTCTAATGACATTTGCCCACCTACTAAATTATGGCCTCAACTCCTCTCAATGAGGTATTTTTCTTGGAACTAATTTCAACCATGATCTAATGAATCCCTCATACCTATTCTTTTTTTTTTTTTTTTTTTAACGTTTATTTATTTTTGAGACAGAGAGAGACAGAGCATGAATGGGGGAGGGTCACAGAGAGAAGGAGACACAGAATCTGAAACAGGCTCCAGGCTCTGAGCTGTCAGCACAGAGCCCGACGCGGGGCTCGAACCCACGAACCGTGAGATCATGACCTGAGCCGAAGTCGGACGCTTAACCGACTGAGCCACCCAGGCGCCCCCCTTCATACCTATTCTTTAATAAGATCTGAAGTAGATGTTAAAAACTTTTGGGGGCCTTTCAACTATAAAAACTTAGTCCCCATGACCATTATAGACTTGAATCTCTTTCTGAGTCAAAGATATTTTCCCCTCCCCTGACTCTATGCATTTTTACTCCCCTCTTGCCTCCCTTCTCCAAGCATCAGTTCTTTTGGTGTTGAGGTCAAGGAGGATGGAGGAGAAGGAAAGGGCAAAATCTTTTTTCTTGGCTAGACTCCACTGTAAGTCTCTTTGGCAGTTGATGCCTTTGGCATGGCAGGTATGCAAATACTGATTCTCTTATAGGTACATGTGGGAGTTCTGGGAAAAGCCCAGCAAAGCCAATAGTAGGAACTGGTACTAGCATACCACTGGCTAGAAGGCAAGATTTTGGCTTCATACAGGATTCAATTCCAGTTTCCGGCCTCACTCAAGTGTAGCCACATCTCCTATCTTAAAACTCCACACTAACATTTATGACTTATTTCCAGGTTGAGTAATCCCCATGGGCTGGTATCTGCTTATTGCATACTGGCTGTTCTACCTTTTAGTTCTCTGTTCCCAGCACTACAGATTTCTTCTTTTTTTTTTTTTTTTTTTTTTTGTACTTTTTGGTATTCCTTTATTTTTCTTTATTCTTTTTTTGTACTGCATATTAACATTGTTAGCTATATTTCTCCCAGCATTTGTTGGCTATATCCACTCCCCACCACACACACACACACACACACACACAAATGCACATACACACAAATGCACACACACATATTTGAGAAGTGGAGTTGTATAACACAGGAAATCTGATCCAGTAGATCTGAGGAAGGACTCTGATATGTGAATTCTGAAAAATGCTCACCAGATGAGTTTATGTTGTGAATTGTATCGTCTCCTAATTCACTCACTGAATACCTATCCCGTAATGTGATTGGAACTGGAAAGGGCATTTAGGGAGGTAATTAAGGCTAAAGGCTAAAGGTATTATGGGTAGGGCCCAAATCCCATAGGGCTAGAATCACTATTAGGAAAGGATTAAAACACCAAAGATCTTTTTCTCCACGTATACACATAGAGGAAATGCTATGTAAAAAACATAGCAAGAAGGTGGCTCTCTCCAAGCCAGGAAGAGAGGCCTCACCAGAAACCAATCCTTAGAGCACCTTGATCTTGGACTTTTAGCCTTTAGAACTGTGAGAAAATAAAATTTTGTTATTTAAGCCACCCAGTCTGTGTTATTTGTTATGGTAGCACTGGTAGGCTGATCCGGTGTGGTTTTCAGTGCCCATGACTATCCTACTGAGAAGCTCTGTGCCAGACTCCTTCACAATGGTAACTGCAATGGGAAACTCCAACTCTGAATCACCAGCAAATATCACGAAAACCTATATTGGTCTAAATTTGCTTGGGCCTTGGAAAGCATTTTCTTTATCTTTTAGTTTCTTCAATCTGTTTCATCCAGTCTTTAGCCTTACTCAATTCTGGCTGATCATCATAAGCACCTGTTATATAAGGAATATTAAGATGCCACGTATATGCCTATGTTATCCTTACTCTAAGCTTCAAATTTTATCTTTCCTTCACACTTCTTTTGTGTGTCTTCTTCTACATCAGAGAAAGAGAGGTTCTTTTTATTTTCAAGGTGAATCCTCTTTATTTGCTTTAGATCCTGCCTACTCCCCAGCATTTTTCTCTGACTTCCCTTGCCCTCCTTCTTCTCTGCCATGAAAAATACATAGTCAAAAAATTGACTTTCAGTGACTTGTTTTTTGATGGAGGGTAAATTGGCTTCTTTCCAATATTTCTATTGGTAAGAAAGAAAAATTGACACGGAAAGAAGTTCCCTTGGGTCATCAGAAAAAAAGAGCAAGGCAATGGGTATAAATTTAGAATTCCTCTTTGGAGAGGTGATAGTTCACTTGTTCATTCATTCATGTCAATCTATTTTTGTTTTAAGCACTTATTAAGTGCCAGAACTGTCACCTTGATGCTAATGCCTTCTAAATAGACGTCTTTGTTTTCCTACCTTAGTCAGCAGAGAGGACATTTGTCAGGATCAACAATTGGTTAATGTTAAATGAATGACATTATTCTTGTCTTCAAGGTGCTGAATCATGAAAGTAGGTGAACTTTATAGACTGTTAACACACAGAAAAATGCTCAGGTATAGGAATTTAGTATCGGAACTAGCCAGGGAAAGAGAAAGAAGAACCAATGAAAGAACACGAAAGACACACGAAAGAACATTATAACAATGGAGGGAAAGAGATAGTAAGGTGCTTCAAAAATCACCTAAAGGAACTGTCCAAAATGTGTATTCACTGGCTCCACTCTGAACAAATTCAATCAAAGCTCCGTGAGTATGGCCCCAGGAATCTGCATTGGTAAGTGCACACAGGTGACTCAGCTGCACATTCTAATGGCATAAAAAACAAGAGATTCAAAGAAAAGGTGTGCAACAATAAAAATTATAGAAATATAAGCACTAAAAAATCTGAAAAATGTGAGATTCTTCAAATGTGGAAAAAAATTCAGCTGATTTTCCTTGTCTTAGCATAAAGAGATAGTGAAGTAAGCATTCACCAGAGATGGTGGAGCAGAAAGCTATGAGCCTGGATGCTTGATGGCTGTGTTCAGCAGCTGAATCAATCATACCATCACCTATCTTTGGACTTGTCAAGTGAGAATAATAAACCCCTAATCGCTAAAATGAAGTAAGTAAAGTAAAAATACACGTTTTAATTTGTAGTACATTTATTTGGTAGTAAGGGATAAAGAATGGTGCTGATGAATAATAGTAACATTTATTGAGCATTGACTACACCTAAACATTGTTAAGAGCTTTCTATAAATATCTGACCAAACCCTCACAACGACTCTATGATACACCATAACTCAGCACTGTTTATGGAAAAGTAAATGAGTTCCTTGTATGGAGGCAAAGAATATCAAAGGTAGTAAACATATGTTTCATGGCTAATGAAAAGATAGGAAAATGAATGTGGTGAACTTGTTAATACCCTGGTACTTTTCCAAGCATTTCTCCTGCCCGTCTTCTTTTGCATTAATTTAAATCCTATATATCTTTTGTGGCACCAGTCAAATCTAAATCCTCTTTTAGGAAAACTTCCTCAATAACATTTGAGTATGAGCTTTCCCTCTTTTGATTTTCTGGAATTTAAATTTAGGACCATACTCCATGACCTAGATTATATAATATTTGGGTTAGAAAAAAATGCCTTATACCTAGAAGAGTACAGGGTGTTAAATAATTCCTGTCAAAAGATGACAACTAACCGTTTTGCATTTTTCACCTATAAAAATTTTCCATTATGTGACTTGAAAATTCCTGTTTTAGACTTACGCAAAACCATACTTCATTGAATTCAGCAAATGTAATTAATGTGTTACTAATAGACAACAGTTCTCTGTGATTTTCAGTTAAGTAATGTTTCTCTTGACATCTCTCTCTGGTGATCCAGGTTAATGGAATTTGAGAATACATACAACTATTTTTTATGAAGCATTGAATATTTCTCCTCTCATGCTTCTCTCCACGTGTCAATTCTCTTTAGCACTCTGTAAAAATCAGAACTTGTATATTCGCATATCTAATTTGGGAAATGATATGGTTTTAAATATATGCTGCTGTTGATATGTCTTATTTTGTCCTATTGCTAGGTGCATGTGACAGAATCCTTGGGGGTAAAGATCTTAATGTTTCCCTTTATACTTAATTACATTGAAGATTTTAGAAAACTGTCTATGAGTTATACATGATTAGTTCATGTTGAATTGATCAACTTATTAGAAAATAATCAATAGTTTTGATTTGCCTCACCAAATGTCACGTACTTTAATAGTTTGCAGAGCATTGTTATTTTGAACACATGACCTATCTTCAAATAATGTTAATACCCCAAATAGTAACTTGCCATAGGATTTAAATACCTTTATAAATTTTGCATTGTAACTAAAAAAAGATAGTCATATATTCAAACTGCATTAAAAGAACTTTGTAAAATAGGTATTTCAACAAAAAAACCCACATTATTTTATTCTTAATATGCACTGATAGATCTCTAGGTCAGTTAAATCCATGGGATACATGAGGTCTTAAATGGGAGAATATGGTTTTATCTTACACAGTGGCATCTTTGAATTCAAGTAGTTCCATTTTTAGGAAGTGCTAATTAAGCAAGGAAATATTTTCTTGATTTTTACATTGAGAATTGTCATTAAGGTGGTTTCAGTAATAAACCTGTTAGAGACAAAAATGAATTTCCTTATGTAATGTGTACAGTTATTTCTATATTGCTTTCAGCCTGTATTTGCTATTTGAAGAATCAAAATATAAAAACCAAACTACACAGTACAATCATCTTGACTATGACAGTGAAAGTATATCAGTGTGTGTGACTCATATTTCATTAAAATGCATACAAATATGTTCTAGGATATATATGTATATAATCTCCATAAATGAAAACTCTTATTGAAATCATGTCTTAAAATGAAGATGCTGAGTAATTTTTCATGACCACAATAACTTGAGTATACATTTTATTATTTGGAATTGTAACAAACACGAAGTGCACAGATTCTAATTTAATCTATTATCCATTTTTGCTAGTGTAGTGTAGCAATGATTCCTATATTACTTTAATGTTAAATTCTTGATTAAAGTAGAATACATAATTTAATTTTCTGTTGCGACTTACTTGGAGGAAAAGTTGGACAAAAGCCAATGATTCTTAAATTTCTCTAAGTCGTTTTGAAAAAATAATCTGTTCTTCTGTAAAGCAGTCTTGAAATAGTGTCAGGAAGGGCTATTGTACCACACCAACCAATTCCTTAACAGTGATTAAAGAGAGGAAGAGAGGGGTAAGAGAGGAAGAGAGGAAAAACTATCGTTTTGCCCAAGTGCTAATTTTTCACGTCAAGGGCACACAGCTCAAAAGGTAATGTCTAACCTGGTAAGATACATAAATTGATAAAAAAAAAATATATATATATATATATATATATATTAACAGGGTCAACTGGGCGTTTTTTGCTTTTTAAACTTTTTACGTATTTTGTTTCTAAGCCTTTAAAATATTTTAAAAGAAATGCTACCAGAGAACGAACATACATAATAAAGTCTTGCATCGCTTGTATGCTTTTAAGAAGACGTTACAAATATTCATTTTTCCAGTCCTGGAGTTAAGAGAAGGGAGGAGACTCCGCAGAACTTATCTTTTTGTTCTGATTAAGTGGTATTGAAAACAACACTGCTAAGGTCTCTGGACGAGCGGCGACGGTTAGTTCAAATAGAAGCAATTGGAGGAAGATGGAACACGGTGTCTTAGGTAAGACAAATCTTTACATACAAGTGTGCATGTGTTGGAGGAAGGAAAAACAGTTTTATTTTTAAAGTAGATGTCTCTACGAGTGGTTTCTTTTTTTATTAACTTGCAAAATCTCTTGAAATTTGGATCAAAGCAGGTTACTTCTTAGCCTCTAAATACCGCAGGTTACCCGGTGTTTGTTTGTGTGTGGTTTTTTTCCATTTTTTTTTTTTCACCCACACGAAAGAAGGGTGTTGGGTCGAGATGCTACAAAGTGAACTAAAAGAGCCAATGGCTGGGTATAGGTAGGAAAAGCAAGCCCAAAACGAAAACATGGGGATTTTAAGCGCGGATCCCGAGACATGCCTGGGTTAACCCTTTGGGCGCTGCAGCGGGGATCCCCGGTGTCTGGGGCCCGACCGACTGGAACGGAGACGAGGCGCCCCGCCCCCGTCGCGGGAGTGGGCTCTCCTCAAGGAGCGAGCGAGCTGAGAGGCACTTTTGGCGTCCGGCGCGTGCGTCACGGCCCGGGACGGGCAGCGAGTCCGGTACGAAGTGGAGCAGAGACGCGGCGAGGAGCCGCTCAAATGTCCGCTGGCGCGGGGTCAGCCTTAACCTGTCCTCGCCAGGAGCGCTCGCCCTCGCCCACCCGCCGGCCCAGCTCCCGGCTTCTAGAGGGGCGCAGGCCTGAGGGTGGTTCGGGCGGGGCCCCAGGTGAAGAGTGCCCGCGCCCGCCTGCGGCAGTCCTCGGCGTCCTGCCTCCACACTCGCGGCAGCCTACCGGCCCCGCGCCCAAACGGCAGCTGTGAGTGACTGACGGAGTCACCGCCCCTTGCGCTCCAGCCACCCCCTCCTCCCCCGCCGCCCCTCCCCCGCTTCGATACGTCATGGAAACACGGACGTCAGAGCTTCTCAGCCAATCGCAAGCAGCAGCAAGAGGAAAGGCGAGAGCGGGAGGGGGCGGGGGCAACGGCCGACCGAGGTTCTCGGGGAAGGAAGAGAGGGAGGGGCGTGTGGAGGCGCTTGTCCCCCGCCCCTCACTCCGGACACCCTTTCCCGACCGCGCGGCAAGTTCTAATCGTCGGGCGCGCGCTCGCCTGTCGGGGACGCGCTCGCTGGGTCCTCCCCTTAAACGCCCTCTCCACGCCGCTCGGCTCCTAGTCCCCGTTCGAGCCGCGCTACTTCGGCGCGCGCGCGCTTGCCCGCCCCCAGGCTCCCCGCGGGCTGCGTCACGTGACCGCGCCCAGCCGAGGCGGCAGCAGCGGCGGCGCGAGCTTCGGCGGCGGCGGCGGCGGCAGTGGCAGCGGGAGCAGCTGCGCCGCCAGCGTGGAGCGGGAGGCGTGTGGGTGTGGAAAGAAGGGAGCGCCAGACCGGAACGGGTGAGCGTTCACCTCCCCCTGCCTACCCCGGCAATCTTGCGGGCCACCCGGTGCAAACGGGGCCCCTGCCCGAAGCTTTGCGCATCCCCCTCGTGCTTGGCCGTCCGCTCTCCGGTGGCCACGACCCCGCCTGGAGCGGACTGGGCTGCGGTGCTCACGAAGGGGGCTGCACCCCGCCCGCCCCTACTGTTGCGGACGGCGGCGTGAGGCTGGCGGAGCTGCCCGTGCTGAGCGCGGCGCGCCCTGTGTGCGGCTCTGCGGAGCCGAGGAGGCGGGTCCTGCGGGGACGCGGGCGGCCACTCGGCGGCTGCCGGGCTCTGGGCGGGGGCCGGGCTGGGCGCCGCCTCCTCCGCCGCCGCCGCCTCCTCGCAGTGCAGCGTGAGTAGGGAGCCCCGGCTGGTGGACGCCGAGCCTCTGGGCTCCGCGGCCGCCTCATCCTCGAGGTGCAGCCGCACCTCCGCGTGGCGCCCCGAGCCCTGCGAGTCGGCTACGGACGAGTGGAGGACCGAGCCCCACTCTCCGTGCTTCCCGCTGCCCCTCACCGCTCTCACCCCCCACCCCCCGACCCTCCTGCAGGCTCCCCTTCCTTCCCCCCTCGGAAAATGGTTCCTGTTGCCGGGCGAGGTGAGTGGCGGCTGCCGCCCGCCCGCGGCGGTGGCGGCGGGTCAGGTCACCTGCGGGGGAGGCCGGGCGGAACGTCGAGGTCGGGGCGTCGCGGCTGGGGTCTTGACAGCTGGGTGTTCAGTGGACTGCGGCGCAATCGGGACAAGTTGGCGGGGGCGTTCGGGGCGCCCCTCGCAGGTTGTCTCCTGCCGCGCTCGCCCCGGGAGATCATAAAGGTGAGCGGGTTCCTCGGCGTGCGCCTCAGCGCCGGGACCGGCCGGGAGTCCCCGCCCAGAGCTTGAGGGACCGGGCTCGGTGGGGCTTCGTGTCTACACCCGCAGCTCTTTGGCTTTTCTCAGCCGCCTCGGCCGCGCCATAGCCCATCTTGCTGCCGGCCGCCCCCGCCCCGGCGTGTGGTGACCTTGAGGGCAGCGGTGCCCTGCACTCTTTCCCCAAGCCCCAGGAGGGTCACCCTCTAATCCCCAGCTTCGGCCCCACTCGCGCTCCGCGAGCTGAGAGCGGGGTCCCCTACTCGTCCCCCGGCCGGGGCTGGTTGATTGATGCGTTGTCACACCGGACGGTGATTCCGCGGGGAGCTAAGGAGCAGCCTCGCTTTTCTCCCGGCGTCTTCTGGCCCCCCCAGGATGTTGACGGTTGCTTCCGATTCGGTTTTTTAGACTTAGTTTAAAAGGAAAAACAAACACCAACCCACAAGCCCTGCGTCCTCCACTCCCCCTTTGGAAAGGGTCAGTAAGAAAGAACCGCATTCCAGTTGCGGGGGTGGGGGTGTGCTCCCTTTATCCCATCCTGCAGGAGAATCTTTGGCTAAGCTAGTCAGCGACCCCTGGTTCTGCGCCGCGGTCACTAGCCAGGTTGGTGTCCGTGCGGATTTCATTCACCAGTTTTCTGCGGGACTCGCAGCGCTGGGAGAGCTCGCATCCTGTGCGGTGCAACGGTGCTTGGTGCCGAGCTGGGGGTGGGAGGGCCGTGCTAAGGGAAGTCAAAGAGGGTCTCTAAATCTGGGGAGGGCTGGACCCTATACCACACGCAAATTTTTACCTTTCCCTGGGGTTAGAGCCCAGCAGTCACCTTTGGCTGTTATGCATGCTACTTTTCTGGGTTTATTAATAATCTAATGGCTCCTGTTAGTATCGATTGCTGTTCACGATGAATTAGTTATATGGATTTTTTTCCCCATATGTGTGTAAGTATATGCATATATCTGGATTGTCTTTCAACATGGAAGCCTTTGTTGTGTTTAACCTCCCCCACCTGAGGACAGTCTTATTTTAAAATAAAGCTCTTGCTCAACGTGGGTGTATTTTATAATAAGAAGTACTTTTAAGGATCTGCTTTGTATGAGGCTGTCCTCAAGCAGAGGGTGTGTAACCCTTTGGATGGTGGCCCACGTGAGTCAAAGGGCCTTCACCGCTTGCCCTGCCGCTAGCCTTCCTCCGACACCCTGTCCTTGCGTGTGGCGGAGGCGGATTGGGGGTATTAGAGGGATTGGAGGAGAATCTGCTTTTTACTGGTGCGTTTCATTTGGGTCCCCCGCCCCCACCTTTTTCTTTTCCACCCTGGTGAGTTCAAATTTGAAGTAGATAGAAACGTATTTTCTTAAAGGGAATCTTTGAAAACTAGTACATGAAATGGGCTCACTTAGCTATGATTTCAGGGGGACGTTTTAGTTTCTACCTTGCTTTGGACGAGACAGTTAAATTGCTGTAATTAAGGGTGGATCTCTGTCCTGATTTTGGTTTGGGTGTAACTGCAAAGATCTTTGAAAAGTAACTGTTATTTCCTACCATATAGTCTGCAAAAGTGAGTCACAATGGGTGAGTTGAGGACAGAGCGCCACCTTTAATTTAAAATTTCGTGATTTTTTTTTTTTTTATTAAAATGGTAAAAATTCAGAGTACGCCTTCTTGGTTTTTGTTGCGGCTGTCATTATGACATCTCCATTTAGATGTTAAGGTGAAATTGTCTTTAATTTTTTGTGTGTTAATGGGGGTTCCTGGCATTCTATGGGAAATACTGCTTTTTAATTGACGCTTGTGACTTAATATAGGATTCTGAGATATGAGGTGAGAAACTAGTTTTGATTTGTGCTTGTGATAATAGAAGTAATGATAGTCTGGACCTACTTAGGAAAAGAAATAAGGAAATAGCTGCATTGTAAATAGATCTTTAAAATGAGCTATTGCCACCAAATAAAGGTACCTACCGTTATGATAGTGGTTTTGCAAGTGTTTTTTTTTTTAATACAAAGTATGTGCTATTAACAGATTTTACAGTAAAGATGCAAAAAATCTGTAAATTTATTAACCTTGAGTAAAGTTAGTAATTCTTCTTTGTTTTTCATCTTGCAACAGCTTGCCTTTTATGGTTTTACTGCAAGTTTTACAATTACTTGTTTTCAAATGATATAAATGAGGACTTCCAGCAGGAGTTCTTACATTCAAAGTTATTAAAGACCATGTTGGGAAAAGTGGTTTCTATATGGCTCCTTTCAAATGCATCTCATACAAAAATAAATGGAGTTTTTAATGCTCAGAAAATAAATGATATAGTGACAGTTGAATTTGTGAGATTCCCTTCCCTGCCCACTTGCTCCCCCCTGTCCCCCCCCCCCATCAAAAATTGAAGGTACACTGTCTCTTTAGGCACAGGATACTTTTTGATAATTATTACTACAGATGTAACATGAAGAAATAAAGATTTAGCTCATGTAATGAATGACTGGATATTACCAAATGGTTTTCATCATCAACCACAAGATATTATTGCCCTTCTATCTGTATTTAAGGTTTAATTTGAACACTTGCAGTTTCTTCATAGACTACTGTAAACCATAAGCTGTTCAGCTACAGATGTTTCATTAAGTTAAAATTGAACACAAAATTTGAGATGAAGAGTGGCTTATGCTTTTTCAGTCTGTGGAACATGGCCTCATGTTAAGGACATTAGTTGAGCAATTAGGTTGATATATGTAAAGTAATCATACATTGTTATGCATAATTTGATAGAATCTTCAATTTGGGGGTTAAATTTACCAAATTCCTTTGTCTGACAGACATGTTAACTTAATTTTGGATGAAACAGTCTCTTACCTTGTGAACTGAGTTGTATAGGTCAACAGGTTTTAAGACGAATGGCCAGTTACAATTGTCAGTCTTTTATGTACTAAAAATAACAAAAAGAGTATTTGCCCCTTTCTTTCTTACTTTTTTGCATTTACATGCAGCTGAAATTGGTTTGTTTTCACTTTTTAATTCCTGAATTTTGTAATAAATGAGCAAAAACATAAAGGAGTAAAGATCAGGGAGCAAAAACCTAAGAATTAAATTTTTGCAGCTTGGGTAAGATTTTACTTGCCCAGTTGGAGGGGAATGTTATTATCTAGTCGGTGTCATGATATATAAAAGGGTAATGTGAGTAGCTTATTTTGGAATATATAGAATCTGTGGTAACGTCAAAAGCAAATGATACAGAGTAGTTATGGGAAAAATATTTGGAAAGAGAAAAAACTTTTAAAAAGATGTCTTTTTTAGCTTTTACAAGTGTTTTACATAAACACACATGTACGTTGTTGCTTTGTTAAAAAAAGTTTTATTATGGAAATTGCCAGTCATGAGAAAGTACGGAGAATGATATACTCAGTGACCAATACTGACAATTATCAATTGGTGGCCCATCTAATTTCATTTCTATCTTTACACATGAAATAGATCTGTTATAAATGGGGACACAGGTAACTGAAGTGAATTTATGTGAATTTTACTGGTAATTTACAGAATACACAATTAATGTCCAATATCTAATTGAACCTGAAAGGTAATTTTTATGTTCTTCATTGTTTTACAGCAAGCTCTCAGATTTTGCTCTCAGTAATAATGCTTTTGGTCTGTAAAGTGCTCTACAGTATTTCAGAATATAACATGTACTACCTCATTTGAGTCCACAATAAATAATCCTGTGAGATGAGTAAAATCGGTAGTCCCTCCCCGCCCCACCCCAGTTAGGTAAACTGATTTGTCTAGGCCCCACAGGCACATAGCTAACAGCTAGATTAGCCAGAACTGGACTCTAGGTGGCTTCTTGGTTTTGCTCCATTGCTCATGTTTTTATGTAAGTTTGTGAAAGTTATGTAAGTTTATGAAAAATCAGTTTCTGATCAGAATAAATTTAATAGTGTAATATAAATAGATTTGTTTGGGTTTAACTTTATACATATACTCTATTGCTTATGTTTGGTATAATGTAAACAGTTCATACTCTGATTTACTTAACAGCTCAGTAAGATGTATTTGAACATATTTGAAATACTATATTTTTAATATTGTGGATTGGATCATTCTTAAGTAAGGAATTTTGTTTTCGAAGACCGGTTGGTCTTTGAAATGATTAAGGGTGTCTTGTATCTTGTGTTAAAATGGCCTATGCTACAGGTTTCTTTTAATTTCTGCTGTAATTTTTTAATGCACTTGTTTTTCTGCCAAACATATATATTACCTGAGTCTTTTTGAAATATTAATTTGTAATGTCATTTAGTTTTACAAAGGTCCCAAACAAGGAGATTTTAGTTCCTCAAATACAAAAGCTTTTTATAAATCTCGCAAGGCAAGTAAGTAAGTAGTGGTTCTCCAGCATTAGTGTGCATGAAGATTACCTGGGGGAGTTATTCAAAGTGCAGATTCCCTGGCGTTGCCCCTGCAGTTCTGATTCAGCACATTTGGGGTGGGGCCCAGTGGTCTGTATTTTGAGAAACATGTTAAATTTATAACTAGGTTAAAATTATATTATGCAGTAGGAATGCCTTTATAAATTAGAAGGGCATCATTGATTTGTTTGACTTGGAACATAGCAGAGTTAGTGCTTTCAAACAATTTTGACTCTTGTAGCCAAGTTTGATTTGTGGACTTGGTGGGTTTTGTAACAGTTGTAAACCTGGTAAATTGAAAATATTCTTCTTATCTTTGTTCACTGTCTTCTTTCAGAAGATCCATCTGTGATTATTTATTAAGTTACTTATTATTAAATGTTGTAAACTCCTAGACAAAGAACATTCTTTTTGTTTTCATGCCCCAGTGTCTGCCATTTCCAAATGACTTTAACGTGGGGACTTATTTTTGTGAAAATAATGCATATTATGTCAGGACAGTACTGTATATTTATGCTTTAGTCTAGCTCTTATTTTTTGGTAGAAAGAAAAATTTTGTATGTTCCTTAAAAGGACATACATTGGTGGATAAGTAGTGGTCCTTAGAATTTCAGTTAACAAGCAGCTGTTCCTTCAAAAGCAGCAGGTTAGTGCCTAATGATTTTTCAAGAATATGAATAAGACTGATAATTTACTATTCTGTGCATTAAAGCAAGTTACTGCTCCTTTTACTTAAATGTTAAATAACAATTTGTACAGCAGTTTGTTTAGCCCTCTACTATAAGGTCCAGTCGATGTAAACTGATTTGATTTTTTAAACTATTTTATCTAATATTATATACCACATATGGATTACTTTCTATTTAAAACCAGTCTTAAAATACAGTTGTTGTTGCTTTGTTATAACAGGATGGTAAATAGCTTATATATCTGTATTTAAAATACATTTTATAATGAAATTAATTGAAAAGTAAATCCATTTCAAGACTGTGTTGAGCATTTTGTTGTTGTTCCAAAAAGTTAGACTTAATTGGCTGTGCTTTAGGATATATTTAGGAATTATGGGTTATAATTTACAAATGACTGTAGAAATTGAAACTAATAAAGAGTTTTGGCAGAGAGATCCAGATAAACTATGGGTAAACTGTTAACCATATTCTTTTGAAGCTACTTCTTATTAAAATTTTCCTAGGATAGTGTTAACTATTTTAAACAGTATGCAGTGTTTTTAGTTAACTCTTTGCTAAAAACATTATTTGGTATTTTTAGGTACAATAACTTACAACAATATGGTATCTCAAAATCTGGGATATCTACTTTGTATTAATATTACTGTCACCTGGGCCTCTGGGGGAAAGAATAAGGATAGTTTTGAATGGACCAGTGCTTGCTTACATTGTGAAATCTGAGATTATACTGCCTAACTGTAAACTGGTATGACTACTGTAAAAACCTGGTAACTTTAGGAGAAAAAGTTGTATTTTCTGAAAAATAGATCTTAAAAAGGATTTGATTGTTTAAAAGATGCTTTTTAAATAACTTCGTTATTAACTGTGGATTTATTGTTCACTGTACTAATTCAGTGAGTTTGCTCCCAGAAGGATATTAAACAATTTTTTTACTCTCAAAATGCTCAGATCTGCTGCTTTAATCTACCCTTCATATTTGTGCCAGAACTTTTTTGTTGTTTTTAAAAAGCTTTCCTGCTGTCATTTCGTCACTAAAACTTTTAACGGTTCCTCATTTTTCTCTTTATCAACACGCACCTTGACTTTGAAGGCCTTTTGTAAAGTAGCTCAGTATTTTCCAAAGTGTCTGTTAGAATGCTGGTTCTAAGAAATATTAATAGGGGTTTTATAAGGGTAGAGGGGCAAAACCAACATCCAAGATTGCTGGTTTATGCAGTTTTCCCTTTGGTTCTTCTCCCGTCCTTTGCTGTGCTCACATGGACTGAATCTATGTAAATGTGTTTACTGTTTTGCTCCCGTTTCACAGAGTCCCTTTTAGTGGATCATCCCACCTGTTACTTTTCTATGTTACCTTCAAGGATCACCACTTTTCTATACTACTTAATGGAATCACCACTTTGTACACCTCCGGTGGGTGCCATTCGCGTAGGTCACACTAGGAATCATGTTTCCTGCAGCTGAGAACAGTGCTGCAGTAACTTAGCGCTGTCCACTGCCCACTCTGTGACAGTCACAGTCTGGCAGTCTTCCATATACACCCTTCTCATTACCTTTGCTGTCATTATGTTTTTTCCTCTCACCTGATAGGAGCCTCGATCTTCTTGTCTAAGTGTTCCATCCTTCAGAACTCAGCATTAGTCTACCTTTCTCAATCATCACTCATTAATTTTCTTGTCTGAATTTCTCTGCATTTGTAGTCTGGGTCATACACTTCCATTTATTATGAATCCTTTTTGTTTTAGTCATTATTTCATTTGGAAATAATATAGAGGAGTTGAGATAAGAACATGGGTTCTTGAGGATATATAAAACTTTAGCAAATGTCCAATCAGTATTTTTTGGCATATTGATTAAGGACTTAGATATTGTGTAGCTTGCATTAAGGGAAAGCAGATAAGGTTAGGGAATTTTTCTTGGTAAATTTCTAAAAACGCTTTTTACCCCTGTAGTTTTTATTTATTTAAAAAAATTTTTTTAATGTTTATTATTTTTGAGAGAGAGCTCTAGACAGACCCACAGAGCATGAGCAGGGGAGGGGCAGAGAGAGAGGGAGACACAAAATCCAAAGCAGGCTCCAAACTCTGAGCTATCAGCACAGAGCCCCACACAGGGCTTGGACGCATGAACCATGAGTTCATGACCTGAGCTGAAGTCAGATGCTTAACTGACTGCACCACCCAGACGCCCCTTCCCTTTGTAGTTTTAACTTAGATGGACTTATAGGACAACCTGTTTTACTTCTGGAAAACAACCATATTCCACAGAATGTTGCTGGGACAATAGAATTTATCTTCTATATTGGAAGTCCTCCATTTCTTAATTTCAGTTTAGTAGTTAGTCTTTTAGGTTTTATTCTGATTGTAATGAATCATTACATTAGCAAAAATTTATATTGTAAAGTGACCAATTTCACCTTTCCATTATTTCTGTGACTTCTTTCATCACGGTGGGTGTTCTTCAGATGTGTTTGTTGGATCTGTAGTCCATTAGCATATTTATTGCATGATGTAAAATGCGATAATTTGAAGCCCATATTATGGTTTAAAGTATAAACCATGATACCCTTGTTGTTGCTCTTTATTGATAGAAATACTGTTGGAGCTAAGTTTTTAACATTTTTTTTTTAATGTTTATTTTTGAGAGAGAGAGAGAGAGAGAGAGAGAGAGAGAGCATGAGCAGGGGAGGGGCAGAGATAGATGGAGACACAGAATCTGAAACAGTCTCCAGCCTCGGAGCTGTCAGAGCCCAACACAGGGCTCAAACCCACAAACCATGAGATCATGACCTGAGCCAAAGTCGGACTCAATCTGCTGAGCCACCCAAGCGCCCCTGTTGGAGCCAAGTTTTTAAATGTATGTTTACTGCAGGTTCTAATTTTTTCAAGAGAGAGTTCTTTTCCATGAACTGAGAGGGAACTGTTACCTCATGAGCTGGTGCAGGATCATTGTAGGCATCAGGAAGGAGTATAGGTATAGGTCTGTGTTAAAGTTTAAAGCATAGTGTAATTATACTAACTGCCTTCCTTAGGTCAAGAAAGGAAAGCCTCTACTTGACTTTATCATTTCTGTTAAATGTTCATGGAATACATAAACTTATAATGTCAAACATTTAAGCAATTTAATATAGATTTATATAGAGTTATTATGTAAGCTGTTATATTACAAAAAAACACTTGAGAAAATTTTCTCTCCAGAGCTCATTCATTTTCCAGTGATTGTTCTTCCAGCCCTTTTAAATTGTATAGACCTAATTATTGGTAAGGTATTATTGAAGGAATTCTGAGACTTGCTCCTGCTTTAACATGGCAATAGTAATCATACTATATAATTGCTGATCTAAAGAGTGTAGAATGATTTTGATAGTGAAAAAAAAATAAAAAGAATCTGTGAAGCTAGCAAAAGTGGAATGGGTTAGGGCATGATCTTTTCCTCCTGGGACACACATGGATAACATTTGCACATTACTTACTCCATGCTGCCTGTCTAGGACCTAGAGTTATGTGAGATTTTCAGTTTTTTGCTATAACTCTTTCTCCCTTACTTATGCCTAAAATGAAGTAAAAGATGCCTTCAGTAGTCTTTGTTTAAAAGGTGAATCACAGGCGTGCCTGGGTGGCTCAGTTGGTTAAGCATCTGACTCTTGATTTTGGCTCCGGTCATGATCTCACGGTTTGTGGGTTCAAGCCCTGTGTCTGGCTCCTTGCTGACTGTGTGGAGCCTGCTTGGGATTCTCTCTCTGTCTCCTTCACTCTCTGCCCTGCCCCCCAAAATAAATAAACTTTAAAAAAAAGAAAAGTAAATCACAAGCCAGGGTCTTTGGACAATCCTGACACTAGTACCATGGTGGAGAACTTTTGAGTTAAAGGGCAATAATGCAAAGAGAGGACTGAAAACAAGGAAGGTCAGTCTGTGACATGGGAAAGAGGTGATGGCAGAGTCTAGGGAAAGGAGATAACCTAGCATCAGATCCTCTGAATGTCTGGTATCAGAAGAACAAACATCTATCAGGCAATCCTTCCCTGAACACAGAGTGGATTTAGGGTAAAGTTTCAATTCACCTGCGTTTGAGCTTATTAAACTCAGCTCTTTTTATATATGTAATTGAATGCTGGAACTTACCTGATCTGCTGCCTCTGGTCCTCTTGCCACGTCATTCCTTTTGCTAGGAATACCCACCTTTCTCAGACTATTCCTGTGTCTTTATGGTATGGGTGACTGGACCTAAAACTTCTGATTTCGGTTTTTACTCTGTGATGTTATGTTAAGATCGCTCCAGATTTACATTTGAATTTTATCTTCAGTAAAAAGCCAAGTGACCTTGGGTAAATCACTGGGTTTCTTTGTTACCTCCAAAAAAGTAAAAAATATAAGGTCAAGGAGTTTTTTTTGTTTGTTTTTTTTTTCTTGGAAGTGTTGACTTAAAGTTTTTTTTAATGGCCGTTGTAGATCTTCTCTCCCCACTCTGCCCCAGATTTTCAACCATTTAATTCTTTATTCTTTTGGGTTTGCCTTCTAATTTTGTCTTGTAACTAGTTTATCATCATTTGATGTTTAGTCTGTGATAGGCAGTTTCATTCATGAAAATGATCTAGCTTTTCGATAAATGTATTTATCTAAGACTTCCAGTTAAAGAAGTGGAATATAACTGGCATTTAACTCTGCTCCCTACCAAAGATATACTGGAATGTGAGAATGTGTGAGTTTACATATTATGTTAAGATCTGCAGCCTTCTTCCCTCACTTAGCTTTCAGGCTGCTGGCTAGACTTATAGTTGCCTTCTCTGAGGACTCTGACCAGCTGTGGAGAAAGGACCTAAAGATTCTGGCATTGGCTCTGTGCTTGTGTAAGGGTTTGTCCAAAAAAAAAAAAAAAAATCTCCACGCACCCTACAGTGAACTCCATAGTCAGAAAGTCCCACGTGTGAATCCAGAACTCGTATTTAGTTTGTGTTCTGTTTTGTTCTTTCAGAATTAAAAAAAAAAAAAAAATTGTTACAGCTCTATTAAGGAATGATTGATGTACAGTACACTGCACATATTTAAAATGGCAAACTTGATGGTATATGTATATTGCAGTGGAAATATCACCATGGTCAAGTTAATGAGCACAACCACTCCCCTAAAATTTTTCTTGTGCTTTTTTTGTAATCTTCCCTCTCTTCCCTTTTCTGTCTCCTTCTTTCCTCAGGCAACCACCTATCTGCTTTCTGTCATTATAGATTAACTTGAATTTTCTAGAATTTTCTTGTACATGGAATCATACAGTATGTGCTGTTTTTTGCTCTGGCTTTCCTTCAGCATAGTTATTTGAAATTCACCCATGCTACGTATATTCATAGTTCAATTTTTGGTATTGCTAATAAAGATTTGCTTTTATGAGTATACCACAATGTGCTTGTCCATTTATCTGTTGATGGACATTTTCAGTTCGAGTAACCTGTATTATCCATTCGTATCTTTTGTTCACTTTTTAATTAGGTTGTCTGCCTTTTTTTTTATTGAGTTGTAGTTTCTTTATATACTCCAGATAAAAGTTCTTCAGGAAACATTTATGTTTGTGTTGGGAGTGGGAGGAAGAATTGTGTATAGCCATTAATAACTCCTGAATGTGAAAAAGCAAGCTGGAGCACTGCAATATTATTTGTAGAGATGGGCTTACGTACTAAAATGAATGGCACCTATTTCACATGACCTCTGAGTGGAGTATGGAGTAAGGGGACTAAAAGAGATGCTAGTATTTTACGAAAATAAAAAATAAAAATAAAAAATAATCCTTGTAGATCAGTTTCTCTAAATGAATGTTACGCACATATAAGTTTTCAAAAATGAATACATGTATGGACTAAGTTGATATGTGTAGATAGCCCAGGTATCCATCTGTAATTCACTTCTTGTGTCTGTATATTCTTGGGCAACTTAGATTCAGAATTCAGTATTACTTTGGGTAAAAGAATAAACTTTTATAAAAATGTAAGCGAGCAGTGTGGACGTGACTAAAAATAAAACAGTCCACCACAACACAAGAGCCTTGATTTCTCCTGAAAGTTTTCTACTTTGCAAGTTCAAATTCATTCCTTTGTTAGGTAGAACAGCTGGTTGCCATCTTTGGTTTCTTGAGTTTCTCTGGGATGTTCCACACCACCACCACTCCTTCCCCCACACCCCAAGCAGCTCATAAAAACCTGTAAAGACATTTTTTCCCCCAAATAATTACATATAGTGCTCTTCCCTAATAAGAGTCTGGTATGTGATTTCTCCATTTCTTCATCTGGATAAGTATATGCTCTTAGTCTTAAAAGAGTTTAATCCCATGAAGTGTTGACTTGTGACAGACTCTTTAATAAATCTGTTAAGGAGTACGCTTTTGTAGGTGTGTCTTAAGAATTAGCCATATTTCAGAATTCTACCCCCTTCATTAATTTCTTATCTTCCCTTTGAGGAACTTGATATTTGACTAAATTTCTTCCTTGTTGCTCTTTTTGTGAAGGAAGTGGAACCTCAGGGGGAGATAGCAGTTGACTCTTAAGAGTTGTTGGAATTCAAAAAGGAAAAAAAAAAAAACCCAAAAGCTACTGTTCTTTTACCAAAGTGCCATGAAAAATAGACCAGCTGGCTCTAAAACACAGTACTGACTTTGACTTAGATAAAGGGAATTTAAAATTATTGGAAAAGGGGCACCTGGGTGGCTCAGTTGGTTAAGTTAAGCATCCGACTTTAGCTCTGGTCACGCATGATCTCACGCTTCCTGAGTTTGAGTCCTGCATCAGGCTGTCTGCTATCAGCACAGAGCCCGCTTCAGATCTTCTGTTCCCTCTATCTCTCTGCACCTCCCCCAGCTCATTCCATATGAAAAAATAAATAATTAATTTAAAAATTAATTAATTAATTTAAAAAATAATAGAATAATTGAATAAAGTGAACACCACTGTATTGCTTTCTACCTGCCAGGTATTGTTCTATACCCTTTATAAACATTAATCTGTTTAAAGCATGGGTTCTGTGGAATTTTGGGGTGAGAGATATTACTGAAAGTGGAAAGAGTTATTAATGGATTTAAGGGAAAATCCTAAAATACAGTGACTTATATAACTTTTTTTTTTTTTTTTTTTTTTTTTTTTTTTTTTTTACCAATTTAAGATGTAACAACACTGATGGTATAATGTTTGGGGAATATAGACCAATGTAAAAATGAAACACACTCATGATCCTGCTTGTGTTTATTTTTGATCCTTTAAAAAATCTGTACACTTACTAACATGCTTGAGGTAGTGTAGGTATAATTGTGTGCTTTTAAAAGCTATAATATTTTCTCATGTCATTAAATTTTTTTCATTGACATCATTTTAAACACTGTAGTATTCCATCCTATGGCAAATTTCCTTGTTATTGGATATTTGGGTTTTGAGATTTTCTCTTATGTTAAATAATCCTTCAACAAACACCTTTATTTATAGTTTATTTTCATCTCTGATTATTTCCTTTGTAATTACTGGATTTAAAGGGTTTTGGTAGTTATCTCTTCGTTAAGATTTTTCTTCTGGTTAGGTATTTGGGATTCTGTCTTTTCTTGCTATGTGTACAGTTTATGCCATTCATTCTGGGTCCTTGCTTTGCTTTATCAAATTCTCACAGCATTTTTAAAGACTCCTATTTTGTTGTTTACATGTTTGTGATACTCAGTTTGAGAGCAGGTCTGTTCATCTTACCGTTGCTCACCCCTGGCACAATGCCTTCTACCTGTAAGGTTCTTAATGACTCTTGAATGAGCATCTTGTGTCTTGTCTTGGGCATGAATCCACTGACATTGGACTCCAGTAAAATGCTTGTTCTGTCTCTCCTTAGAAACCATAATATGCTTGTGGTGAGAATTTATCACAAGGCACTATTCCTTTTAAGTTCTGCTAAATAATATGTCAGCTGAATGACACTGTTGAAGATGAGAAATACTTCGTTATAATTATGCTGTATAAAATTAATCCTTTCTGAAACAGTTCCACCATCCCTGCTTTTAGAGGGTAGGGTAAGTAGACTTTACTAAGTAGAATAGAATACTAAGAAGCCCATAGAAATGTGTGTTACTTTTATTTCAGAATGCCAGTGATACATAAAGTTTTTCTAAAATGTTTCTTTACAGATTAATATATCTTTTCTTTAATAGAGGAGAAGACTACAAAAATCTAACGTTAAACTTTTAAGTGCAAATGTATGTTGAGTTAATCCTCATTAGTAGAGGTTCTGTACTGTTTACAAAATAAAACTTTAGAGTTTTAGGATAGTGTCCTAGCAGGCTCTAGTTATGACATCGTATCTGGCTTTTCTTTTTTCTAATCCTCAGATTTTGAGTGGAAAATTTAAGATTTTGGATAGATACGTTCCTTCAAAAAATATTTATGTGATCACTGTGCTAGACAGTAACAACTGCGACCTGCCAAGAAGAGACACTGTTAAGCAGAGCTTTAAGTTTGCCTCTCGCAGTGTCCAGTGTTCCTTCTCAGTTTCTTTTTTTATGCGGTGATTCATCAGGTGCTGTGTGCTTCCAGGGAACTGATGTTAAGTGTGTGCACATGTCTCCTTCCTGGTCTTTGATCTCTTCCTGTAATGAATGGGGATATATTGTTTCCAACTCTTCTTCTACAAAGAAGAAAGGCATTTTGGACTCTGCTGTCAAGTTTCCAAACCTCAATAGTTTTGCTACCATCGTTTGCTATTTTTAGAACTCTTGATAGTGATCGCTGTCCTTCTGTCACTATTACTTTTGGAGGTTTTTTGAGTTGTGTGGAGCTCTCCTTTATTTGCACATGGAGTCAAGGTACAGAGCCAGGCTATCAGTTCACATCATCTTGGACTTGCCCTCACGGTCTCCATTCTTGTTGGGTATCTGTAGATTCAAATTGAATGTTTCACAAGGGGAGGCTATATTGGTGAAGATCTTGGTCCCAAAGGGATGGAAAACTTTTTTTGAAGAGATTCTTTGGCCATGCCTCTCCATTGTATTCAATACCAGGTAGCTCCATGAGGCAGATGCCCCAAGGAGTTGAAAAGGAAGAAATGTTGAGTGGGGGGGGGGGGGGGGGGGGCTAAACAGATCACTGTTTAGCGGAAAGCTGCAAATGTACACTAAGAATTTTCTCAAAAGTTGCTGGGTTATGGTGGTGTTGAGAACTTTAAGGTGACAGCTACAGAAGTGGGATGTGGTAAAGGAAGGAGAATAGGACAGGTATGTAGTTGACTGTAACTTTTTAACATTTAGTAGCTATACATCAATATGTATATGTTTAAATACTAAAACCAGGTGTTGTTTTTTTCTCTTAAGTGCTACCTCTTAGTTACTTGGAAAAGTTATAGGTGTAAAAGGATAAAATGTACCAAAATAACTCTATCATGGCATTCTGCGGTGTTGAGGTAAGTGAATAATGGTCTTGTTGTGGAATGCGGATCACTGAACTAATTGCTATCTAGAAGGCCTCTGATTGGGAAGGAATGAAGGAGGAAGGAGACTAGAAGAATAGGGAGAAGGAGTAGGGTAATTTCCCTCCTAGCCCAAAGGCTATTATTTATCTGTCTTCCTGAACCATGTAAAACAAGTGGAGAACCAGGAAATTGGCAGGAAAGTCCTCTCAGAAGCCAGAAGTCCATGCATAAGAACTCTCAGTGCCTCACTTCAACTTTAGGTGTTAACTAGGTGTGTTCTCTAGCATCTTGAGTATATTCCTGTAACATTTTGATGACTGATTTCCGGGCATACTGCAGATAAAACCAAAACTGGAGAAACTGCAAAGGTTGTTCAGAGGCAGGTGCAAGTATTACAGGAAAGAATTGAAAGTTGACATTTGACAGTGGAAAAGGAGGTTTTTAAAACCAAAAATAAAAATTCACAAAACCTATTAAAAAACAGCCATGGAAAATTTTATTCAAAAACAATAGCTCTGTGCTGCTCTTCCCATCTGGACCAGTCATCTTTTGGGACTCCTTATGGAACTCCTTTGTGAAGATGAAGCCTTCCCAGCTTGTCTAGAAAATTAGAAGCTTCTTTCTGGCACTTACTGGATTCATGTGTGTCCAGTTAGACTCTGAGCCACCTGTGCTGCCCCATCTCTGCCATGACAATGATCACCTTCAGTCATACCAGCCTGTTCATTATTCTGTGACACACTTTGCACATCACATTCCCCTTGCCTGAATTCCTCACATTACAAAATACTGCTCTTCCTTCGGGAAGCACTGAGTCAGTTCTTTGATGAAGCATTCTCCCAGCTTCCCTAGGCAAGGTCACTTCCATGTCTGTGTGGCCATTACTTCGTACTGTGTGTTTCCTCTGGGCCTTTGGGTGTCTCCTTTGGTTAAGCGTCCAGCTTTGTCTCAGGTCATGATATCGCAGTTCGTGGGTTCGAGCCCCGTGTCGAGCTCTGCGCTGACAGCTCAGAGTTTGGAGCCCTCTTGGATTTTGTGTCTCCCTTTCTCTCTGCCCCTCCCCACTCACAGTCTGTCTCTCTCTGTCTCTCTCAAAAATAAACATAAAAAAAATTTTAAAGCGTGTTTCCTTGATTCTGAAACATCATTTAGAAAATAAACTGATCTAATAGTAGTTGTAGGGAGTAAAATGAAAAATACACATGCAGAAACACTTTTACTAACTAACGGAAGCATATCATAGGCGTATTCCACTCTCTTCAATACAGAAAAATTCGAGTCCAAGCCTTTTCTGAGTTACAGGTCATGTAAATCATTTTAGCAATTGATGAAGAGTAGCATGGTAACGTTGCTTTTTATAACCTGTGTTCTATGATCTTAGGCTCCTTAATGTCTTTGTAATTGACCCATAACTTTGAAACTTAATGAAGTATATAGGTTTTGTTTGTATTTCCTATTGATTAAACCCAATGTTACTTTTTTTTTTTACGTTTATTTATTTTGAGAGAGAGCACGAGTGGGGGGTGGCAGAGAGAGAGAGAGGGAGAGAGAGAATCCCAAGCAGTCTCCACAGCGTGGAGCCTGACACAGGGCTCGATCTCATTGAACCCTGAGATCGTGACCTGAGCTGAAATCGAGTGAGATGTTTGAGCCACCCAGGCACCCCAAACTCAAACTTTTGTTTTTAAAAAAAATTTTTTTTAATGCTTATTTATTTCTTGAGAGAGAGACAGAGACAGT
The DNA here is from genome assembly GCF_018350195.1 of Panthera tigris. Lineage (NCBI taxonomy): Eukaryota > Metazoa > Chordata > Mammalia > Carnivora > Felidae > Panthera > Panthera tigris. Next base: position 110,756,337 of record NC_056666.1, on the reverse strand, counting down.
ATGAGTGGGGGAGGGGCAGAGAGAGAGGGAGGCACAGAATCTGAACCTGACTCCAGGCTCTGACCTGTCAGCACAGAGCCTGACATGGGGCTCCAACTCTTGGAGCGCGAGATCATGACCTGAGGCGAAGTTGGATGCTTAACCAGCTGAGCCACCCAGGTGCCCCTCAAGGTTATTTTTAATGGTCTTTATGTTTTTTATGTCTTTTTTGTCCTTAATGTAATCGTAACTTGGAGTGCTAATTCATAAAAGAGAAACACTACCCTTAGTTTGATAATTGTGTGATTATCTGACGGGTGGCAAATTCTGTTCCTTTTAAAAAAACTGCTTTGCCTGATGTGTGACAAGCAGTCTGTGTAAAAACTAGATTTTGGTTTCAGTGTTACTTTTTAATTGTAGATTTTTGAAAGATATTTTAAAAAAGGAAAAATTAAGGATTCAAGTTCCCACCAATTCAACATGGAAAAAAGGGTAAAGGATCTATTTCATGGGCTAAAAATGCTGGGAAGTGGAAAGAATGATTCCTGAAATATATTTGAGCCAGGAAAATATGGTATTTCTAAAATACAATTTATTATCAGTGTCTGTTTGTAAGTCCATAGGTAGAGTTTTCAAGGGAATGGGGTTGGTTCATTCCTCAGGACCAGCAAAGTACCTGGCACATTGTAGGTCTTTAAAAAATGAGTGGTATTCCTCAGTGATTACTTGCCAGTTTAATTATGTTTGACTTTTGAAAGTTGCCCACCATAATTCTGTGGTATGTTGTTGGAAGATTTTATGTAAAATATTAAATTTTTTAAGGCTAAGTTTCAGCTTAGGACAAATATCTCATAACCTGATTCTGCTGAATAAATAAGTGCTTTTGACATGACGAGTGTGAGCCCCTAGTAACAGTCACAGACTTGAGATCCCACTGCGTTCGTTAAAGAAAATGGATTTGGCTTAACTGGCTTTGTATTTGAGGTCATGAGAATAAAGCATTTGATTTTCCTTTATAGTAACGAGGAAGGATTGTGTAAGAAATGTGTTGCATATGGCAGTTGATATCATTTATTCTGTATAGCAGCCCTGTAAGTAAGGCGATGGCTCCTTTCCCTGTAGGTCCCTGGGTCAGTTTACACTCCCACATGTTGATGGCAGAGAAGGCATGTGATGGGCCCACTGTAACTCCCTAGACACCTGCTGTTTCAGCTTTAATACACTTTTGGGCTGCTGACATGTTACCAGAGGTTTAAATTGATGTCGAAAGGTACATTTTTTCTTGGAATTAAAATGGTCTTGCGTGAATCTTGTTGAAGGAAGTGCTTATCTATTCACCTAAGGCTTGATGAAAAATATACAAGAGGCTAGGGATTTGGTTTATTCTTACTCTAAATATTGACTGCGAAAAGCCAAATTTAAATTTAGTTCTGCTTAGGTTGTGGGAAGATTGTGTCACACATTTAAAGTGACAAACAATGAAGACTTGATATTATCCTGATGTGTTTTTCTTTTTTTTAATGTTGCATTCATTTTTTGAGAGAGAGAGGGAGAGGGGGAGACACAGAATCCGAATTAGGCTCCAGGCTCTGAGCTGTCAGCAGAGAGCCCAACATGGGACTCAAGCTCATGAATGAGGAGATCATGACTTGAGCTGAAGTCAGATGCTTAACCAACTGAGTCACCCAGGTGCCCCTGATATTATACTGATCTTAATGGGAGAACTTATGCCACCAGCAATATTAGGAGGAAATAGTAATTGTCAATGAATTGTGATATTTCTGATGCTATCTAGGCAAAAAAGTTAAGGTCTGTAGTAGAAAAACATTACATGCAAGACCCAAGAAAGCACAGAGGTCAAAAGTAATAAGTGATACATAATAAATGGTAAAACACGTTTATTTTTTAAAAAGCATGATTCGGTTGAATTTATCTCAAAAATTTGAACAAGTCATTTGGGCTTAGGATGTTGACATTCTGAATCCACAGTGGAAGTTCCATGTTACAAAATTATCTTTCATGGACACTTGCCTTGGATAAACAAGTTTCTGTGATGCAATTATTTAGCCAATGTCCCTATAACATATAGTGTGAGCCATCCACCTTTCTTTAAAGTTTTTTTTATGTATTTTGAGAGAGAGAGTGCATAAGCAGGGAAGGGGCAGAGCGAGAGAGGGAGAGAGAGAATCCCAAGCAAGCTCCTCACTGTCAGCGTGGAGCCTGATGCGGGGCTTGAACTTATGAACTGTGAGATCATGACTAGAGCCGAAACCAAGAGTCGGATGCTTGCCGACTAAGCCACCCAGGCACCTTATTAATGAAACTTATTTACAAAATTATTCTTGATGATAGATCTTTAAAAACATGAAGATTTGATGCCATTGAGGATATTTTTTAAGTTTATTTATTTTGAGAGAGCGCATGCTCCAGTGGGGGACGGGCAGAGAAAATCTCAAGCAGGCTCTCTGCTGTCAGCACAGAACCTGATGCAGGGCTCAATCCCGTGAACCATGAGATCTTGACATGAGCTGAAACCAAGAGTGTGACACTTAAATGACTGAGACACACAAGTGCCCTAAGGATATTTTCTTGAAAACGTGACCTTAGTGAAATTTCTAAAGGAAATTTCAAAATAAGTGTGCTTGAAATGTTTTTAGCATTGGCAGCCTTATTAGGATGAAATAAGGCTATTAATTTTGGGTACAAAAATAAATTTAGGCTGTATGTTTTCTGATATGTATTTTGATATGTTGATCATTATAGGTATGTTGAATAGTAAACAGCATCTAGATCAGAGTTTGGATTTATTAGATGCACAGTAAATGCTTACGAGAGTGAATCCAAGTATCCAGAAAGTTCATAGCTGGAATTTCTATCCAATTTATGCTTCAACTATAGAAACTCAAGCAGTCAATATGAATTTAATGCAAAAAGTGAATTTCAGGTTTGTCATAGGATCAGTGTGGATTCAGTGCAGACTATCACGGCTCCTGTATTTGTACTATTCTACAATGACATTTAATATTAGAAAACACTTGCTTAACTTCTGTATACATAACACTGTGTGCACTGTACATAGAGAAAGGGTAGGAGATGAAGGGGATGATCCAAAGAAGTATCTCCTTAACGTGTATGAAAAGCTAGGTGAGATGGACGAATTGAAGTACTAATATAGCAGAGTAAAGAATAGGTGAGGGTTAAAGTTACGTTGTGCTAAGCAAGTTTCAAGTGCTGCACTGGATGCTTGAGTCAGTATTGGTTAAGGCAGTTAGTCTCCGTTGTGTTTAAATGGAAATTTATTGTCTTTCCATTTATGTATTGTAAATAGTGATGCTAAATGAGTAAGACTTGGGATTAAGTGCTTTCATGAATGTGAGTAGTCCAGAGTTCGACCTCTGACTTTTAATTTTTGTAGGTCCCTTCTCTGATCTGCAGCTTGTAGTAGTTGTGCAAAAACTCATGTCGGTCTCCAGATATTTTATAAGCTAAAAGATTTATGCAACTGATAGGCTTTAACTGTTCTTTTGTAGCTAATTCAGTTACGGAATAACATAAAATGGGTCCTCAGTGGTTGAATGAAAGAAAGTGCTAGAAGTCCATCATCTGATAGAATAAGCAGACAAAAATGACCTTGACTTAAGGCTTCATCTCTTTTAGTTAGATGCTTGCCAAAGATTTTGATCTGGAATGATGTCTAATTGATAAGGTAGGTTTCTTTGGGTGCCTGCATAGGATCTTCTTAATTGGTCAGCAGGATGGTCCTTGTAGGAGTGTTCTTGTATGTTCTTGAACTTTTTTTTTTTTTTTAAACATCTGCCTTACTATTCTGCATTCGACCAAATTGATGGAAAGAATGATCTTGAATGCACTGTATGAGTTTTGCCTCCTTATTTTGACATCTTTCAGTGGCTTCCTGTTATGTGAAATATGTTTGGTTTTGTTTAAACATTGTAAAAGCAAATATTATTGTAAGTTGTAAAATCTAGCAACTGAAATTGCTGGGTAACATTTATTTCAATGCCTTGTTGAACTTACCCCCAAATATTAGTATTTTTCTGTCTTAGCAAATGGAGTGTATGGGATAAAACTTAACTTTTTTTTATTTGGGTGCCCCAGTTTTATAATTTTTACTATCAACTCTTCATCAGATCATGTATGTTAAGAGGGAAAATGAGTAAATTTATGCTTTTCCAAGAACATTTGGAATGTATTTGTAATTAAATATTCAGGTTAAGTTCTAATTAATGAGAATTTTATACCTTTTTAAAATGATGTTTTGTGTAGTAGTGTCTTTAGGAAAATGACATTGTCAGTGTTATTTAGGTAAGGAAGGGACTAGGTGATTAGACTGACCACTGTCTTGACCTCACCGCCTAATATGTTCAAAGAGGCTAATTTGTATTTCTAGAAAATATAAGTAACCCCAAGCGATATAATGTTAAAGTAATTATGGATATATGGTAGAGACAGGATTATATTTTTATTTGTATACCCAGTTGTTTTCTCAGTATATGTGCTGCCACTGTAGGTGGCACTTATTACCGGTTTAGCTAATGTAAATTTGCTACATGCATCTGTGCACTCAAACACACATCACATACTTGAAATAGGAAACCCTTCCCAGTCATGTAGTTTTCACATTGGGATTGAGCACAGATATACTGTGTACCAATGTAGGCATAATAAAGCATGTGGAAGTGGCCTGTATCTAGAGAGTGTTCTCAGGCTGATTAGTTGGTTTATGAATGTGATCAGTTGGCTAAGGTTCATTTTTACATGTCAGTAGTTCTTAATAAAGATTGTACTTAAGGGGCGCCCGGATGGCTCAGTCAGTTAAGCGCCCGACTTCGGCTCAGGTCATGATCTCACAGTCCATGGGTTCGAGCCCCGCTTCAGGCTCTGTGCTGACAGCTCAGAGCCTGGAGCCTGCTTCAGATTCTGCTCCCTCTGTCTCTGCAACTCCCCCGCGCTCTCTCTCTCTCTGTCTCTCTCTCAAGAATAAATAAACATTAAAAAATTCTTTAAAAAAGAATGTACTTAATGTAGAACCATTTTTTGAGATTATTTGGAAGGTCTTACTATGTGCTTCATTACACTGGATACAAAAGGGAAATACAGTTACAATTTTTATATCCTTAACTGCAGGCTAAAATAAGAGTGTGCTCTAAAGCATATTAGTTATCTGGAATTCTTGTAGAAGGGGAGACCAGAGTTGGAGAAAGGGGTCTAGTAAAGAGTAGACCAAAGTCAAAGTGGGATGAATTGTAGATAATGGAAGCAACACCATTTTGTACTTGGAAGTAGACTTCTAACAGTTTAAGCTGGATATGCTTCTGGTTTATCTTCTCAGGGGAGTTAGGGTATAAAATAATCCTTCTTATCATCTAAAAAGGGTGAAAGATTGACTTGAAAAACGAGTTTCACAGATGCTTAAGGGAATTTCAGAGAGGTTTTTTTTTTTTTTTTTTTTTAACAGTGACCAGTGTTTTCAGTTCATACCTAGAGAGAAAAAGCATTAAAATTAAATATTGCTTGAGGTAAAAGGGAATATATTAGTCTTCTAGGATTGCTATAACAAAATGCCACAGGCCAGAAGAGTTAAAAACCAGACATTTTTTTCCCTCACAGTTCTGGATGCTAGAAGTCCAGGATGAAGGTGTTGGCAGGTCGGGTTTTCTCCCGAGGCCTCTGTTCTTGGTTTGTAGATGGTGGACTTGCTGTGTCCTCATGTTGCTTTTTCTCTGTGCTCACATCCCTGATGTCTGTTCCTCTCATAAGGTCACCAGTCCTATTGGAATAGCTTCCCACCTTTATGACCTCATTTAGCCTTAATTATGTCTTTAAAAACCCTGTCTCCAAAGACTGTCACACTGGGGGGTTTAGTGATTCAACCTAATGAATTTTGAGGAGACACAATTCAGTCCACAACAGGGAACACAAATAAACTTACAGTACAGTGTTATTTTAGTCAAATAGCACGTAGTTGTCCGACTTTAGCATGCACAGGAGTCACCTGGAAAGCTTGTTAAAACACATTGCTGGGCCCCACCCCCAGGGTTTCTGATTTAATAGGTCTGGAGTGGGTCTGAGAATTTGCATCTCTTTTTTTTTTTTAATGTTTATTTTGAGAAAGGGAGTACACACACGAGCATGAGCAGAGGAGGGGCAGAGAGAGAGAATCCCAAGCAGGCTCTGCACTGTCAGCTTGAACCCACGAACTACGAGATCCTGACCTGAGCTGAAATCAAGAGTTGGACCCTTAACCCACTGGATCACCTAGCGCCCCTACCCATTCCGTTTTTTTCATCTCTGTTTCCACAATGAGAACTGCAGCTTCCAACGTGAACACTTTGCTCGGTCCTACAGTACACATGATACAGTTTGAGAACTTGTAGATTCTTGTCACTGTCATAAGCAAAGGTGCTAAGAGAAGTTTAGGATATATTTATACTCCCTTTTCCCTCCAGGCACCAAGGCTATATAGTAAAAATGAAACTGTGTCAAGAAGTTATTTGCACTGGATTCTCCCCCTTCGCCTTCAGTGTGGCCATCTTTTTCATTTGAGATGCAGTTGGGTTCTCCTTTACTTCTGTGGTATTCAGTTTTAGCTCCTCCCCCCAACCTTTTTGTTTCAGTTTTGTATCTTGAATATGGAGAACGTTAGCGTGCTTCCAAAAGTCAAAACTGCACATAAAAAATGTACACTCAGAATTGTCCATCCTTTCCTTTCAACCCACCCACTCCTGATTTTTTTGCAGGTAACCAATTTTCTTGTTTTTTGGTTTATTCTTAGTGTTTCTTTTCCCCCAAATATACAGACTTAGGTACTTTTTTTTTTTTTTTTAATGTTTATTTTGAGAGAGAGTCTGTGTGTGAGTAGGTAGGGGCAGAGAGAGAGGGAGAGAGAGAATATTAAGCAGGCTCCACACCCAGAATAGAACCTTCCACAGGCTTATCGCTTGACTCTGAGATGATGACCTGAGCCGAAATCAAGAGTTGGACACTTACCCAACTGAGCCACCCGGCCACCCCATATGTGTGTTTTCTTACTTCTTTCTAAAAACGTGGTGTAGGTTTTGCACTCTGCTTTTTTTTCCTACTTGGAATATCCTGCAGATGCCTCCATACTGGCTTGCAGAAATCATCATTCCTTTTTTATAGCTGTATGGTATTCTGTTGTATGTGCTGCTCTTTATGCAACCACTCTCCTGTGTTTGAACATTTAGGTAGTTTCCAGCATCTTGAAGTTATAAATAATGCTGCAGTGAATAGTTTTGTGCATGTTTATTTTCATATTGTTAAGATATATCTTCAAAGTAAATTCTTGGAAGCAAGATTGCTAAGATGGAGGGTAAATTTATTAGCTATTACCAGATTTCCTTCTATAGGGATATGCCGTGTTCTGGTTATTTGTTACTGTTTGACCTGCACCAAACTTAATTGTATAGAACAGTCCTTTTATTGTACTCCTAGATTCTAGATGAGACATTTGGGTAGGGGAGAGCAGGGTATCTTGTCTCTGCCCCATGGTGTCTGGAGCTTCCACTGGGAGATCTCACATCGCTGGGAGATAAGGACTACAATTATATGGCAGCTCCGTCACTCAGCCAGCACTGAGACAACCGAGGCTGGGCTTGTTCAGACTGTCAACCAGAATGTGTACGTATGGTCTCTCAGTGCAGCTTCAGCTTCTTCACAGAATTGACAGCCTGAGTTCTGAGAGGGCATATCAGGAGAGTGAGTGTTCCCAGACAGCCACAGGATACACAACCTTTTACAACTTGGCTTTTAGTTTGATGATGTTGCTTTGGTGGTAGTCTGTTGGGGGAAGCACTCCCGAAGTCTGACCTGTTCAAGGGTAGGGAACATAGACCCCATCTCTCCATGGGACTAGTGTCAAAATTTTGCAGTTATGTTTTACAACTGCCACGTGATGTTTTGAATGCATTGCTCGTGAATTCATTGTTTCCCTAAAGCCTGAATTAAATAGCATACTTTTCAGCTTTTGAATTTTTGTTAATATGTTTGGTAAGAGATGGTATTTCACTATAGTTTTATTTTGCATTTCTAAGTGACATTTTCTTTAAAGGGCTGTTTTTTTTATTTTTTATGAATTTTTAAATGAATTTTTTATGAATTTTTTTATTTTTGTGAATTCTCTGTGACTTTTCCTTATTTATTTATTTTGTTTAAATAGGCCTCATGCCCAGCAGGTAGCCCAGTGTGGGGCTTGAACTCAGGTCCATGAGTGAGATCAAGACCTGAGCTGAGATCAAGACTTGGACGCTTTACCAACTGAGCCACCCAGGCACTCCTGCTCATTTTTCTATAGCCAAAAAAAAATTTTTTTAATGTTTATTTATTTTTGAGACAGAGAGAGACAGAGCATGAACAGGGAGGGTCACAGAGAGAGGGGGACACAGAATCCAAAATAGGCTCCAGGCTCTGAGCTGTCAACACAGAGCCCGACGCGGGGCTCAAACTCACGGACCACGAGATCATGACCTGAGCGAAGTCGGACGCTTAACCAACTGAGCCACCCAGGCGCCCCTATAGCAAATTTCTTTTTCATCACTTTAAAACATTTCTTTTAATATATTAGGAAAAATAGCCCCTTTTCTGCATATTTATTACACTCTCCATATATGTTATTCGTGTCTTGATTTTGCTTAAGTTGTGTTTTGCCATGTAGAAGTTTAATTTTGTGGTCGTATTTATCAATCTTATTTAATGCCTCTGAGTTTTAAGTCATAGTAGGAAAACTTTTTCTTATATTCCTGTTATGGAGAGATTCACTTATGTTTTCTTCTAGTTTTTGTATAGGTTTACGTCTTTGATCCATTTGGAATTTATTTTTATACGGTATAAGGGAGGGATAGATCTAATTTTATATATAAATATCTAAATAACTATCCAATTGTCCCAATTCAATTTATGAAAAAGCTCATCTTGGCTTCCCCTCCCTGTCAAGTAATTTGAGTTACCACTGTTATTATATACTAATTTCAGTATATAGTTAGGCCTTATTTCTGGACTTTCTATTCTAGCCCTTTGGGCTTTTCATGTGTCAGTACCACACTGTTTTATTCATAGAAGCTCTGCAGTACGTCTTAATATCAAGTAGAGCTAATCTCCCCATCATAGTTCTTCCTTTGTTGTGGTTTCCTGGCTGTTCTTTTGTGTTTATTTTTCCATATAAACTTCAGCATTAGCTTGTCTGGTTCCAGAAAAAAGCTTGCTATTTTTATTTGGATTGCATTACATTTACAAATTGATGTCATGATAACTGGCATCCTGATGATGTTGAGATGTCCTAATCATGAATAAGGGATTTCTCTCCAGTTCGGGTCTACACTGTTGTCTTTCAGCAGTGTTGTACAGGATTTTTTTTTTTTTTTAATGTAGATTTTGAAAATTTCTTAAGTTTATTCAGAAGTATTTTTGATTTTTTTTTTTTTGGTTGCTATTGTAATGGGGTTTTCATTACATCTTCTAATTGGTTATTAGTTGTGTATATGGAGGGCACTTACTCGTTTCCTTGTTAAGTTAGTTTTCATTGGTTCTCTTAGTTCTGGAGTCTAGGGTCTTACAGATATATTACCACATCATCTATACAGATTGTTTTGTTTTTCTTTTGCAGTACTTCGGTTGTTTTGTCTAATTCATTGGCTAATACCTTCAGAGTAATGTTAAATAGTAATGGATGTAGTGGGCATTTATTTTTGACCTTCTATTTAATGCCTCTATTTCTTTTGAAATTTTTTCTGCACAAAGTTGTTTCCTTTTTGGTCACTTTATTTAGTATATTTGTGCTGTCTTTCTACTTTGTCAGCATGTATAACATGTACATTCTATTATTTTAACCATGTTATCACTTTTGTCTTTGTCCTAGAGTTAGTGAAGTCATTGAATGCTCACCATTAGTCCTTTTGCTTAAAGCTCCCTCAGTTAGCTCTTGGATGAAGTTCATCTTCCAGTAAATTCTTCAGTAAGGGCTTATGTATATAGTATTCCTGAGTCCTTTTACATTAAAAATTGTTGTTTTTTCTTTCTGTAGACTAATTTTTGAAGGAAAGCTTGGCTCCCACATTGTTAAGTTTCTCGAAAATACTTCTTCACAGTTATCTTTATTTTTTGTGCATTGTTTTTGAAGTCTGGTTTTATTACTTCTTAAAGTAATTAGATTTTTTCCCCCTCTGAGGATTTTTAAAGTTTTTTTATTTTGAGAGAGAGTGCATGTGCTCAAGAGCAGAGTAGGGGCAGGGGGAGGGAATCCCAGGCAGGCTCTGCACCGTCAGCATGGAGCCTGACGCAGAGCTCGATCCCACTGTGAGAGATCATGACCTGGGCCGAAAGTAAGAGTTGGACGCTTAATTGGGTGAACCACCCAGGCGCCCGTAAACTTAAGTATTTTGACCAGGACATGACTTGAAGTAGGTTATTCTGGGTCAGATTTCTCAGGTATACTTTGAACCCTTTGTCTATGCAAATTTACATTTTTTTTTTTTTAATTTCTGGCAAGTTTTTTTATTTTAATTTCAAATATTCTTCATTGGTTTCTTAAATGACTCAAGTTATACAATGTTGGGTCTCTTGCATGTGTTACATTTCAGACACTTTCTTTTGACCCTTTTCACTCCTTCATCTCGTTTTCGTTCTCTTATTTTCCTGCCTTTATTCAATGTCTCTTACTAGATTTTCATTCAAATCCATCCTTCCTTGAACATTTGTAATTTGTTCTTAATTTCAGAAATTTGCCTTTTTTTTCTCTTATTTCTTCTCTGAGATTGATCAGTTTTCATTGCATTTCTTACTGGAGTTTTGTTCCATTTCTGTTTCTAGTGTTTGGATTTTTGCTTCTGGGTAATATTTGTTTTTAATATCTCCAAATACTTGCTTGAGGATGTTTAACTCAGTTTGAGGTATTGCTTTACAATTTGCTAATGCTTCATAGTTTTTTGTTGTATGTTGTCATTGTTGTTTTATGGGGAATATGTTTGTCAGCTGAAATGTTGTGATTTGCATTTTCTATTTTCCTTCTCCAGTAGTTTTATATGGAATTGGTTTGATTCCACCCTCCCCCCATTCCTAAGCATTTTGTGCACAAGGTTCTTAGTTCATAAATACCTTCAGTCAAAATAGTGAAGTACTTTTTTTTTTTTTAATGGATAATGGCAGTAATGAGATCAGGTGGGCATTTGTATGTCTTTTTCTCTGGTTTCTGGAGGATGCTTAATTTTTCCTTTTCCTTCACTGCCTTATGTCCATGAGGTACCTCCCTTCTCTGTTTATCTGCTTCTTCCCCAGAAGCACTGCTTGCTTGAGGCTACATTTCCATTGCTGGTCTCATTCAGTCTCCTCCTGTGTAGCTGAAGGTATTAACTACCAGTGTTGAGTTTTTTGTCACTTGATTTTGGATTTTGTTTTTCTTTGGGTGACTTTTTCTGTGCTTCATCTGTGTCGTCTGTTCCTTCTCTTTTCCATGGAGTCTCTTAAGCTTCTTCTCTCCCGTGCATTGTAGCCATAGGTTTGCAAGGCAGTGGGAGCGCTGTTGGATTTGGTGTTTATTTCTTTACTTTGTAAACTGTTCTGTCTCCTTGTAATGTTGGAGGTCATGTGTGGTTTTATTTGCACTCTGTGATTTTGTATTTGGGGGGGGGGGGCCTGGATTCAGGCTGCTACCATTTATCCTCCTGACTCAGAAGTTCTAGAGGAGCTTTTTAAAATTAAAATTCTTGGATCCTTAGTCCTGGAGACTCTAATTCTCTTCATGTGGTATGAGGCCTAGGACTCTATATTTATTTTGAAGCTCTTTAGATTATTTGGATACACAGCTAGTTTGGGGAGCTGCTTGCCTGAGATCAGCAAATGTGTTTTATAAAGGGTCGGATGTTAAATATTTTAGACTTTTGAGAACATGACCAGTCTTATGGCATATTCTTCTTTTTTTTTTTTTTAAACCCTTTAAAACTATTTTTAAAAATATCATTCTTAGCCTTAGGCCTTGCAAAAACAGGCTATGGGCAGTTTAGGCCAACCCCAGTTTAAGAACATCTTCAAATGCCTTTTTCTGAACTTGGCTTGAAAGTTAGTGTAATATTTACATATTTTGGAGAGTCTGAAACAAGGAGTGTTTTTCATGTTGTAAGCAGCATTGGATCTACTCAGGAGTGTAAAACCAAGATAGGTGTTGAGGTGCAAGCTTTCATGTGGAAGTAGCAATATGAACCGGGAAACGTAAATGTAGGTGTCACTGGTTAGCTGCTTCAACAAGATAACTTTATGTAATTCCTGCAAAACACCTGATTTGACAAAATACTGCCTTTTCATAGGTGCTTAGTGTATTGACCACCACAGAGTGTGTAAATATGGGAATGAGAGGTCTTGGAAGAATATGTAAATTGCAGATATTCTTCCCGAGTTATTTAAATTTTAAAAATTTATACCAAAATTATTTTGACTTTTTGCACAGCTGATACTGAGCTTTTCTGGCAGTATACAGGTTCAGTTGCTTCTTAAGGCAGTTCTTGATTTGTGTTAGTGAGACAGACGCAAAACAGCTTCCTGTTTCCCATGACCAGAGGGCACATTCTTAGTCTTAAAGCTGTTACCGTATTGTCTAAATGTGTTGGAGAAGGCACATGAAATCTTACCGTATTGGTGGTCATCTTTACCACTTCTGATTCCCCAGCAGTACTTTTAAACAGGTTTTATAGTGTAAGACTCACTTAAGGAGGAAAGATGTCATTCTGGAAAGGTAAATAAATAACATGAATAACAGCATAGAGGTAAGGAGGAACAAGGCTTAATTAGCAGGCTCATTACTTGTTGAGCCATTTCTGAAAGTCATTCACTGACAGGTTCTTTTTCTGCTCACTAGAAGAAAACATGAAATGGAGGTCAAATGGCCATTTAAAAAAAAAATGGCTTTTTTAAACCTGAGTCACATCATTTAATCCTTCTGCATTCCATGAAAGGGTTGATTTCCATTGTAGAATCACTTTGGTTTGAAATATGTGGTTTAAAAAAAAAAGACACTCTGTTGGTCACCTTTATTTTTGGTCACAAGTCACCCTATTTATCTACATTATTATACATCAGTGTCTAAAAGTCTCCCACAAACTCTCACTTTGTGCAGGAGGGCGGGGCAATTAGATTAGTAATTTTGCCTGATGGAATGTCCTTGACTCCTCCACTGTTTTTTGTTTTTTAATTTATTCATTTATTTTGAGAGAGAGGGGGCTGGGGAGGGAGGGGCAGGGAAAGGGAGAAAGAATCCCAAGCAGGCTGCATACTGTCAGCGCAGAGCCCTACCCGGGCTCAAACTCATGAACTGTGAGATCATGACTTGAGCCGAAATCACGAGTCGGATGCTCAACCGACTGAGCCACCCAGGCATCACAACTCCTCCATGTTATATAGCTACCCAGGCATGGACTCCACCATGTTATAATTTTCATTTCCTTACCTAACAAGAAAAATGGACAGAAGTAATTTTGTTCCTTCTCCCTGCACCGGAGCCCATTTTATGTAGATGGAAAGAGTAATCTCAAAACACAAATCAGACACATTGTAATTAGTAATCAAAGTCTTTGTCATGGCCTGCAGAGCCCTCCCTCAGTATCGGGCCCAATTTCAACTCTCCCAATTTACCTGCCACGTGCTCTGCTTCATACTGTGTGCAGAAGCTGCATTGAGCTTCTCTCTAGCTCTATTTGGACATTTCAACCTTGTTTCAACCTGTTCCTTCCTATTCCCCACATTGAATTGAAGCTGCTTCCTTGTCATTGTTGAGGACACTGTAAAATACTGTTTGTTATCCATGCTAAAATAATGCCCCTATCTTGCACACTGTCTTTCTTTCAGGTGTTTATCATTTTTATAAAGCAAAGGAGACCGATAATTACTAAAATTCAGGGTTCATTAGGGCAGGAAATGATCATGTTCACGACCGAGTTCTGGGTTCCTAAAATACTGCTTGGCACATAGTAAACACTCATTTTGGGGAATGAATAAAAATTTGTGCCAGTCCCTATGATTTTTATTTCCATTATAATGTCGTTCATTAGTGATGTGAACAATGGTATAACTCCCCCACCCCACTCTGCTTCTCTCAGTGTTAGTTGAGGGCTAGTTCAGCTGAGCTGAATAGGCTGATGGTTCGTGCGCTTTCCTGTAAAAATGTCTGAATTTAGATTTCTGCAGAAGTGACTTGACCCTTGACTGTGAAGTTGCCTTGACCATTGACCCACACAAAGAGGGAGCTCTTCAGATACTGCTTTTAGTCTTGCACTGAACCCCTCAAACAGCATGAGTATATAATCAAGTGTTCTAAGACTGGCTATTTCCTCAGTCTCAAAGACTTGTTCAGGCAAATAATGCTTTTCCTTAATTCGTTTCTTCAGGAAACTTGGAAGGTCCACTGCTGCCTTCCCTTTTTATTTAATGTAATGGTAGCCAGACAGGGTTAGGTTAGATTTGTAGTGATTTTTTTTTTTTTTAAGATTTCTCTATTCTGTAATTATATATGGCTTCTTCCCCCCCCCTTAAGAAATCTTAATACAGGGTTTAACATTTACACAATTTCACCTTGTTTCCCTTTTTTGTCTCACCTATCAAATGCGTAGTCTGCCATCTAATATAGGAGATCTCCTTTAGTTGTGGCATTTGAAAATTGTGTCTTTTATGTTTTCATTGTGGTTTTTGGTGGAAGAACACTGAACAGGATGAACATATAATTTAATTGGTAGTCTTCTGCTGGTGAAATTATGAATAGCCACATCTGATTTTCTGATAGTAGAGACTAAGAAATGAACACTGGTGCAATTGGGTACCAGGAGAAGTAAGCAAGTACAGAAAGAATTGAAGGAACCACTTCATGTATTTTCAAGGAAGTGTAAGTAGTATTCCTTCTAGTACAGTTTTCCTTTGAAGAGAGTAGAGGAAGTACATTTGTTCTGTGGCATTTTCAGTCTTAAAATGAGTAAAGCGTAAGTTTCATTATTGGCTTGGTCCTGTGTTCTTTCATTTCAAGTATGGTGAATCAGATATTGCCATTAGTGAGTTAGGAGGAGAATATTTGAAGGACAAATTAATCTCAGTTGGAAACTATTTCTTAAAATGTTCATTAGTGTGCTAGAAAGATTTGGGGAGGGTATAATCACTGCCTCCCACTTCCTAAGACACAATTGAAATTAAACTCCTGTGGATAAATCACTCAAAACAGCTGGGCTCTGCATAGGAGTACCTCAAAAGCTGGGCCCTGAATCCATGAAAAATACAAGGTGTTTAATATCCTGCAGGGTCTGTATTCAGTATCATTTGGCAGTGATAAAGCAGGCTTCTATCTGCTGGTTCCTGTATTGCTTTCTTGGCACTATTGGTATATGAAGTAGTTGTTACTGTTGAAAATTGTGAAATACTTTTCAGACTAGTGCTGTGATTGGGGTTTTGGGGTGTGTGTGTGTGTGTGTGTGGTAGTGGTGGTGGTTTTTGGCTTTCAGAAGGTTACTTCTGAATATTTTTTTGATCCATAATGGATACTAGTTCCCACGGAGTTTTGTTCTAAGGAAGAGAACATTATTCAAAACTGTAAAAAAAACAAAAACAAAATCTTGCTTTTGTTTGTGTTCTCTAACAACAACAATAATAATAGTAATAATAATAATTAAAAATGACTGCTTTGTAAATCTGGGAATTACAATTGTTTTAAAAATGTGAATTTAGAAGGATAATTACCTTAAGGATGTGGGAGCCAGAAAATTATATGTGAATGTGGCAACAGGTATAAAATAAGCTGCATCTATTTGCCACTTTGATACCTTTGGTTAAGTAAAAGTGGTGTCTTGGAGAAGACTATGTATTCCCCAAATTTGCATACCACTTTGTCATTCTTTTAACTTGAATAATGTCTACAAAAACAGCAATAGTAGAAACACTATTCTCACTTAAAAATTATAGTAAATGCTTATTTTTTTAGCTCTTTTCTAGGAGAACATTGTAATTGTTAAATGAGTGTCCCAAGTTATATGCAGTTATGTCTGATGCTGACACACACGGTCTAAAATCTGTCACTAGTAATTCTGTATAAACCATGTCTATAATTCTTTCACAGTGCTTTTTGTGGTTCTGTGTATCCAAGGTGAATTCAGGAACTATTTATTGTTGAGAATAAATGGAAGCCTTTGGTTTTAGCCTTTAATCTGTACTTTCTAGAGCCTCCTAAGAGCTCCTGCACTGAGAGAGGAGATTTGTAGATTCTCCATCCCTGTACATCTCTCCCCATCCCCAGTGCCCACCCCCAGCTTGGATTTTGTGTTTTACATGCTAAACACCCACAATCAGTGGGTTAGCTGCCTTAAAAGTTAACACCTATTAATTAACCCCCTTTCTGCAGTGAAGAAACATTTTGATGACAGTAAATCTCTGAGGTTGTAAAAATAATTCTTCTGGCCTAAATAGATTTAAATACTCTTTAAGTAACATTACTTTCTGAGAACCTCTTTTATCATTTGTTTTTGAAGTAATTATACCTAAAAATGAGTCCTGGCTAGTTAGGGCTCTGGGGTAAAAGCAGCATCCTACCCCAGAACATAGATAGCCACTTGTAATGGAGTCTGGGCAACAAGAAAGGACCCTTTTCTTACCTGTTTATAATATTGGTAACTAATGGTTGGATCATGTGAAGGATTTTGATGATCATGAACTTGAGTTGTGGTGGCCACTTTTCTGGAATGTAGTAAAAGTACTTCATTGCTTTAGTTTAAATTATGTAACGGCAGTTGCAGAGAGTATAAATTTTATATTTGCATACTTTTTCTAGCATTATAGTAAAATAGTATTCTCTTCGTTTAGTAAACATTTAATTGCCCACCTTGTGCCAGACTACACGCTCCACTCTAAAGGTAAAAGCAGCTTGAACATCTTAGGCGATTCATTGTGAATATAGCAGCAACACAACTATTCTCAAAGTTCAAAATAACAGTTCCTAGTAATGCTGCTTTCAGAATAGAAGTATACCATCCTTCAGAATAGATGGGTTTAATATTTTAGCTCTGAAAGAGATAAATTGGCATTTATATGATAGGGCTCCCTGTATACTATTATATATATCTCTTAATTGTAAAAAGTGAGTGTAAGCCTAATTGCTACAACACATTGAGGTTTTCTAGTCTATTTTGAAGAATTTTCTTCTTGGTACATAAGCCAGACATTATCTTTTCCTTTTTTTAGTCTGTTTTTTAATATCGTAATATAGTATAATGCTTTTCACATAATGAGCTTCAGTAAATATTGATAATATTGAAAATTCCTGATCTTTTAAACATAGGATCCTTCAGAATTCAAAATTCTAAGAGAATTTTAGTGACAGATAATTGTATGTGCTGAATTTCTGAATAGGTGAACATGCCTCCGTGAATGTATATGCAAAAGTAGGGCAGAGTGGTGAGAAGCAAACCACACTGCCTGAGTGTGAATTCCAGCTTTGTCCTTAATAGCTTTGTGACCTTGTACAAATTACTTAACCTGCTTCGGTTTAGTTTACTCACCTATAAAATGGAAAGTAATAGTACCAATCTCATAGGGCCACATAGTAAACTAAAACACTATGAAAATGTTAGTTGTTATTTTACCATCCCTTGATAATCCTTCAACTTTATGTAAAATTGATAGCATGGTGTTCTCTGTATTGTAAGCATTCAAAATGGGGTGGTTTTTCTTTTTTACATTTGGCATCAAGCCACAGAGGTAGTACTTGTGTTTTTGCTGTCAGGTACAATTTCAAAGAATGTACTTACTTATTCCTACCTTGTGGCCAGAGATCTCCCCACCCAGCCTTGGCCTTCCTTGTCTTCCCCCAAATAACCTAATGTTCATTTTGCATTTTCCTGGCCAATTCTGAAATGTTCTAATGATACATGAAGTTTGGAACCCTGTATGAGCTTAATGCCCATGTTTTTTTCTCCTTGCTACCAAATTACGAATAACCAAAGGTTAAAAAAGAATCAACTGATGCATACTTACCACAATTGTAATTAAATAATTGTACAATTATAGTTTCATATATATTTCCTCCAGAAGAATGTGTTCTGGGGAGACAGGGATGATTCTGTCTTGTTCTCTTCTGCGTCCTCAACACCTATTCCTTGAGTACACCTTGAATGAGGAAACCTTGTAAGAATGCCTGTTATTTTCATGCTAATTTCGGCAAGGGATTACAAATATAAACATACTTGAATAATGTTCTTCACCTTTCTGAAACGTGGGCTCCATGAGGAGGTATGCAGTTTATAGGTACAGAATTAGAAAAACCCAACTTTACATGCTTGAATAACTGAGAAAGGTATAAGCTGTTACCTATGTACTTCCTGGTTATATTTTGAAGGGGATGGTGACTCAGTGCTAGCTAGGTATGTGTCACTATCGTTACTCATGCTATATTCATATTATTTGCATTTCTTACTTACCTTATTTGAAAGTTCCCAGTCATTTATGCTAAGTGAAATAAGTCAGAGAAAGACAAATACCGTATGATTTCACTCATATGTGGAACTTAAGCAACAAACAAGCAAATGGAAAAAAAAAAAGACGCAAACCAAGAAACAGACTCTTTTTTTTTTTTTTTTTAATTTTTTTTTTCAACGTTTTTTATTTATTTTTGGGACAGAGAGAGACAGAGCATGAACGGGGGAGGGTCAGAGAGAGAGGGAGACACAGAATCGGAAACAGGCTCCAGGCTCCGAGCCATCAGCCCAGAGCCTGACGCGGGGCTCGAACTCATGGACCGCGAGATCGTGACCTGGCTGAACTCGGACGCTTAACCGACTGCGCCACCCAGGCGCCCCAAACAGACTCTTAACTATAGAAAATAATGTGATGGTTACCAGAGGGGAGGTGGGGGGGATGGGTGAAATAGATGATGGGGATTTAGGAGTGAACTTGCAATTAGCACCAGGTGTTGTATAGAGCTGTTGAATCACTGTATTATACACCTGAAACTGATACTACACTGTATATTAACTGGAATTTAAATGAAAACTTAAAAAAAAAATTTTTATGTTTACTTATTTTTGAGAGAAACAGAGACAGAATGTGAGTGGGGGAGGGGCAGAGAGAGAGCGGGAGACACAGAATCCGAAGCAGGCTTCAGGCTCTGAGCTGTCAGCACAGAGCCCGGACGCGGGGCTCGAACTCACGAGCTGTGAGATCATGACCTGAGTAGAGGTCAGAGTCTCTACCGACTGAGCCACCCAGGCGCCCCTTAAATGAAAACTTTTTAAGAAAAGTTCCCAATCATGGCTAATACATATAAGGCCAGCTCTGCCCTTATTGTGGAGATGGCTTTCCTTAAGCTTTGAATTAAACTTTACCATAGTAAAGAACAAATACCGACTAACTTTTAGGGAGAAATGTTGGATGCTTATGAAAGACACGTTATGCAAGAAGTTATTACATTCATTCTTTTTTTTAATCCTCATGGCAGCCTTAAGGGATTGATAGCAACATTATCTAATATTTATTTTATAGACATGATATATTACATATATGACAGTCTGAAATTCAGTTTTGCAGAGGGAATAGAAAGGATAAATATGATAACATTAGGAAAGAAAAGGTGTTTAGCTACTAATTGGATATTGAGGAGAGAGTGAGAAATCAAAGGTGTTTTTGAGCTTATGTGGTTGACAGTTTGAAACAGGAAAGAGCAGAACAGTGTTTCCCAAAGTATTCTGTGAAACACTGGTTCCAGGAGATATTAATAGGTGCTCCATGGAAAAAAAAAAAAAAGAGTAGTTAAAAATAAGTTCAGGAAATGCTACATATAATATTTCCCTCTTGTAAATTCACAAATGTGCAAGGCTATGAAAAGTCTGACTAAAGAAACCTATGTACTGTGCTGACCTTTTCACATCATAGCCATTAACATACTATAAATTAGCTTTCTCTAAGACACCAGTTTGGAAAAGTCTGGTTTAGAGGAATTTGGCGTTTGGTAATAGGAATGGAGTTTTGAGGTTTAAACTTGAGGTTATAACTAAAAATTAAATTACCATCAAGGTTTTGGAGATGAAAGAGAAATGAGGCTTGCAAGTATAGTTTTGTAGGCACACTGAGTGGAAACAGGAGACAAAACTTGGAAAAGAAAATACTAGTAACCGGTTGTAATCCTGACCCTAAGACTGTTGAATTGCATGTGGGTCTTTCAGATAAAGGCACAGCTTTTCAGTACCCCAAGTATATATAAACATCATATGGGATTCTGTATAATCCACAGTAGCCAGATAATGAGGATACAAGTCATGTTTGTAAATACAAATCTGAAGTCATAACTGTGAGTACTGTGAGATAAGAGTAGGGGACCCCTGATTTTGCTGGGATGGGTATAGAGGCAGAAAGTAGATGACAGAGCCAGTCAGAGACCAAAGGAATGCTCAGAGCTAGAGATCTAAAACTAGGAATTTTACATGGAAGGCAAGAGAACAGTGTTTCATGGGATAGGCAGCCATAGATATTAGGTAAGAAAGGAATAAGATCTTAACTCCTCTGTTTATACATAAGAAAAAGGAGACTGAGGAATGAGAGAAGTGATTTGCTCTGTATTAAATGTGCTCAGAGTGGAGGCAGGAATAGACTCTTGTCCCTTCGTTCTTTGTACTCTAGAGATTCCAAAAAGGAAGAGACTGCTATTGATGATGTTGAGGTATCTCCTCTCTTGGGAGAATGAGGATTGGCTGTCCCCCAAAGGGCCCTCCCAGGATGGGGATTGCATCCCTTAGTAGATGGCAAGAGTAAGATTTTCAGGGTTTGAAACCTGGTTCATCTGAACTCTTTTATAATTGATTTTGGGGTCAGGCTCGTATTATTAAAGTTCATGAGATTGATACAAAAATCACAATGTCAATTTATTTAACTTACAGTAAAGCAAAACAAAATCTGCCTTGGGACACAGACTCTTAAGTCCTGGCTAGCACATTCCCTTCTCTGACACAGATTTGCCACATAGGAAACCATATAGGTAGAACCAGGGGTGTAGCCTGTTTGGAATGTATAATGGAGTCAGACTTTCTTAACCTTTCAAAGACCAATTACTTCATCTGGCAGTTGGGGGTAGTAATAGTACCTTGTTTAGAAGATGTTGGGAGGATTAGGTAGAGTGTATTGTAAATTTCTTAGCTCAGTACCTGGCACTGCCGTTCTCCTCTTTACCTCTGATAACTAATATCAGTGTTACAATTCTTCACAGTATACAAACAATATTGGCTTAGAATACTGTCTTTCCTAAACTGTGCTTAATGAGCAAGGCCAGGTTTTCTTTTTCTGTTCTAATGATTGTCCTTTTCCTGTGCTTTCCTGGTTGACCAGTCCATTTCTGACTGTTATGTGTTTGTTTGTATTCTTCCTCCATTAGGTTAAATTGACTCATTCTGTCTAGCTTATGTCAGATCTTGAGTCTTGGGTTCCATTTTGCTCTTTGTAGGATGCTTGCTGTAGATGCTCAGCTCAATCAATTATATTAGGATGAACCATATGAAACTGCTGATACTCTGCTGGTTTTCATCTATAAAAATAGCAGTCTCATATGGCTTAATCTAATATACTAGTTTTAAAATTTAATTCCTCCCAGATGGTTCCAACAGTTCCTATTATGAGAGGCTAAGTCTGTTGACAAGTGCTGAAGCATTTCCTTTAAATGCAAAGGGCTGAACCGTTATGCCCCTTTTCTTGTGATCAAGTTCAGAGAAAGTTCTTATATTATTGCATGTATGCTTTTGTGTAGTGTGTCATTTTTCCTCTTCTCTTTACATTTAGTTTCATATTTTTTTTTTTTTTTGCCCAGGTCAACATTGAAGGTATGCATGATCATTTGTACTTCCTTGATCGATAGTTACATAGTGAATTTTTATTTACTTTTATTTATTTTATTTTAGAGAGAGCATGTGTGCAGACGAGCAGGGGAGGGACAGAGAGGGAGAGAGAGAATTTCAAGCAGGTTCCATGCTGAGTGTGAAAAGTGGAAAGTGACAGTGTGTATGTACAGCTGCTTGGGTTTTCTTGTCTTCTCGCTGTCAGTTTGTGTTCTGAGTTTCTCCTCTCTTGCTTCATGTGAAACTGCAGGATTTGGAGAAGCATTTGGAGCCCACGTGTGCAGTGCTGAGCTGGAGACAGCCTTTCCCACCAGGGTTGGGTCTGCCTGGTGTCCTGGGATGGGAGGAGCGGGTCTGAGGAGCCTCCATAGCTGCAAGACAGGGGACTCGGATTTCCCTGTCTCTCTCTCTGATGGGCTTTGCGTGGGAATCATAGACTGACGTGGGGCTCAATCCCACAACCTTGGGATCGCAACCTGAGCTGAAATCAAGAGTTGGACACTCGTGGTGCCTGGGTGGCTCAGTCGGTTGAACCACTGACTTTGGCTCAGGTCATGATCTCACCATTTGTGAATTCAAGCCCCACATCAGGCTCTGTGCTGACAGCTCAGAGCCTGGAGCCTGCTTCGGATTCTGTGTCTCCTACTCTCTTTGCCCCTCCCTCACTCGTGCTCTGTCTCTCTCTGTCTCAGAAATAAATAAACATTAAAAAAATTTATTTAAAAAAGAGTTGGACGCTCAACCAACTGAACCACCCAGGAGCCCCTACATAGTTCCTTCTTAAAGTTATTAAGATTATTAAACCAACGTTTGCTGCTTAGTATACTTCTGTACATGATATTCTAGATCATAGCCATTAACTTAAAAAAGTTGGTGTGGATATTATGGGTCAAAACCATAGTTGGTAAATTCTTTTGTTGCACTGGAACTTCAATATAATGCTGACAGATCAAAGTCAGAATGCCTAACAGTTGAAGGGAAATTCTTCAGTTTTATATTCTTAAATAACAGCCAAAGCATTTAGGAAAGAAAATAATCTGACAGATTAGCTCATTTTCCCTCTTATTTTCTGGTTCATGTCTATTTATAGTATGTGAATTCTAAGTGGGTATAATAATTGGATAGATATATTTATGTGTTTTCCCCATGAAGCTTGTGTCAAAAAGAGTTTTTCCAGGTTGGTGTTTAGTTTTCTTAACTGTTATTTTCAAGTTTTTAAGAATCTTCAGTAGTTAATCATCTAATTTTAATTTTAAGAAGAAAACCCTTTTCTCTCTAGGGTGTCACTCCCCTGTCCTTTTTTAAAGTCAACCAATCTGGTTTGTAGATCAGCTGTTACAAAATTCTGGCTGTGTGATACAGCCCTCTTGGTTTTTAATTCTTAAATACTGTTAGGTGTCATTATATATAAGGACATCACATTGAAATACTGAATTAAAGGTTTTCATTTATTTAACAAATATGTATTATGTGTCTTCTTGTCGGTAGGCTAACATAAGTATTATATAATGTGTGCTAAATATGACAGTTTATTGGAAACTAATTTAAAATCTCTTACTGCTAATTATAACAATTAAATAGTTATAGTCTATTGAATGTTTACTATTAAGTGCCAGGCACTAAGAAACGGGGATGAGTTTTAAATAATTCATATATTAACTCATTTAAATCTCTACACCAATTAGGAGATAGATATTATCCCCATTTTACAAATGAGGAAGCTGAAACATGGAGTAAATTATCCAGAGTCACTCAGCCAGTGCAGGAAAGTGCTGGGATGAAAAGCTTAGATGTTATGGACCTGCTGAGTACCTACTGTATGGTGGTGAGCTGGGCATCTTCTTGATGGCAGAGTCTCTGCTTCTCTAGAATTGAGGTTCTCATTTGCTGGCACCCACGATGGGCCTTGCTAAAGGACCACTGTCTTCAGTGCATTGTGTTGTGTGCTCCAGTTCAATTCAGTTATCCTGTAGGGGTACTTTCCATGGCAAGGTGCTGTTGCTCTAGTGGTCATCAGGAGATACAGAAATGGGCAAGACCATCCTGCCCTCAGAGCTTACAGTTCAGTCAAGCTGAATCGACTGTATGCACAAGTCGACTGTATGCACAGTAGAAAGCTGTGCATACAAATAATTATAGTAGTACATACTGAATGTTATAGTGTCTCAAAAAGACTACAGATGTAGATAGAAACACACAGACTAATTTCATGTAATGGGATCAGGAGAGAGAGGGCATTTTAACTGTTCCTTGAAGGAGAAGTTCATAGAAAGGCAAAGGGAAGAGGCCAGCTTTTATTAGGGAAAATTCATTAGGGAAAACGGCAGTAAGAGACTGCTATTTGAAACTTGTCCAAAGAAAAAGGAGGTGGGGAGTGTGAGAGCAGTACTCAAACAAACGGAAGAGAGGAAGTTTGCAGATTTGGTAAAGACAGCCATGCTGAAGCTGTCCCCATCCACACGTCCTCTGTTGAAGAGCTCTGCAGAAGGAAGATGCTCACAGGCTGCAAGGTGCCCGGGATCTGTCACTGCCTTGAAAGTACTTCCTTCTGATCTCTCCCTCCCTCGTCCCTTCGTTTTATTTGCCGTGATTGCTACGAAAGGAAATCAAACGTGTTCTGACCGACTCAAAAGATGATGCATATCTCTCATTAGTTTTATGAGGTGATTTAAATCATGTGTATTCAAAAGTTATCAGAAAGAATTAGGAAGTCAGGACCTTCTGAAAACTGTGTTTTCCCCCTCTCAGTGCTATATTAACCTGAAGTTTCAGTTATTTTCTTTTTATGTGTGTGCCTGTTGACTTTATTTCTGTTTTCTGTTAGAGGAACTTGAGGACTTTAATTACATTTATCTTTTCACAATGTCAGCTTTACTGTTATCCATTTTTATACAAGTGAACTGTTAAGTAATTTATTACTCACTTCTGTAAGAGCTATAAAAAAAGCACAGATTGTGGCTCCTGTCCTCAAGAAGCTTACATTGTATTTGAGGAAAGAAGATTGAATTTCAAGAAGCCCTCCAGAGGTACAAAATAGATTTTTTTTAATATATGTCTATTTATTTTTGAGAGGGGGGGGGGGGGACAGAGGATCCGAAGTGGGTTCTCCACTGATAGCAGTGAGTCCGATGGAGGGCTTGAACTCATGAACCCGTGAATCATGACCTGATTCAAAGTCAGCCAAAGTCAGACGCTCAACGAACTGAGCCACCCAGGCACCCTGATACTGTTTTTTTTAATCACAGTATCAGCACTCACTTTTGCTGCCTCCTTGTTGTCCTGTGCTCAGTTATATCAGCTATCAGACACATCTCTGTGTTTTGATCTCCTTCCCACTCAGGCCCCAGTCTGCCTCAGTTTAGATGTGTCCTAGACAGTGAAGCCTTTCTTGAAGCCACATATTCATTTAACACTTTATCCTTTGTGCGTTCACCACTTTTTTTTATGATGAGCTCTCTAACACTTAATTGGACTTGCTTGTATACTTGTCTTTATCCCTCATTTAGTCTGTAAACTCCTTGAAGAAGGAGCGTTGGACATAGGGCTTACTGACATATTTGGGACTGATAGGAACTTCAGAGAACAACAACAGGTTTAGGAGTGACTGTGATAAGTTTAATATTGATGGTTGAGTTTGTGCTGTAAGATATTCAAATGGAGTTGTGTGTTAACAGTTGAAAACATGGCCCTGGAGCTTGATCAAGACCTTAGATGTGGGTCATACTGTGGTATCAGCTGCCACGAGGGAAAAGAGGTCTGCACATGGATCCCTGCATGATAACCTCACTTAGAGTATAGTAGTGATTAAAAAAGCCAAGGAGGGACACCTGGGAACAGGACCTTAGTGTCAGAGCAATGGACTGACACTGGCACAGGACCCCCCAGCTTAGTGGGGAGCCTAGCCCCTGACCCCACCAGGAGAGCCAGGGGAGTCTCTGCCCATGCTGCACCCACAGTCAGAAAACTCCCCCTGAAAAGTGAGAGAATTTGGTCTTTGGTCACGTGCAGCTCCTCCCCTAACCACCCAAGGTAGGTGTGGGCCCCCAGCTGACCTTCACTCCAGAATCCAGAAGGACCAGAGCACTCCCATTTCAGCGGAGAGAAAGATCAAGGCACAACAAGAAGGAATAAAAAGAGAGGACAGGAAACTGAGGCACAGAGAGGTGATGTACAGCCCCCCTCCCTCCCGCCCTATCCCAGCAAGTCACAGCAAGACAAGCCCCTAAAAGTGAGCCCAGTCCTGTACTGAGGCTCAGAAGACACTGTTGAGAACATAGCAAGAAAACAGCTGTCCACAGCCAGGAAGAGGATTGGTTCTCCACCAGCAACCAAATTGCTGGCACCTTGATCTTGGACTTCGTAGGCTCTAGAACTGCGAGAAATCAATTTCTGGGGATGCCTGATTGGCTCAGTCCAAAGGAGTGTGACTCTTGATCTTGGGGTTGTGAGTTCGAGCCCCACATTGGGTGTAGAGATTGCTTAAATAAATATTAAAGAAAAAAAAATAAATGTTGCTTAAGCCAGCCAGTCTGTGGTATTTGGTTATGGCAGCAAGAACAGCCTTTTTCTTCCTTCTCAACATCTCAACTAACTACAGTCTCTGAGAATTTCACACCCAACTTTGGTGTAGTTCTGGTCTACAGTCATTCACTGGGTGTGTTGTCCATGCCAGGCTCTGTTTGGGGCACTGAACATCCCAAAGTAAAAAGTCCTCACCCAGTTCCTGCCAGGAGGAGTCCCCTCCTGGTGAGACAACAGGCAGGTTAATAAGTGAGGATGTCACAGGCAGTGGGCTAGATGAACCTCTGTGGCACAGTGAGCGCCCTGCCCTTGGCCTTGTCATATAAGACAGG
The DNA here is from genome assembly GCF_018350195.1 of Panthera tigris. Classification (NCBI taxonomy): domain Eukaryota; kingdom Metazoa; phylum Chordata; class Mammalia; order Carnivora; family Felidae; genus Panthera; species Panthera tigris. The sequence continues at coordinate 110,729,639 of NC_056666.1, read as the reverse complement.
TCCCAGGGAGGAGTTGTCTCTTCCAAATTGCCGTGGCTTGAGCCTCCTGCATCCTAAGACATCAGCCCACCATTGTGGCCCCATCTGATAGCACTGGCCTAATGGCCAGACTTGAGCCAGAAGCAGATGAGATCTGCCCTAAATTTTCTGCCCAAGAAAGACCAGTCTTCCATCTAGCCATCTTAGGAAAACAAAAACAAAGCCAAGGAATGTGGGTTGAGGAGGATTTCTGAAGTGCCGGGAAGAACAAAGTAAGCAACAGAATGGACAAGAGGGAAGAGTACTGTCAAATGACACAAAGGTGTATAGGAAGATGAAGACTGAGAGAAAGCCAGAGATCAAATCTTACCACAGGCAGCCAGCTCAGGAATGTGAGGATGGACCCAGTTTGCCAGGGTTCATGGTGAGAAGGATAAGGATAGATCTTATCAAGAGGTGTGGTAAGAAGGTGGAGTGGGGAAGGACAACTTGTTTGATTAACAGAATCCAGGAGAGGCTTATTTGGGGATAGGGGTTGGGGGGTGAGGAGGGAACAGTCTTCCGTGTGGTAGAATGCATCTGAATATTGGTTAAGCTAAGTGAAGGAATCTGTGTGAAGTGGTGGCAGTGGCTTGCAATGACAATCAAGGAAGTAAAGTGTTGGAGTAGACTTCTCGTAGCCTGCGTAGAGACAAGAGCTGGAGTGATTTGGGAGACTTGGAATAGAAAGAGGAACATGCTAGGGAGACATATGTGTCAGTGGATCATATACAACGGAGAAAAATACGTCTCCAGTGGACCTGAGAACTCAGTTTTAAAAGTTGTAACCAGCATTGATCAGCCAGACGGTATATCTATTCAGGGGTAGCTAATGAGCCGGATGGGTGTAGCGGGAGAATACAAGAGCAAGTGAGACATGAGAGCAACACTGGAGTCCCTGGCTATTGGGAAGTTGACTTTTTTAGGGAAGCAGGTATGATCAGAAGAGGTCTTGACTGCCTTTGAGCATGGAGGCCAGAATGTGTACAGGAGGTTCCATGTAAATGAGGAGAGTAGAGATCAGTTGTTTTGGAGAAGTCCTGAAAATAAAACTGTCCACATGAAGATGACTTTTCATGTGTGGCTCTACCCTTGAATAGCAGTCAGAGTACAAATCAAAGCCTTGGAATGAAGGTCAGGAAGTGTGAAACCAGTTTGAAGGATCATCAGCAAGGTAGGATGGAGTGGTTATGGTTCAACACATCCCCTGCTTTCCATTATTCTTTGCACTTTGGTGAATTAACTCTAAGACAGATTCTTGCCTAACATCCTCTTAAAATACCGCTTACCTTATTTTTCAGCCAGAGTCTTTGAATGTGTTGCAAAAGTGGGTATTGATTTACTGTGCTGTTCTTTAGTAACTACAGCTGGAAATTGCAAAAAACCACCAGCCATCAAACCGTGTAAATAAAGAAAAAGAAGATAAAGAAATGAGAAAGTGTTGTCTCTCCTTATTTCTGCATTCAGTTGTTTAAATATTGGGATTAAAACTCCTTGAAATTTACAGTTTTTAATTAAGAAAACAGAAAGCTCATGTTAAATTTACAGATAAGAGTTCTGCCTCCCTAAATATTGCCAACTTTATTTTTGTGAGCTTGTTCGTGACATAATGAGCATCCTGTTTCCTTAAGCATTTAAGTGTAGGTTTTTGTGAACTGACAGGATAGAAGCTCGTAAGGACTGAGTAGGCTGATGGAGCAGCTGGTGTGACATTCAAGTGTTCATATTGCCTTCTTGCTCCTGAACAGAAGGGGGAAAAACAGTGTTTTAATTTAGAAATCTCTTCCTTGACTATAGTTCAAATTCTCAAAACCAGTGAAACTAGAAAATGATAGAACATTTCGTTCTCATGTATAACTAGAGATATAATATGTTCTTACATTTGGTGGTAAGCTGTACAGGATTATATAAAATTAACTTTCCTTAATTTTGAGCTTTTCAAAGGCTTACCTTTTACTAGCAAACTGTTCCTCTTAGGATGAGAGTTCCTGAAGTGCCTAGATAGAACAATAGAATAGGACAAAACAAAGTCTAGTTTATTTGGGGGAACAGCAGGAGAAGGTAGGTATCTAAATTATAGTTCTCTGTTAAATTCCTTAAAATTTAATACTTCTAGGTGTTTAAAGTCATTTTACATTTGTTCAAATGAAACAGTATGAGTCTCTATTTCTTTGAATGAAAAATTATTTTCAGTGTTTGTATATCAATATACTTGGTATTAAAAATCAAGGCAATTTAAAATAACAGCTTACAGAATATTTTTAGAAATGATCTGCTTTCAATTATTCATGCAAATTGAGAATCGCATAATGAGGAACCATGAGTAATTTGCTTATATTATCGTCAGGGAATTTTGGACTAAGGTGATAATCCAACATTCGAAGTTCAGGGCACAGTGATCTACAATAGTGCCTCTCCAGAGACCAGTAGCAGGCAGCATCGGCATCACCTTCGCCTGAGAAGCTGTTAGAAATGTAAATTCTTGCTCCTTACCCCAGATCTACTAGTGAATTGAAACTGTGCAGGTGGGGTCCAGCGATCCTCTTTTAAGGAGCCCTTCATGTGATTATGATGCATGCTGAAGTTTGAGAATGACTGATCTGAAATATGTAGAATTAGTATATAAATGCTTTTAATAATCCAGTGTGTGACCAAGCTGTGGTACATTCAGAAGGATTGTGTTTTTTGACTATATCAAGTACAACTTTGCAAAATTAGAACAGCCTTTTAAGATATATGGGTATCATCAGTATTGCAAATTAGAACAACTTTTTAAGAGATAGGGGGTATATCATCAGTGTTTGGAATAAGAGGATTCCAGCTGACTTGACCATAAAGCAAAAATACCTATAGTGATCTTCAAGATATCTGTGTTTGGGATCATTCACATTAAAATTTTATCACATACTCTGCTTAATTAAGTACTTTGTTGGCATAAACAATCTGTGCCATCAAAAGCAAGAGTAGTTGTCTTACAGCCCTGGGGAGGGGGGATGAATCATCAATTTATAGAATCTCTTCTTTGGGCTGACATATTTCTTTATAAACTAAAGGCTGTGGGGAATAGGAGCTGTGTTTCAAGCTAGGAAAAGGAAACGAGGTGATTTTATTCACACTTTGAGCCAGAAGGTTATAGTGTGGTTTTGTCATTTTAATTGAATTGTGAGGTTCCAAATATGAGAGAGACAGAAAAAAAATAAACCTTGTAAATGCACATGCAAATAAATTTTAACTATTATCTATAAACTGATCTCATGCTCTCACTAAAAACAGATGAAAGCAATTGTGGTCAGGCTTACAGTGCCACCCAACCCCTCCCCACTGACTCCCTTGACAATTGTTCAAGAATAGGAACAAGCAGTGGAAAACGAAAACAAGCAGCCAGAGATGGCAGTGTGGTGGGAACAGAAATGGAGCATCAGAGAAATTAAGGCAACGGAACATTTCAGGAGTGAGGGAGTGGTTAGCAGTGGCAAAGGTTGTCAGTAGGTTAGATAAGAAGGACTAAATATGCCCTTTAGATTTAGAACAAGAGGAGTCAGTGGTCACCTCGAAGAGTAGTTTTGATGTAGCACAGAAGCAGCTAACCTGGAATGGGTTGATCTGTGCATTGGAGATGAAGTAGAAATAGCAAATTTCAGAAAAGATGACGTTCGGTATGGAGTTCAGGATTTTGTTATCCATTGGCCCCAACTGGGTGAGATTTTTACGTATTATTTAGAACTAGTTGCTAACCTTACTACCATATTGATTTGGTATAATTTTAATTTAGTATGGGTAATCCTAACAAATGATTTCTCAAGTAAATGTATCAGTTACTCCAGGGTTTATGAAATATTGAAACTCAGCATTATTACTTTTCATAGCCTCAAGGATATAGGACCCTGGTTAAAAACCATTGTTATGTAGCAGTCATTGTATAGTTCATTTGAAAATCTTAAGTACTTTTTAATATTATGTGAAAGGATTTAAAGGAAAGTTAAGCTTGTATATCTTATATATCAAGGTGGCGTGAATATTCTTTGAATACTATGACCTACTCTTAACTCCCTATGTGCCTCGCATATTATTTTAAACACAGGGTTATGAGGTTTTCTTTTGCTCTATTTAAAATGTCTTTGTTTACAGTTGTAAAACCAGTTTTCCAAATTGATTTTTAGCTTAAGTTTCAAACAGGAACATTTCTATTCAATAAATATGGAGCATCTATAGTATTCCAGACAGTGCTGGGGGTTAAAATTAAATGCCACAAATCCTGCCTTGAGTTCCCAGTTCATTGGGGAAGACAGAGAGGTAAACAAATCATTGCAGCTGTGCAATAAAAGCTATAAGAGAAGAACAAATTAGTGCCTCCTCTATTCTAATCTACTTGTTGCCCACCCTGAGAGATTTGCGAAAGTGGTCCTGCTGAATTTATCACTGACAGCAGCTGTAACTTGCCCTTCAAAGTATTGTACTTAGTCTCTGCCTCTGGAAGAGTCTAGTAGATGGTAAGTAATTTACTGAGGGGAGTGAGACTAATTTTAGTCAACTCAGACACAGTGATGGTATTTATGAATCCTGTGAGACCAATAAATCAGACATTGTAGACAATGTTTATTTTCTGCTTTTATCAGTTCTATAAAACTGAAATCATGTTTGGTAAATTTAATCTTGTTTATATGTATCATTCTTTACTCACCTGATATAAATTACTTTTCTAAACAAGCTTTATAGTCTTTATGTTCCTTCATGCAGTGTGTGTGCTTTCTTTTGAGCCTTAAAAAATGAAAAGTGTGAGTTCAAAGAATATTAAAATTGAGTTATCCCTTGGTTCTTACAGTTGGTCCTTGGTCCCTACAGTTTTCTTATGCTCACGTTATTTCATTAAAACACTCTGAGCATAACAAAACTGTAAAAGAAACGTGACCATTCTTGATCTTGAAGTTTCTGCTCTTTGATATGCATCTTATGGATAAAGCATCTTCTTCCTACCATTAATCTGATATTACACATTATTTCAGTTTACAGCACATTTTTATCATTTCTTCTTAAAAATTGTTTTAATTGTTGGAAGACTTTACATTTGTAGGATGTGAATCAGGTATAAGCTTTTCTTTTGTTTTTTGTTTTTTCCCCTGCAAAGTGACTATATTTTGAATGATCATAGGTACCTCTTGGTAAGATATGGGAGATTAAAGATAAAAAAGGCAGGGTGTTTGCCTTTATATAAATTTAAGTATAATGGGTCTAAATTTACACTTAGTTATATAGTAGTCCTACTATCCAGCCTTCCAGAGGGGCATTCAAAGTGGCAAGTTTTAGGTTGTCCCTAGGACACAAGATCACTCCTATTATCTAATGGAGCGGTGCGGGCCAGGCTGGATTTCTTCATTGGTGAGCTAGCACTGACAAGAAAACACCAATAGCAGCCACAGTGAGAAACAGCTATCAAACCTGGTTATCCCTATTCTCACAACTACTTGTCTACAAAGGAGGATGGATTAATTTTTATGTTAAAAGAAAAAAAGAAACTTAAGAAAATGAAGATTCGTGAGTACTCTTTTTGAAAGACTGCAGTCAAAAGCAATTTTTTAGCTTTTTGTCAGTCAAATGTTGTGTCTAACAGCTAGGGTGTCAGTATCCACTTTGAAGCACAATAAATGCCAGCTATTTCCATGGAGTAGCCTCTTTACAACCTGTACATTGTTATGATTTATCCTGTGATTTAATTTTGGTCATTCACTCTTTTTTTTTCTTTAAATGATTTTGTGAGTATTCAATGCTTGCTTGCTTTTATTATAAGCATTTTTATTCTTTTTGGAAGTAGAAGATTATGGGTGTGTTTGGTTTCTACGGGTATAAAATGAGCAATTGGATTTGATCAACATCCCTTTCAGCTATTAAATTCTATGATTCCTTTGTAACCATTTTTTTTTTTTAACAGAATGATGGCCTTTTAAAATTTGTTTGTGGTTAGTATTTTATTTTGACTTAGAAACTTTTAAACAATTATTCTCTTATTAAATGAGCGAAAATCTATCTTTAGCTTCAACTTTTAAACCATTTTTATTTATTTTAAATGTTTATTTTAAGAGTGAGAGAATGAGAGAGAATCCCAAGCAGGCTCCACGCTGTCAGCACAAAGCCCTACTGGGACTGGATCCCACAACTGTGCGATCATGACCTTAAGTGAAATCATCAGTCGGTGCTTAACTGACTGAGCTACCCAGGCACCCCCAGCTTTTTTTTTTTTTAAGCCTCAGATCCATAATTTGTGTTCCTATAAAGTCAGTCATAGATTAAAAACCTTTGTGGATACTAATTTTGTACTTTTAAAAATTTAATGAGACATATATTAGAGCTAGAGCTAGGAAATAGAAATTTGACCTAAACCCTTAAGTTATTTCAGCATATCCCAAAGACATTTATTGAGCTGTTTCAGTGTAGATACCTTAAGAAAACTGAATATTTTGGGGAAAGAGTATGTGAAATCAAAAGTAACTTCATGTGCTGAATAGTTACAAAATCTACAAGTATTAGAAAATTGAAGAGTAAGATTGAGGAGTACAAATATTTATGTTTTGAAATTTCATTCTGAATTTGGGGTGATATAAAAAAATCAAGATTACTTGAGAATCTGTAGTTGATTCAGTGGACATTTAAAGAGACTAATGAAAGTTTAAACAAAAGGATTGGCTTCTAACAAATTACTTTTGATTTATAACCAATTTGTTTAAATTTGGAATTGAAATTAATCAAATGACTTTTCTAAGCTTATGACCACAATTAGCAGATAGATATTCAAATTAGATATCCAAATCTAATTTGAATGTATGTACATGATCTTTCATACATCATGTACAAGAAAGAATACTTTTTTTGTCTGGGGTTTGTTGTCTTTGAAGTAATCTTGCATAAATGGAGTCTTGATTTTTAAAAGCTGAACAGAGTCAGTGGAGAATGGGATGCTGACAGGAAGTCAGTTGTGTATGTGTATAGAACATGCTCAGTGCATTAGACCAGTGGAGTTACCTTTTAAAATAGGAATGGCGTTTCAGGGGCACCTGGGTGGCTCATTCTGTTAAGCGTCCAACTCTTGATTTCTGCTCGAGTCGTGATCTCACGGTTCAAGCCCCGTGTAGGGCTCTGTGCTGACAGTGCAAACCCTGCTTGAGATTCTCTCTCTCCCTCTTTCTTTCTGCCCCTCCCCTGCTTGTGCATACGTGTGTGTGTGTGTGTGTGTGAGAGCGTGTGTGTGTGTGTGTGTGTGTGTGTGTGTGTGTGTGCTTTCTCTCAAAACATTTTTAAAAATTAAAATAGGATTGGAATTTTAAAGATTAGAGTTGTCACAAAAAGGGCATGGGCTGTCTTTAGGTATTGAGCACTCTAACCGTACATTCTTTTAGTATCTCGCTTGATCAACGCCAGGCCTCTGAGAGAGTTCTCACTGACCTAGGGGCCCTTTACTAGGGTCCTCCAGAGAAACAGAACCAATTGGAAATGTATACGTAGAGTGATTTATTATGAGGAATTTTCTCAGGCATTTATGGAGGCTGAGAAGTCCCACAATCTGCCTTCTTCAAACCAAAGACCCTGGAAAGCCAGTGGTGTAATTTTCTGTCTGAGGGTGGGAGATGGATGTCTCAGCCAGAGCACGAAGGCTGAGAGGTGTTCCGAAGTCCCTCTTCAAGTTGTGTTCTATTTCAGGCCCTGTCTGAATTGGGATGCCCACCCACCCTGGGGAGGGCAGTCTGCTTTATTTAGTCTGCCTATTCAAATGCTAATCTCATTCAGAAACACCCTCGTAGGTACACACAGAAGTAATGTTTAACCAGATATCGGAGCGCCCTGTGATCCAGTCAAGTTGCCGTAAAATTAACTGTTATAGACCTATTCCAGTTTTGGATAACTTGTTACAAGAGTTCTGCATTGTGTAGCCAAAAACTACTCGTATGTAGCTTACTCTGTTTACATTCTAGTTTTGTCCTCCAGTACTCCACAACATATATCTAGTCACTTTCTACACTATAAAATTTCAAATGTTTGAAGTTTGCCATCAGAGGTCGTTCGTCCCCTAGACTAAGTTTCCTCCATTTCTTAAATGCACTAGTTTCTTGACTCTTCAGTGTTCTCTTTATTATTAAAGATTGTTTATGATTATTATTGTTCATACCATACCAGTGCAAAGTCTAGTGGGCCTGTTATGTATAATACAAATAAAAGTTGGTGCCTCTCTTTCTGTCATTCATCAGTCTTTTTGATACATTGAGTCACCATATGTTTTATCTGTATAACAGAGTTTCTTCTATATTGGACTATCATCAGAATCCTCTTTTCCTGGGGCTCCTTGGTGACTCAGTTGGTTAAGTGTCCAACTTTGGCTCAGGTCATGATCTCACGGTTCGTGGGTTCGAGCCCCGCATCAGGCTCTGTGCTGACAGCTCGGAGCCTGGAGCCTGCTTCAGATTCTGTGTCTCCCTCTCTCTGCCCCTCCCCCTCTCACACTGTCTCTGTCTCTCAAAAAATGGATAAATGTTTAAAAAAAATTTTTTAATTAAAAAAATAGAATCTTTTCCTTTAGGTTTAGAAATCTTATTCCTTCAAACATTCCTCATCTGAAATGGCTCAGCAGCCCTTCTCATTTGAGGAGAGCGGGGATATTCTCTGTAGAATATATCTGCAAACATTCTTAATAAAAATAGCTAACGTGTTTACCATTAACTGTGTTCCAGGCTAAGTTCAAATAGTTTTCCATATATTAACACATTTAAAGAGATGGGTACTGTTTTTGTATCTATATTTTATAGATGAGCCAGTAATATTATTGGTGTGTATGTCCAAGGCAAAGCAGAATAAGTCTGTTTCCTAACTTTATTGATGTTAGAGTCCTGTCATTGCTGCCTAAGAACATATTCGCTTTGGGGCCCAGTGGAAGCACTTACCTCGTGTTAACTAACATCAAGTTAGTGCATTTTGTAACAATTAAATATATCTTCTCATTCCTACCTTTCTGGATCCTGATTCTGTCATCAAACATTTGCTGGCTCACCTAGCTTCAAGCCATCTATAGACTGGAGAAACAGAAATACTGTGTTTGTAAATCACCAACAATAGTTTAGAAGTCAGGAATGAGGAACCCAGTAATGTCTTCCAGGTTGTCCATCTTTGTTCTAATACACTTCAGGAGCACATATTTTATACTTGGTCTGCAAGAATTTCATGTTACTACGTAATAATATAATATAATAATAATAATAATAATAATAATCCTTTTTAGAGCTCTGAAATGAAGCTCCAGCTTCATATTTCATCCCACAATTTACTTAACTGTTTGCCTGTTTTTCTTTGAGTTTTTCTGATATGCAGTCTTTGTGGTTTTCATTGTTGAGTCTAGATAACGTCCATACAACCATTTCATGATCTCTGTAAGTTAAGTGTTCTTGTGAAAGAAGGAATTGAAATTGCAATTAGTGATTAATTACGAGCTCCACTCATTGCTAGGACCTCAAGTCATGTTTTGGTCTTTTGAGGGCCCTGCTTATTCATAGTAAAGCTCATGTGTCATTTGGATTCCATCTTATCCTGCTTTTTGAAGACTGTAACTGTTTTTGCCTAACTCCAGTCTTAAACTACCTCTGTCTTTTTTCATAATCCCTCAAAGACTACCAATAGTCATTTGGCTAGAGAGGTCATCTGGGGATCAGGGATAGGTTATGGAGGCCAGTAGGCCCCCATAGAGTAGCTGTGTGTTTTCTTTAAAACTCCCCCTTGTTAGGGCCTCAGCTTCCACATAACAGGATTTCTTCGTAAATATTTCAAATGGAAGATCAGAATCTTTTAGACAACACAGAAAAGCAAAACAGATCTACTTTCTGTTGTATCATGATCTCAAATAGTGTGCCCCCTCTTGTCATTTTGTAGTGAATAAACAACAAAACTTTATTGTTCTAAGCACTTTTGTCCGCTAGTTCAGTGAATGGAGGAATGAAAGTGGATAGAAAGGAAAATAGTGGAGAAGGCTATAGTAGATCCCGAAATACACAACATCCTGATGATATAACTTGTAGGTAGTTACAAATTGCCCTCTTTTGGAAAGTGGCTCATTTTGCATTTGGTGCTTTTGCCTGGACTTCTTTAAACAGTAGGGGGACTGGATATAATTGGTAATCATGTATTTAACAAAGCTATGTGGTTTGCAGAGTGATAGAAAATTCAACCTCGGTAGGGAACTTACTGACAAATTACTAAAAAAATCCAGGGATAGAACAGATTTGAGACATGGATTGACCAAGGGGCTCAAGTGATCCAGCACTGACAGGCACATTCCTTTCCTCTCTCCTTTCCTCCCTCTCTGTCTTTCCTTCCCTTCTGGATCCAGTCACAGAGGTTTTTGCCATGTCAGATTTAAGTTCAGTAAGAAGAGACAAGTCTCTGCCCCAGAGTCACAGCAGAAGCCTCCTTGCCCTCTTGGCCTTTGTTGGGTCATATGAGCATTCCTGAACCAGTTATTATGGCCAGGGGAATGTTTGGATGTGGGATGGAACCTCATGAGACTACACTGAGAGTCGGGGAAGGGCAGATCCCTAAACAAAAGTGGGACTATTGCTGAAAAGTGGGGGAAAGGATGCTGAGCTGGCAAATAACAAATACCCACTGTAGTGTCTTGAATTCTGATTTTATTATATAAACTGGTACATTTGGCTGTTTTTTGACCTATGACAATTTCTATTTGAATCTAATAAATGTGAAGACCTAAAGTAGAGGCATTGTAGGGAAGGGAGCATGGCTTTTGAGTCACAAACAGAAATTCAGATCCTAGCTCTGATTTGTCCCCTTATTGTTGAGAAATGGAACAGAACCCTTTAACACTCATTTCTCCCGTTTTTGCATTCTGTCAAGAGCAAAGGCAACGACTGACACATAGGAGTAAAAATATTAGTTTTAATATTGACAGAAGCTGAAATGGAGGATTTGTTTTTTGTGTGACAACAGGGAAGCTCTAATGTTGAACCCCAAACTACAGGCACAGTTATTTACCCCACCCCAGCAACTTTGAACAGTAGTTGGTTTTTTTTAACCGGGGGGTCTGTCCCTACCCTACTAACTCAGACCAATGTGTATGAGTTCTGCAGACATCTGGCTTTCAAAAGAAGGCAGAAAGGTGAAGAAACCACATCTGCCTAGTTACTTTTGGAAAATCTGTCAGGCAGCTTGTTTTACCTCAGTGGTAATTGATGGGGTAGGAAGCCACTGTTGAGGAAAATTCCTCTTTGTGGAGGAAACCAGAGGACTGATGACATAGATGCCTCCGACACAGAGACTTCGTTAGGAATTTATCTCTTGAACAAATAATAATTTATTTAGGATTAGCATAATAATTCAGATGCCAGCAAATTTGGGTTGGAAACTCAGGGATATTATCAAAAAACCACCCTCTCTAGATTTTGGAGTTGAGTTATTATAATAATTGATGTGTGAGTAGGAGGGAACCACTTTTCCTAGGAGATGAGTAAAATTGGTAATAATTGGGCAAACAGGGAGGATTTGTGAAGTGGGAGGAAGCAGGCAATGAAAGAATTTGTCTTATAGAATCTATAGCTATCACATCCTTGCACATTTAACCCAAGGCAAGGAAATTTTCCTCAAACAGCTGGTATGAATTTCAAAGTTTTTAACCCATTCTGTCCACTGGTTCTCACAGTGTGCTGCATGGACTGACAGCATCTGTATCACCTAGGAATTGTTAGAAAGGCAAATGTTGAAGGGACACCTGTGTGGCTCAGTCAGTTAAGCATCCGACTCTTGATTTCGGCTCAGGTCATGATCTCACAGTTCCTGAGTTCAAGCTCTGCCTGGGATTCTCTGTCTCTGTCTCTCTCTCAAAATAAATACAATAAACTTTAAAAAATATTAAAAAAAAAAAAAAAAAAAGGCAAATGATGGAGCCTACCCTAATCCTACTGAATCTAAACTGTGGAGTTGAGGCCCAGGCATCTGGATGCATATTGAACTATGAGAACCACATACCATTACAAACATTCTCATAACAGCTTAATAAATGAAGATTAATTGTGCTTGCCAGTAATCTTTTCTAGTTCCCAATCACTGTACATCTTATTTATTAAATATTGAAGAGTGGGTACTTGGGGAGGGAGAGAGACTGAATAGATAAAATAAAGCTTAGGTTTGAGTGCCAAACAGGCATAAGCAGTAGAGCTGTATTTTCACCCTGTAAGTTTAGATATAATGGCATGAAAACTGTTTCAAAAACTAACTGTAGCAGTTGGGGCACCTGGGTGGCTTAGTTATGTGTCTGACTCTTGATCTCAGCTCAGGTCTTGATCTCACAGTTGTGAGTTCAAGCCCTGCATTGGGCTTCTCATTGGGCTCTGCACTGGGTATGAAGCCTACTTTCAAAAAAAAAAAAAAAGGTGGCAGCAAAGAGCATGCAGTTGGATAAAAGGAATATTAGAATGAGAGAGAACTTACAGGGTAGTGATTATAATTTGTGGGGGAGGGACTTGATGATGAGAAAGAAAAAGGTTATGTAAAACGGGTTTTTCAAAGGAAGAATTAACTCAGTGACTGATTGAAGCTGAAGTGAATGGAATCAAAGATGACTTAGGATTCCAAGCCCAGGTGATTAGAATAATGGTTGACTGAGGAAGGGAGTTACCTATTTAGGGAATAAGATGAATGCATTGTTGGTCATGTTAAGGTTGAGGTGATTAAAGGACATGGATGGAGATTAAAAGTTGAACACTCATCTTTGGGTAGTTTAGAGTACAAGGAGAACTTGAAATTATTATGAGGAAAATTTAAGTAATGCATCCATTTATTTTTTAAGTTTTTTTAATGTTTATTTTTGAGAGAGAGAGCGTGAGTTGGGGAGGAGCAGAGAGAGAGGAAGACACAGAATCTGAAGCAGGGTCCAGGCTCTGAGCTGTCAGCACACAGCCCGACACAGGGCCCAAACTCACAAACTATGAGATCATGACCTGAGCTAAAGTGAGACACTTAACCAGCTGAGCCACCCAGGTGCCCCCTAATGCATCCATTTATTGCTTAAACACTTACTGAATGTCTGCCATGTGCCTGGCACTGTTCTCGATACCCAGGATGTACTAATGGGCAAACCTGACAAACAAGCACGGTAATTTTAGATAATACTAAAGGCCAGCAAAAAAAACCAGAGTAATAATAAAGAGTGACTCATGGGTAGAGCATTTCTTTGGATGGCGGGTCAAGGGAAGAATGGAGATGGTGACATGTGACAAATCATGGTGGAAGATAGTTTTAGGAAGACAAAAGATGGTGGTGTCACAGAGTGGCCAAGGAAAATTGCAGGAAAGCACAGTGGGGTGTTTGTTGTGCTTTGTGCCCTTTCAAGGTCTATTTTGTATGAAAGGTTTGGAGAGAATGGTCCGTGTATTAGAAGGAACATGGGTTGGAGACATCACAGCTCATCTGTTTTAGGCATTTGTTAGGTGTGCAGAAACTCCTCAAATTCTCTGAGGCTTACTCTTCTCAGTAGAATAAGGAGTTAATAACACCTCGTGGGATTACATTGTGATGATTAAATGGAATGAACTTAAAGAAATAGTGCTTGGAATGTAAGTGCTTAATGATAACTATTAATAACCTTAATACTGAATGGAAACATAAAATTCAGTCATGTGAAATGCAGTTTCATTTAATAACGATGGGATCTAATATCTTGAAATACAATTTTATTTAGTGGTTATACTTTGATTTTTGTCATGCAAAAACTTGACACGCATGAGACCACAGTTAAAAATATTTTTATGATGTTTTTCATTAGTTACCTGATGACATTTAGAAAATATGCTTATATGCATAATGCTGTAAAAGATAGATTTTATTAACTTTTAAATATTTTCTTACAGATATGTACATCTCATGATTGATACGAAGAAACTAGTCATGGGCCAAAGGTCAAGATACTTCTCTGGGAAATGCTGCTGATGCTGCTCTAGAAAGTCCTACAATGAGTGTTTGGTTTAAGAAAGATTTTCATATTTAAAAAATTTTCAACTTGGAAATACATCAAGTGAAAATTAGAGTCTTTTGGGAAACATTTTCCTCCTAATAAATAATACTTGTAATGGGCGACATGGCAAACAACTCAGTTGCATATAGTGGAGTAAAAAACTCTTTGAAGGAAGCTAATCATGATGGAGACTTTGGAATTACGCTCGCGGAGCTGCGGGCTCTCATGGAGCTCAGGTCTACAGATGCATTACGAAAAATACAGGAAAGCTATGGAGATGTCTATGGAATTTGCAGCAGGTTGAAAACATCTCCCAATGAAGGTGAGTTGTGTTATGTTTGTTTTTAGTTCTTTGTATGAAGAGTACTATAAATTTGTAAACATGTTTATATTGTCTTGGTTATTGTGTGATTATATCATAATTTTAGTGACATTAAGATGAGTCAGTTATCAGATTGTGCAATTAACAGAACTTTAGATCAAGAAATAATGTTGCAAATTAATTTATATATATATATTTTTTTAACGTTTATTCATTTTTGAGAGAGACAGAACACGAGTGGGGGAGGGGCAGAGAGAGAGGGGGAGACACAGTTTCTGAGTTAGGCTCCAGGGTCTGAGCTGTCAGCACAGAGCCCAATGTGGGGCTCGAACTCACGAACTGTGAGATCATGACCTGAGCTGAAGTCTGACTGCTTAACCAACTAAGCCACCTAGGCGCACCTAATTTATATATTTTAGGTTGGTGGGAGGAAATACTTGTACTAGTGTGCGTGTTATTGCTGCTTGTTTACAATAACAAGTTTGCCTTTCTGCTGGAATTATAGAGGATGGAATCCCCCCACCCCCACCCACCCACCCAGGGGATTCAGTGAAAATAAATCCTCACTTATCTTTCATTTTATAAGGTGGCTTAAAATAGTTGTCACTGCCAGTAGCTGACCAATTTGTTTTTACCCTAAACTTTAGTAATTAGTTCAGAAGATCCTAAAGATTAGATGCCAGTTTTTTACGTAGCAGACATTTTCTTTAATGAAAACTAATTTTCAGTCTTAGAATTATGTTCAGTTTGCCTGTTTCAAGGAAGTCTTTGCTTTCATAATTCTCAATTTGTAGTAAGTTTCTTCTTGAGAATCAAGAAAGGAAAAGTTATGACTTTATTGCATTATGGTCTTTGAAACGGTTTGAGATAGATGACCTTTTATACATTCATCATGTTGAAGAGAAAATTAAGGTTTAGAAAGTTTCAGAAAGGCATTTCCTGTTTACAAACGAAGGAGAGAGATATGCTGAATGTTGATGATTGTACTTTATTTTAGTAAGGATGGGCAGTTATTAATGTAAAAGTTAAAGTAGACTAGTACACATTCCAAAGCCAGTTCCAGGGAAATTATGCAAAAATGTTTTTCTTTCTTTAAGTTCGTTTATTTATTTATTTATTTTTATTTATTTTTTTTTTTTAATTTTTTTTTAACATTTATTTATTTTTGAGACAGAGAGAGACAGAGCATGAACGGGGGAGGGTCAGAGAGAGAGGGAGACACAGAATCGGAAGCAGGCTCTAGGCTCTGGGCCGGCCCAGAGCCCGACGCAGGGCTCGAACTCACGGACCACAAGATTGTGACCTGAGCTGAAGTCAGACGCTCAACCGACTGAGCCACCCAGGCGCCCCATTTATTTATTTTTAAGTAATCTCTACACCCAACATGGGGCTTGAACTCAGAACCCTGAGATCAGGAGTCTCATGCTCTTGCAACTGAGCCAGCCAGGTGCCCCCAGAAATGTTTTTCTTGAATATTTTTTTTTTGAAACATCTTATGTCATGCCATACTGTCACAAAATTAAAAGTAATAGCAAAAAGTTACTTCCAAAATTGTTTTAAAATTTTTTTTAATTTTAAATTTCATTAAAAATTTCTTTAACCCTATATATCTATAAAATACATATATATACACATTTGAATTTCTGTTTAAATTCCTAATTGTTTTAAAGAATTGGTAGGTAATTAATTTTTCTGAAGTAGCATGATCTTGACGAATCCAGTATCAGCATTCACACATCATTCACACATGTCTGGAAAGGGCTTCCTTGATCACTTGGAGTATGTTCTTTTTTCTGTAAGACCTGTTAAGTCTTCGTATCTTCTGGATCTTTTCCTTAAGTCAGAACTACTTAGAAACATGAGCTTCTTAGTTATACCTTAATATGCTGTACCATTTTAAAGTAGCTGGGATCCCTGTTGTTGATGTAAATTCTAGGATTCAGGAACAAACCCATGGACTGTAACAGATAGTAATTTAACAAAATTTGTAGCTTGTTCGTTATTCAAACCCATTTTGAAATATTAGCTAACTTTATATCCTGTTTAGAGAATTGTATATTGATGTGCTGTTCTCAGTATATTCATTAATTCAACTATATGTACTTTATCCATTTAACCTAAAACCTAATTGTTGGATGGTTCATAATCACCAAATTAATAGGAAACATTATAAAAAATCCTCAGTATAATTACATAGTTTGTTCATAAAAGGTGATAATGAACTTCAGTTTCATTACCTAACTACACATCCTTCAACCAGGTTGTCTTTGTATTCCTCTGCTATTAGTTAATCAAAATTCTTGTCTTCTAATAACTTAACACCCCAACATGGTCTGTTCTCATTTTTAATAGACGTGATTCTCATTAGTTTGTATTGCACTTTCTTTTGTTTATTTTTGTATTCTTTTTTGTTATTTTAGGCTGTACTCCTTACATTGATTTTAGTTTAATTAGTGAAGTTTATTAAGTTAACTGAAAAATTTTGCATTTAGTACAATAGTTTTGAAATTTGGGGAGGAGATGGTTATGTATCTTTCTTACAATATGATGGGAGCTGTGGGTAATTACTAGAAATAATTCACTTGAACACTCAAAATTTGATGTTCGTTGTTGCTGCTTTGTGCTATGAAATATATGAAATCTATTTCCCTCTTTTATTCTTAGAAAATTCTTGCTCATCTTCTTCCTAGTATTGTGAATTTTTGTTAAAATTTGTACAAACTTTTGTCTTTACTGGTTGTATATAAACAGTTTGTCATTTTGAAAGATTCTTTTAAAGAATATGAACAAACCATTTTAAGCATTATATTTGTGTTTACAGTTGTAAGATTAAATAAAAACAGCACCAGCCTTCATAAGAATATTGTTTCCGGAGGAACAGTTTTAGTTTAATTTAGAAATAATTTATTAAGAAAGCTAATGAACATTTTGTCACTGATCAACTAGGCAAATGATAGTAAATAAATCATCATCAGGGGTAATCAGCCAGGGGTTTGCCCAAGAAAATGATCCAGACAATAAGTACTCTTTTGTTAATATAAGCTGCTTATTGTGAGGGAAAGTGAGATTAAAATAATTTTTTAAAGAACATGAAGTTTGGTTAGGAAAACTGAAGTTTGTTTCTTTAATTCTTTCATTCATTAATTCATTCATTGATACATATAGTCTTTCATCAGATCTAGGTTGTTAATTGCCATATGGTGTTTATTCCCTCTAAAGAAAGAATTAGTGTTGGCAGTTTTAATCGTAAGATAATTATAAGTGTGTAATTAAGTTACATCCCAATCTCATCAGTGTTAACACAGTGTAAGAATATGTGCACCTTAGAATTGCTGGGATATTCTGCCTGCTCTGTGGTAGGTACTTTTCTTGGCTGGGTAGATATATTCGTCAATAAAACAATCCCTGACTTATTTTTACAAGGGGGAGACAAATTTACAAGACAGCTAGATGAAATGCATAGTGTATTATTGATGTCTGCTTAAGAGAAAAGTGAGTGGAAAAGGAAAATCAGAAATATTGGGGATGTGGCTATTAGATTGCTATAAAATCTGGAGGAGGAACAGCTTAAGACATTTCTTAAGAGCAGTTACAACAAAAATAATACATAGGTAATGCTTTTTTGTTCCCAGTAGGTTGTTGTTAGCACTTACAAATATTAATTCACTTTATCCTCACAACAGCCTTACCTTTTTTTTACAGCCAAAGAATCCACAACACAAAAAGGTTAATCGGCTTACTCAAAGTCTCACAGCTCTTAAGGTGCCAGAGCAGGGATTCAAACCTTGACATTCTAGCTACATGCTTTTAACCACTATATTATATCGCCTGTTATGAAAGTTCAGCTCATACAACTTGCAAAAGAGTTGACAATATTAAGAAAGAGGTACCTGTGTTCTGTCTTCTCAAATAGTATTTTTTGTTGGCAGGAGTTTTATAGTGAAAACAATTTTGAGTTTAATAAAGGTTCTGTTGCTCAGTCAGTCGTTTTAAAATATGCCCTGTTCAGGAAGTTGTATCTGTGTGCTTCCTCATTTGGCCTGCTAATTTACTGCTCGTCTTCCAGCAGAGTACTCCTTTAACTGGATTTGAGACATTCTTAATGTGTACTGATCAATAGGAAGTGTTTTGAGCCAGATGTGATTTTCATATTAAAAATGTAGCCATCTCTACTCTTAAAAGAATTGGAAGTATAAATTTCAAGGTTAACTGAAATAAAGACTTGTCACCTCATATTTCTGCTTTGTCTATTAGAGAAAGCACCTCTCTTAAGAGTCGTCAGAATCTAAGAATATACTTTTATGACAGAATTACCTTCTTACAACATCCTAACTACATGCAATTATCCCTGTAGTTTTTTTCATTATCTTTATTGTTTTCCTGTATTGATTTTCTTATTCCTGTTGTAAATCCTATTTATTGATCCTTTTACTTTTAACCTAGCTTTCGGTATCTTTTCCATTTTAATGTGTCCCTGTGTTATCTATGTTATATTTTATATTGGATGGTAGAGGAGACTGTCTAATAAAGAGATTTCTGGAATGCAGGTCTCTAGCCCTGGTAGCATGTTTATCATTCAGTAGTACCATGTTAAATAAAGGGTAACAATGAATGTATACAGATTAAAGACAGGTACTGAGTGGTATTTTGTAGGAGACATGGATGGCTCCATAGCGTTGTAAAGAGGCAAGAAAGTAAATGAGACACTAAGTTTCTGAAGTAGTTGCTAAAATTAGGTATAAGAGAGAAAAAAAGCAAAGGGAATAAGAAAAGGAAACAGTGGTAGAAAGAAACAAAAGAGGTGTGTGGTAGAAAGCAAGGTAAAGTCAACAGTAATTGTCTCTGGCTGACTAATGTTTCCATAATGCTGGCAGTTTATGTTCACACTCCTAGAGGTAAGACTGTTAGAAATCGTGTGCTTTTGACCAGGTCTTCATGATGTAATACAAGAAAACTAACATTCACACATGGAAATATATTTTAACTCTAAAAAAAAAATCATCCGGTTGCCCAGCATGAATCATTGTTGACTTATAGGCTACTGCAAGAATCCTCTGATGCTCTGATGGATGTGCTTGGTTATACAGGTTGGCACAGCTCTTTCAGGCACTCAGGAAGGATTCCCATCGCCATGGTATGCCAGCCACGCATATTTTAATACTTGTACAGAGTTACCAACAAGGGTTTGATATTGATAATCCTGCATGACCTTGTCCTGGAAATTTATTGCTGCTGTAATAGAGAATTATGCATTTAATTGAATACCTGCTCAGCTCACTAGTTTTCATTGCTTATGAATTTTTTGAAGGTAATTGTAACACTACTCTAACTTTGTTGCATATATATTATTTCTTAAAGTTGTACTTGATAGAGCCTGAAGTAGTATATTAGAGTTGTTTTAAGTTCACTTTTCTGAGTGCGATAGACTTCCTTTTTATTTTATTTTTTTATTTTTTATTTTTTTAGTAATCTCTACACCCAACATGGGACTCAAACTCACTACCCCAACATCAAGAGTTGCATGTTGTTCTTTTTTTTTTTTTAAGGTTTATTTATTTGAGAAAATGAGCAGGGGAGGGACAGAGAAAGAGGGAGAGAGAATCCCAAGCAGGCTGTACGCTGTCATTGCAGAGCCCCACACGGGGCTTGATCTCATGACTATGAGTTCATGACCTGAGCTAACATCAAGAGTCAGATGCTTATTAACCTACTGAGCCACCCAGGCACCCCAAGAGTTGCATGCTCTTCTAACTGAGCTAACCAAGCACCTTTATATTTCCTTTTCAAACCATTCTGTTCTGGTTTTCTTAATATTAGATTCTTAGGGTTTTCTTTCTTCCTATTTGGCCGGTCATGTATCAGCCTTCTGTGTTTTCCTTTAGATGTTGGTGGGCCTCAGGTTTCCATTTATCTGTGCACACTCCTCTTTGTATACTCTCCTTGGATGATGCCATGCACATCTAAGACTTCACATGTCATCTGGATTCTGGTGTTTCTTGTAGCTCCAGTCCACGTTTTTACCCCAAGCCTTCAGCCTAGAAGCCTGATTCGTTTTAGGCATCTTATTTTCTCAACCTTTCCAGGCTTTACTTTCTGAAAGCATACTCTCTTTTTCCCTTTTCTAATGAAATCATTATATACATCTTTTTTTTTTCCTCCTAAAATGTTTATTTTTGAGAGAGAGAGGAGAAGAGAGAGAATCCAAAGCAAGCAGAGCATGACACAGAGCTCAAACCCGTGAACTTTGAGATCATGACCTGAGCCAAAATCGAGAGTCGGATGCTTAACCAACTGAACCACCCAGGCATTCCAATTACATATGTCTTTTAAGTGGCCTGGACTTTGACAGGAAACTTTCACCCACTCACACTCAGTTGCTAAGACCTAGGAAAAAAAAAAAAAAAAAAACATAATTCTGAGATTGTTAACCTTAAATAAAACAAGTGGTAATTTAATTAAACAAAGATGAGTTTATTCAGGAATAGCAGGGGAATTGTAATTCAGGACAAGCAAATTATGGCAAACTGTAGATAAGTCTGAGGAAGACAGTACAAGGCTCTGGGAGGAAATTAAAGAGGGTTGTTCTGAACATAATTGTATTAGAGAAGAAGAGTTTAAGATTGTGGTGGTTTCTCACTGGCTGTAAGTGGTGAGCAGTTTGCTATTACTGAGGCATGTGGAAACCTTCCTCCTTCCTGCTGCTCATGTAAGCTGAGATGAGCACTGTGTGCATGGGAACTCTCCCTTCATGGCTTCCCAACTGCATTTTAAATCAGATTTCCTTGATTTGTTTTCACTTTTCCCCCTTTTGATTAAGATGTTTCTCAGAAAGCATCACTGATCAAGCATCAGATCATTCATTTTGATTGAAATATTTTTCTCTATTTGTCAATTGGTGCTTGGAAGGACCTTTCCCAGGAGTCATGTCTCACATGGGGGTTTTGGTGGGGGGAGGAGGAATGGGTAGAAAGTGGAAACCATGGATGCCACTTTTGAGTAACAGGGCAAATAGCAGGAGGAGCTGTCAGGCATTTCCCATGCATAAATTTATATCTTATTAAGCTTAGAAACGTTGGAGATCATCTCAAGGCATTGGGCTAACATTCTGTTTGCTATATTATTTTCATGGCCTTCGGAAACAGCAGGAAAGACTAAACTCAAAAAAGGTTTGCAGGTACCACGCCTGTATTTCTCTTTGTCCCCAGAGCTGTTGGAAATCTCCTTTGGTCCTACTGCCGCCACCAAATCTCCTAGTGCTGACTAGGAAATTCCAGGTTGGCTGGTCAACTTCCTTTTTAAGCCAAGTGGGTTGCTCAATGATCTTATGTAACTGAGTTTTAACTTCCCCAGAAGTGTTAATCCAGGTGCAGCAGGTGGTGTTGGCCACAGTGCAGACACCTCCTTGCTCAGCTAAAAGCTAGTCAAGGACTGACCTATTATCAACTTTGGTCAAAGAGTCTAAGGCTCTTTTTTGGGCCGGTGTTGTCTTGGCACTGATTCTGCAGTATCTCTAAGAGTTAAGGAGAGATTTCTTGCTATATTCCTGTTCACATTTACTCCTAACCAGGGAAGTATGGCCCTGCTAACAGAAGTGAACCCTGAATCATAAAACCTCCTGGTAGGTCCTTTCTGATTTGACAGTGCAGGGGATTCAACTAAGGAAGGTGCTTGAGTTGGTTTGTGAAAAGTTAGGGGTAGCTTAAGAGACCTTGCTTTGCTATATGCTAGCTGTATAGGCCCAAGGTGAATGAATGATAACCACCCCAGATAAACATAAATCCTGTTGGGGTATGAATCACTCTCACTAAGGTGGCACTGTTAATAGATAGATAAGAGTTTTAAATGACAAATCCCACAGTCTGAAAGGCAAAAGTTACCCCTCCTTAACAAAGGCCTGGGAGAAGCAGATGAAGATGTTATCTTTCCAGGCCAGTGCCAGAGTTGAAAAAATAAAGGGAAAGACAAAAGTTTCATGTTTGAGATGAAGTCTTGATTAAGCATCAGGGTGAGTAAGTAGTCATCCTCTATGTCAGCTGCTTCTTTTTCTAGTCAGTTTGATTCAGAGGTCTCTATCTGTGTAGGGCCAAATGTCAGGTGGAGCCTTTTTCATCTGTGAGATACATATTCAAGGTTTAAGTCCCTGAAGTCTGGCTGCCATCTGGGTGGTGAGGAGGACCTGGTATAGTCCTTTCCAACTAGATTCTTGGGGCAGTCTTTGTTCAAACTGATTCCAAATCAAAAGGGTGGGAGAAAATTGGAAATGTTACTTTGGAGAGTTGTAGCCAGATTTTTGAGGAAGCTAGAATTCAGGATCCAGTTCAATTTACAAGTATATAACAGAAACTCAAGGACAGTTAATAGGATTAGAATCTGATCTAGACAAAGAGGTAAACATAATTTGTTCTCTCTTCAAGTACCCTCATTTTTTATAGTAAAAATAATTTCTTTGCATGAAACATTGCTTGATTATTTGCATTAGTGCAGCAAGAAAAGTGATTAACCATCTAAGCTCTTTTTAAGACTGCTTTCCTGGTCTTTAATTTTAAAGTTAAATATTTTATTTATTTAAAAGTCAAACTGTGTTCTTTAAAACTCTCTGGTTCTATCTGAATCTATGCACATTTCTCAAATACGATATTCCAGTCAAAGCTTTGGTAATACAACCAGTGTTTCTCTGTCCTGATATAAAGAGAAAAGATTCTTACTGAATTTATGCAAATTATTATCATAAAAATAAGAATACTCACAAAGAGTTTGCAAATTCTGGAGGGATCACATAGAAAAAGTAAATGTTTTATCTTTATTCACAAAGGTGTATCTTACCAAATTATTGATAGCTAAGAGAGAAAAGCGTTTCCTAAAATCTGGGAAAGCAAAATATTACAGAATCAGTAATGTTTTAAACTAAAGAAGCTATAAAAATTATAACAATCCTCTCAGTTCATTTAGTCCCATGTTTTTAATTGTTCTGCTTGCATTCAGTTTTGCCACTAGTTCTGGAAATTCTTACCAAGTTCAGTTTTATTTTCTTAAAGTTACCAGAAAACCATCCTTTCCTGAAGCTTCTTGAAGATGAAGTACTTTTGCAGAAACACTTGTATAAGCATCAGAGTAAAACAGTAACTGTCTGTAAATGGCCAAAACACTTAAAAGTGGCCATGGTTAAAATCCGATGAGAGTTCATTATAATGCAGTTGACAAGGAAATTTGGTAATTTTGTGACTTACCCTTTATGATAGTAACCAGAATTATAAATGTTAACGTGATAAAAAGGCATATAAGATCTTTAGAAATTTCATGCTATTATTGGGACACATTAATAACATTTCCATGCAAATTTATTCTAAGAAAGTTTAGCATCACCTGTTTTTAACAATACTTCCCAGGTAATTTAACATATCAAATAAGTCTAATTAGTTTAACATATCCTTCTTTATAAGGAGAACAAGTCCTTTGATATGTTCTAGGGGCCCTCTGTAAAAACCTAAAGTTAGTTCAAGATCAAAATACTTCCTTTTGAATTTGATTTTTTGGGAAGTTTGTCAAAAATATCAAAAGATTTCAGGGCACCTGGGTGGTTCAGTCAGTTAAGTGCCCAACTTTGGCTCAGGTCATGATCTTGCCTTTCATGAGTTCGAGCCTGTACTAGGCTCTGTGCTGCCAGCTCAGAGCCTGGAACCTGCTTTGGATTAATTATAGGTCTTCCTCTCTCTCTTTCTCTGCCCCTCCCCCACTTGTGCTCTGTCTGTCCAAAATAAACAGACACTTTTTTTTAAATATCAAACGATTTGGACCTTTGGTCAAAGAGGATCATATGTCACCGTGAAACAATACTTTAGGTATCCATTTAATCAAAGTGACAAAGACTTTGCAGAAAAATACAGAAAGTTAAATAGTTGTAAAAAGCCTTAGCTTCTTTAATATTGAAAAGACTGAGCTTTTTTTTTTTTTAAGTAACCAAAGACTTGATGAAAGCAAAACACACAATCTTTGTTTTTCTAGGAAGATTACATTAAAAGTAAAGGAAAACCTTTGTTTACAATTTGTTCTTAAGAGCAGATCAATAATGTAAGAAAACATTGTTCTTTTTTTTTTTTTAAGTTTATTTATTTATTTTGAGAGAGAGACAGCTTGAGCGGGGGAAGGGCAGAGAGAGAGAGTAGGAGAGAGAATCCCAAGCAGACTCCACGCTGCAGAGCCTGACACAGGGCTCAAACCCACAAAACTGCGAAATCATGACCTTAGGTGAAACCAAGAGTCAGACACTTAACCTACTGAGCCACCCAGGGGCCCTGAAAACATTGTTCTTTTGACAGGAAAAAGAACAAATTCCAATTTTGTACCACTGTAGTTTTGAAATTAAAACTCATTTTTAAATAAATTTATTTTAATCTTAACCAGCTTGACTGTACATTAAAATGCCCAAAGATTCCTTTTCCACAAACCTACAACTTTCGTTTTACATTCAGATTTTATCCTGTCTTTTCTGTTTTTAAATAACTAGCCTCACTAGGACAAATTTTCCCTCTAAAAAGTGCATTTATATTCCTTATATCTTCTTTTACCAAAAGCCCATGTCATAATTTTTTTGCATATAGAGGGGTCTCCTTATTATTTCTAGTAGCTTTAAGCACACATATTAATTAGAATTCTTAACCCTTAGCAACTTTAATTAAGAAGTAAACAATTAAGAACTGGCCTTTACATTAGCATTCTGTGAATTGGCAGATTTTATAAATTTTATGATTTCTGAAAACATGCTTTTTTCATAGAAAATTTTTAAGCATGGCTAAAACATGTTTACTGTTAGACTCAAATATCTTT
Source organism: Panthera tigris (assembly GCF_018350195.1). Lineage (NCBI taxonomy): Eukaryota > Metazoa > Chordata > Mammalia > Carnivora > Felidae > Panthera > Panthera tigris. Next base: position 110,704,482 of record NC_056666.1, on the reverse strand, counting down.
AGTTCCTCTGTAAAAGGAAGCAAAAAAACCTATGTTCAATAATCTGTGTTGCAATATTTTATCTTACTTGGAAATGATCTGGATATTTAATGAATTTAACTCATATTTAATGCAGCAAAACTTTAAGGTTCCCCAAAAAGACTTGGGGAAATTATTTGAAAAGTTCACCTAAAACCTTTTTATCCTACTTACTTCTATTTAGTTTACTTGCTCTTAACAATTATGTTTAGATCCCACAAAAACTTCATGAGACATTAGACAAAATCAACCATCTTCCCAAGCTGTTATTCTTGTTGACAGATTTTGTAACAGAGATAACGTGAACTTACTTGACTACTAAAACCGGGTAGAATAAAAGTTGTATGTTTACATTCTATTTAATCCTGGTAACTCTGAAGACATGCCTATTTTAATTAAACCAAACTTAAGGCCAGCTTTTGTTTGCCAAACTCAGGGGAACCTGAAAAACATTTAGGTTACTTTCTATTACATTTTTGAGAATTTCTATGAATACTTAATTCGCATTTGAGTCAGTTAAATAGAAGTCTTTTACAAATTGATTGTAGTAATTCTATTGGAGGTAGACAGTACTACATATATACAAGACACATGCATAGGCACACTTAAACATACAGACAGACATAAACAGAGGCTTCCATTTCACTCATGATAAAAGTTGGATCTAACTTTTCTGGTAGATGGAATTAGTTAAGGCTACCTGCCCAGATAGCTAAAGCTAAGTTTTGAAGGACCTTTCCCCCTTTTGTTTTTCTTCTGGTAAGAATTACTTCCCTGAAGTTTGCACTTTAGCATTTACATCTCAGAGGCACAAGGAAGAATGCAAGTTACAAACCTTTAAAGATTAGTAGGGGAGGTTTGGGTATTGGCAAAAAAGAAATGGATAAACTTTGAATTGTCTCTAGAGTTGCATTTCTAGTTTCACAAGGATTTGCAAGATAAGGTTTGTTGTTCTCAATTCCTCAACGAATTGAGTTGCAACTTAAGTGACATTATAGCTTGTTCCACTGATCCAACTACATTATCCACAATGAGCAGAGGGAAGAGTGCCTTAACAAAATTTTCTGTCAGGCTCCGACTAGTGCCTCTCATCTTATTTTCTGCCTTTTTATGTTTCCAGTAATCTCTGGAGTTAATCCAGTTATTAAAACTGTTAGAGAATTTTCTCTTGAGTTCAAGAAATTAGTTAACTATAGCCCTAACTTCATTTGGCCTTTAGCGTGGCCTTTGACCAAGGAGTGAAAAATAACTGAAGAGAATCACCTGTAGTCTCAGGTGGTGATATTTTAAAAGGTAATTTAATAGTCTCTTCAGAGTGTAAAGGCAATTCAGACAGAGGATTGCTAGAATGAGTACTCAGAGGAAGAAAGAGGGGAGCAGTAGGAGTATTATGTCACAGTAAGAGTATTATGTCAGTCTTAAAGCCTTTTGTTTTTGGTACCTCTTATATCTTTACTTTTTCATTAGCTTTTTACAACAAATCTTTCAATGAAGCTATTTTGGAATTTTGAAGTTTGGAAACTTCTGCATACCAATAAAAATAGGTGCCCCATTCTGTTTGATTTGGGACTCCTTTGCTTTCAAATGCACTTCTTAAATGATCCTGTCTAACTGGAACATTTCTCATAATGGCCATTGTGATTTTGGATTGTCTTTAGTAAGATTTTGCCATTTTTGTAGCTATTTTACAACTTCTGAAACCATAGTTTTTAGACATAAAAAAGATAGGTATGCCAGAAGGTGACCTGCTTAACTCTTTGGATTTTACGGATCCCATTACTCAAAGCAGAAGTACAGAAAACAAAAGAGAACTCACCAAGAAGGGTAGTGCATTCACAAAAGCAGATAGGGAGCTGAACCAAAGAGACTAAATTCGAATCCAAGAGAAAACCCACTGAACCAAAAGGAAAAAGACAGCTCACAGAAATGGAGAGGACAAGGGGCTCAAGTGGGACCCACAAACAGTCATTAGTTCCCCAGGGGTTCTGCACCTTCTGATCCCACTTCATGACACCATGTAATCAACCTTAAGTGAAACAAATGGTAATTTAATTAAATGAAGATGAGTTTATTCAGGAATAACAGTGGCGTTGCCATTCAGGACAAGCAGACTGTGGCAAACCATAGGTAAGTCTGAAGAAACAGAGGGGAGGCTAGCTTTTATGGGGTGCTGGGAGGACATGGGGTGAGTCATTTTGAAAATAACTTCATTGGAGAAGAACAAGAGCTCCAGGTTGTGGTGGTTTCTCACTGGCTGCAGGTGGTGGGAAGTTTGCTGTTACTAAGGCATGTGGAAATCTTCCTCCTTCCTGCTGCTCATGTAAGCTGAGAGGAGTGCTACATGCCCAAGAACTGTCTCCTCATGGCTTCCGAACTCCATTTTAAATCAGTTTCCTTGATTCATTTTCACAGCTGCTTTGATGGTTTTTTTAAATATATTGTCTCTTTGTGAAGCTAATTGGGGCATAAGGAGATCAGATGCCACACATGCCCTTGGCCTCATTGCCACTATTCTACAGTCAACTGAGCCAATGGGACCAGGCAGAAGAGTTGTCAGTATATTTATTCATAAGTTATACTTAATGATTTCATGTCATATCTACTCTATTTTCAAAACTAAGACCATGTAGTCTCATTACCAGTTTTACCAGCTTAGCTATTTCCCTTCCCTCAAGAACTTTGCTTTCTCTTTCCTACCAATGGAAGCCTCTTCCTGCCCTTAGAGGAGGCTAACATCTACACCCTGGATTCATCAGTGTTGTCTTCTCTACTTGATTATACACTGGTAAATTACTTGCCTTGATATCTATCACTCATCTTTAAAAAAGCATAATGGGTTTATTTATCCACTTTAATTCACCTTTACTGCTTTATTTTTCTCTGCTGCATCATACTCGTGGAAAAAGTTGTATAATCATAGTTTCCACCCATTTTCTAATTCTTATTCTATCTTCAGTTCTTTCTAGTCAGACTTGCTTCACAGCATTCCACTGGAAAATTTCTTCTCAAGGGCCTCCATCTAACCAAAGCCAGTCTTACTCATTTGATGTCATCATCCACATCATCTTCATCTTTTTTAAAAAACGCTCCTTTTGTAGGCTTCCATAATTTTACACGAGCCTGTTTTTGAGCCAGCCACCTCCCCCTGCCCGTTTCTTTGGGTTGCCTTTTCTTCCCCTATCTGATCATTAAATGTTGGGGACTATTCCAAGTTTCTAGCCTTAACCCTTCTCTCTTGTCTGCTTTCTGGGAGCTCTCTTTGGGTCCATGACTCCAGAATCATCTGTGCATTGATTTTCTGGTGCAGACCTCTTCTGAGTTCCGAATATGGCTAGCCAGCTGTCTACAGACCTCTACACTTGTTTATTTAAATAGGCATCTCAGGGGCGCCTGGGTGGCCCAGTCGGTTAAGCGTCCAACTTCGGCTCAGGTCTTGATCTCGCAGCTCGTGAGTTCGAGCCCAGTGTCGGGCTCTGTGCTGACAGCTCATGCTCTCTCTCTCTCTGTCTCAAAAATAAAACATTAAAAAACAAATGGGCATCTCAGATGTAAATCTGTAAAATGAAACTGTTAACTCTTGCCTCTCTTTTTCCACTTAATTCTGCAATTCCCAAAGGCCTGCTCTATCTTGGTGAATGTCTTTACTATCCAATCATTTAAGTGTATAGACACAAAAAAAAACAAAAAACAAAAAAAACTTAGATATCATTCTTTTTCTTTCATCCACATCCAGTCGTTTAGCAAGTCCTGTCTGATCTTTTTACAGGATAATTGGCAGATTCAGTTAAAAACCTCAGATACTAGCCATGATCACCTCTTACTTTCTACTTAAACAGCCTCCTTACTGGTCTTTTCCCTCCACTCTTGCTCTCTTCAATTTATACTTCACACAACAATTTAAATGAGATCAATTATTACTACCATACTCTATGGTGCTTTAAATCCCTTCTGTTTTAGAAAGGTTTCCGTTGCACTTAGAATAGTACTAGTCTTCTCGCTATGTTACTTTAATAATCTCTTTGTTTCCCTCCAGTATAAGATTGCTGAATATATAGCGTGTTTATACTGACTCCTCAGGATGTAGAATAGTCCCTGCAAGTAGTAGATGTTAAGTAAATATAGGGTGGGGAACAGACTATTGTTACAAAACTCTTAACTTCATTATATTTAGATTATGTGAGTTTATTATTCTGCATTTATGGAAATTAATTTCCCCCAAAGTGGAATTAAAACCTGTAATGTCCAGTTTATAACTTGTCATCCCCTTACTGAGCTCAATCACTGTTACTCTGTAGTATATGCTTTGATCCATTGTACCTTCTTAGGCCCTTCCAAACAAGTTTGTAAGATACACCAACAAATATTAATGCCTCTACCCCAACTGCCACAGACATTAAGTGACATGTGTAAAATTTCAGTAGGTGAACTGGAATCTAGGTCTTCTAGTTTGTAACCCAGATGACTTTATTGATGTAGTGTCTTAGGTGAGTGCTTGTATGTGTGGTAGTGGTTTAGAAGAATTACAGTAACCTTTAGGACCGGCTGCTTTTTTAATTCCCAGATTCCCTCCAGATACATTTTTTTTAGAGTTCATTTTGAGGTGGAGGCAGAGAGAGAGGAAGAGAGAATCCCAAGCAGGCTCTGCACTGATGCTGCTGGATGCAGGGCCAGATGCAAGGCTTGAGCCCACCAACCAGGAGATCATGACCTGAGCCCAAATCAACAGTTGGACACTTACCTGACTGAGCCACCCAGGCACCCTTTCGGATAGGCTTTTAAGCTCTCTTTCGCTCTGTGGCTCTTCTTATCAGCATTAACATAAAATGTTGGCCTCCGTTATAATTAATGTAGGTTTGGGTCAATTATTTTTATAGTTATAGTGGTGCTACTTAAAACTACTAGGTGTTATATACTTGTAATTAATAGTAGGTTCTATTAAGTGTGAGTTAAACTGATAAAACCAATATCTTCAAATTTCATAGAAAAAAAGATTGGAGACTGACAGCTAGGGAAGGTTGTCTTTTATTTTTTCTAGTAAGGTCATTGAAATACAAGATATAACAAACTTACTATCTTTTTATAAGAGAAAGGGCACTTAAATTTAAAAAGCGGCAAGCACATAATCTCAGAACATCTCAAAGTTTAGTCCTTTAAAACAAATTTTGTTTTGTGGAAAACCTTACTGCATTGATTCCTCTGTCCCTCAATTAAACCATGGACCAGTGTTAACTGGTTTCAGCCAGGTGTGAGTGGGGAACCTTGCTCTAGTCTGAAGAAACTGTGGATTCTAAATTACAATTTGCAAGTTTCTTCTCTCATATTCTCTTTCCCACAGTCACAATTACTACAATCCTTTCATTCCTTTCTTTCTATTGAACTGTCTCAAAGCCTGGAGCTCTGTGGAAGCTTTCAGATGATGACTTTTGTCATCAGAAATCTCAAATCTTTCTGCCCAGTATGGACGGACCTTGTTACAGTTGCTAATGAAAACATTCTCTGGAATCTCATTGATACCTTTAACCAAATAAATAATTACTTTAAAATGTCTGTGTTCATTTCTTATTGTTTATTCTAAAAGCGTACTTTCTTTGTTCTCTCTCTTCTACTCTTTGCCTGCCTCCACACTGAGATTACTAGTTGAAACACCTAAAACCAAGAGCCTCCCAGTAATCTGCTGTTTTCCTGTCTCGCTCCTTTGCTGTTCTCTTGGGATGAGCTCTTGCCAAAAAAAGAGTTTATGTTAACTAAATTAATTATAAATTTAAATTTATGATGATAAATTGAAAGTTGTGTCATTCTGATATCTTTGCCTTCTTTGATATTTTTAAGCAGACTCAGAAACATGTCATTTGTCACTCCTGCCTGTTTTCATACCTCCCACAAAAATATAAATGTGTATGTACTTCGCTTTAGCTATTTGGGATATATCTATCTAGGTTTGATTGGATCAGCACTGTTAAGTTTGAGGAGGACCTGCTTGATGGGATAAGGGAAAGGCAAAATTCATGTCATCCAACTCTCTCTTAACCTTTTTCCTCATAACCGTCCAATTCCACATTCCAGGCAATAAATATTATGTCCTACCATGCACCTTTTCCCTTACAGTGACAGTGGGCGCTATCAGTCAATAGCAGTACCTGTTTCTCAAGCTGGAAATCCTAAAAATAAAATTCAAAAGAAAGGTCATCCCATAATTTCCTTTTTTTTTTTTTGTGACTTGCAAATCATTTATCAGTCCATGTATAACAGACATTTTAATGGAGAAATTTTAGAGCTTGTGATAAATGTTTCATTGTTATTTAGTAAATAAGAGTGAAAATCAAAGACTTTCTCTGATTAGGGTGACCAAGATGCTGTAAGTAAATCAAATAAATACATAATTCCCCATTTTGGGAGGGAAAACATCATAAGTAAAGGTCAGGGAAATGTTTAATTCCAATATAAAACCCATCCAACTGTCATATCACTCTGGTCTCTGGCAGCCTACAAGATGGTATAAGGTAATATCAAAAATGAACATTTTGGAAAAGTGAAAATTTTTAATCCAGTCTTGACCTGTCTACATGAATTGTTCTTTTAAAGCACTGTACATGTTTTTCAGTGATTTAAATTCTGTTCATTTGATATAATGTGTAAAAGTCAGTTTGATTGGGTCTTATGAATTGGAATCTGAAGTGCAATGAATGAAGGGGCACCTGGGTGGCTCAGTCGGTTGAGCATCCAACTTCAGCTCGGGTCATGATCTCACGGTCTGTGGGTTCGAGCCCTGCATTGGGCTCTGTGCTGACAACTCAGAGCCTGGAGCCTGCTTGGGATTCTCTTTCTCCCTCTCTCCCTGCCCCTCCCCTGCTCATGCTTTGTCTCTCTCTCTCTCTCTCAAAAATAAGTAAACATTAAAAAAAAAATTTTTAAATAAAGTGTAATGAATTAATGTTTTGAGTAAAATAGGTATTTCCTTTTGTAAGTAGTGAAACTTTTCACTGAAATTTGTTTCTTTTCACCAGGTTTGAGCGGAAACCCTGCAGATATAGAGAGAAGAGAAGCAGTGTTTGGAAAGAATTTTATACCTCCTAAAAAGCCAAAAACCTTTCTTCAATTAGTATGGGAAGCATTACAAGATGTCACTTTAATTATATTAGAAATTGCAGCCATAGTATCATTGGGCCTTTCTTTTTATCAACCTCCAGAAGGGGATAATGCACGTAAGTAAATTGGGGAGGGGGAAAAAAAAAAAAGACTTTCATGTGTGATGTTAATAAATTCAATTCATTTGCTTAATTAAAATATAATAATAGGTTGGCATTTGGGAGGGAAAACATAAGTAAAGGTCAGGGAAGTGTGCTAGATAGCATTCTAGCAGTGTTTTTAATTGTTCTTTAAATATACCATCTCAGATAATTTTACAATAACCCTATGAGCTAGTGTCACTTCCCCGTTTGATACAGAGGTTAAATAACCTGCCAATGTGTGTATACCACGTGTTGGCAAAGAGCTAAGTCACATACACAGTGTGGTTTGTGCCATCATGGTTTTTAAGGTCTTTGAACATTAAATTGAAATAATTACAGTTTTTAATTTTGGGTTGTTTTTTTTTAAATTTTTTGGAAATCATTATGAAAGCAAAATTCTGTTCTCTTCCCTGATTCATTATTTTTCAAGTTCTTAAATTGTTATTATATGCATGATTCGGGTAATTGTCTTGCCATTCTAGAAATGTTTATACTACAACTTATCTTGACCAAAGGAAAAGTACATCATACAGTGGTAGATCTGCTTTAACTTGTAGCTACAATGGTTTTATCTTTCTCCTGCCTATGTTCTTCATTTCTCTTTTAAAATTTCTTACTCTCTTTTTAATCAATTTATTTAAAATAGATAGTCCTTGACAGTACATTCTATAACTGCTAAGAAACCTAGCTTGGGTTTTGGTCACTATATTTAAATAGCTATAGAGTGAACCAGTAGTATTTTATATATCAGGAGAGTAATATACCAATATTTTTCTTTGTAAAAACTTTATTCTTATGCCTTTCAAGTTATGAAGAGTTAAATAAACATTAGCTAACTCTAAAAGTTGGGTTAAGTAAAAATTTAAAGTGATGCCATTAAAGGTATGCCTGGAGCTCATGTGAGAGTTGTGTTTTTTGTTTGTTTATTTTAGAAAGTAGGTCACTGAAGAAGTCAGTTTATCGGAGAGCAGGGTTTTTCAGCAACAGCTTTGTTTACATTTTACACCAGAGCATTCTTTGTCACCCTGCACTGTACTACCCTCCAGTTGAGGCCACCAGAACTTCTCCAGACATTGCCAGGTTTCTGATAGGGGGCAAAATTGTCTATGGTTGAGAATCACTTGTCTAAATAAGAAAAAATTTAGGCAATATTCTTGTCAACATTGAGCCAAATTATTTTTTAAACTTTTGTTTTTATTAAATAAATAATACATATTTTGCTGTAGAAATATTAGGAGGGAAAAATGACAATTCATAGGAAATAACATTCACCAAAAATCTCACTTCTTGGAGATTACTGCTGTACCATTTTCATATTCTCCCAGATTTTAAAATATGTTTTGTATGTCTGTGGGTACTCACGTATGTATGTGTGCATATGTGGGTAGGCACGAGAGCGTGTAACTGTGTGTATATGAAATGTTTTATGTGAAAAGGGAAGGTCATACCATGTTCATCAACATATAGGTAAATTCTGTAGTGTTCAATTTACCCAACTATCATTATAGACTATTGGGAATTGGTATTCTAGAATTCAGCGAGTTTGCAGATTATGAAGTGTTTCTTTACTTTTAACATTTTTTTCCCTAAGATTATAAGAAGACTAAAGAAAAATATTTTCAACAGGAATGGATTTTGTTACTAACAAGGACAAATCTTTTTGGAATTTGGACTGCTTCATTTCTAGGATGTAGTGACAAGCCCTTTCCCAAATTTGTTTAAGGAGAATACTGGCATTAGATCCAACTGGGAAGATACTCTAAAATTGTCAGTGTCATAAGACACTTTAAAAACAGTCAAAATCTGCTAGAAGGTGTTAGTAAAACATACAAAGATATTTTTGTTCCACGGTGAAATGTTAGTATTTGCATTTTTTTAACATTTATTAGTGTACTTCATGTGTCTTTTCATCATGTATATTTTAACACTAAGTAGTAAATCTGTAGTCATAGACTATATTATCAAAATTTCTTACTAGTACTGATGGTATAAAAATAAGCATTATAACCCATACAATAAACACATCTTTAGTTACTAGTATAATACCAAGGTTCTCAAACCTTTTGGTCTGAGGGCCCCTTTATACTCTAAATGCTAAGGACTCCACAAACAGATTTTGATTATATGAGCTATATCTGTAGATATTTACTGTATTCTTAATTAAAATTGAGAAATTTAAAAATACTGTATCAGTGCATTTAAATTGTATCTAAGTGTTGTATTATAATAAATATAATTGCTATAATTATTAATGAAATCTTAAGTGAAATTATGAAAAGAGTATTAGCAGTATTCTTCATTTCCTTGTATCTCTTTAAGGTCTGGCATAATTGAAGATAATCTGCTTCTGCATTTAGTGTCTTGTGTTAGCACATGTAGTGTAGTCTTTGGAAAATTCCACTACACATTCCTGAAATAGAATGCAAATTACATCTTGGTATTATTACATAGTTTTGACCTTGGGGGATCCTCCTGGGGTTCCTAGACAATACTTTTTGAGAACTGATTCTTTATACTGTTAATGTACATACTTGATGCACCATCCAAGAAATAGCCCAAATGGAGAATTTTAAGAATGGAATATTTGCCTTATGGTAGAGCACAGACTGAATTTAGATTGTGCATCTCTCTCAGGTGAATATGTTTACAGGGGAACACCTTTGGTTAAATAGATTTTTATTATATTTATACTCTGACTTTACTGAAAGCATAGGACAGTCCTTTTGTAACTTTGATTTTTGCAATTATTTTTTCACTGCAGCTACTCTAAAAATTTGTAACGATCAGCAGCAGGAAAAGGATTTAATTTTTGGAAGTATTTTACTACCATCTGTTTCAAAATCATTCTAAATTTATCTGTAATTTAAGGTAGAACTATATATGAAATGAAATATGGCATCAACTTGTTCATGTTCTCTTTTGAAATATTTAGTCATCTAGTTCTAAATATGCATGTGAGATTTAAAGCTGAAAATGATATAATTGTGTCATAATTCTTTTCCCCTTAATCTCTGTTGCATTGATCTTTAAACTTTTTTGGTTGTATACCTTATCAGGAAGAAATATGAGCATATATTCAAAGGATGCATTTATGAATTATATATATGTAAAGCTATCTACATAATGTGTGTATAATGTTTATACTTTATAATATGTATAGTTTTAAACATATGCAAAAATATAAACTGAAATGTTAAAAAGATGAAATGAGGTTTAAAATTTTGATGTTTAGTAACCATAAAATATCATTATTGATAGCCTGATTGAATATACATTATTTTATAATTTTGATTTAACCTTGATTTCCCTTGATTTGGGTCTGAGTTTGCGTTATTTCAGAACTTGGTTTTAATGTTTCTCACAGCTGAAAAGAAACTTACAACATTTTGTAAATCCACATGCAAGAAGTGTACTCACTAATGATATCTTCACTCCCATCCACCAGTTACACAAAATTTTTTTGACATATGACTGGTAAATTCCATCTTCTTTTTTAAAATTTTTTTTTAATGTTTATTTTTGAGAGAGAGAGAGAGACAGACAGACAGTACAAGTGGGGGAAGGGCAGAGAGAGAAAAGAGAGACAGACAGACAGAATCGGAAGCAGGCTCCAGGCTTTGAGTTGTCAGCATAGAGACCAACGTGGGGCTTGAACTCACGAACAGTGAGATCATAACCTGAGCTGAAGTCAGACACTTAACTGACTGAGCCACTCAGGTGCCCCCCCCCCCCCCCCGTCCATCTTCTGCTTTCAATGTATTGTTCTTACATACTATTAGAAAGTATTGCATTTTTACATTTTTAACCAGTGAGATCAAACCTGTTGAAATGCTTCATTGGGAAGATAATATTTTAGCTATATTTCAAGTTGGTAAAAGTGGTCAACATGGCATTTCAACTCTCATCCTGACTTGGTCTACCTGGAGTACATCTCGTGTCTTCTGGGCAGGTGGAAGGGGAAGGAGAAACTGTCCTACCACTTCTGTTTCGAACATCGTAAACCATAAATTCATTTAACTGGTTATTGTGTACAATGGTACGTGGTCATTTCTTCAGCCTGAATGTAATTCAAAGAGAGGTTTTAATATTTGGATGGAGAAGCCAGCACTCTCAATGGATTGTCCAGCCATCTCCTTTGGAAAACATGCTCTTGTACCTATTGATGGCTGAATCCTGCTGATGGTCCTCAGGATTTTGTTTTTTTTGTTTGTTTGTTTGTTTGTTTGTTTTTTAATCTCATCATTCCTTCCATTTCACCACCACCAGTTGATTTTATTCTAGTCTCTGTCTTCTCTGACCTCATCTTGTCCCACATACTTCTCCTGGATTAGTCTTTATTCAGTATCTTTATACTTCACATCATTTCTTTGGCTCATGCACTGTATTCTGGAACATGTTTTAATCGTTTCTAGTATCATTCATTTACTCATTCTTTTCTTCTGAATAATTTTTTTTCCTGCTTTACGTGTCCTAAGAGAACCACTGATTTTTCAGACTTTTCAGCTCAACCCTCAGTAAGAAAGAACTTTAAAGAGGAGTGCAGAACCTGTTCATTCATGTGAATTTGTAAATACCCAATGGAAACTTTCAAGAAAAAAATGCTTACCTTTATTATACGTATATCCTTTTTATTTTGTTCTGTTTCGTTTTTCAAAATGCTAGTCATGCGCCACTGAATTGATTTTAGACTCCAAACAGATTATAACCCGCAGTCAAAACAGCACTATTTCACTGTTCTTTCTTCAACATTTTTTACCTTAAATTTTGAGTTTTGGGGGGTTCTTCCCCCCTCCATTCTTCTGTAAACGTTTTTGTGCCATAAAGCCTTTTTACCGATTTTAATCTTTCCCTGGAATACTCTTTAATCTTTCCCTGGAATGCTCTTCCTGAAATGCTTTAAAGCGATTATATGGCTAGTTCCTTTTTATCACTTGGCTCCTAGCTCAAACATCATGGACACCTCAGAGGGACCTTCTGTGTTCACACAACCAGTTACTTCCTTTCTTCATTTGATAGCATATCACCGCCCTTTGTTTTCTTTATGGCATTTACCATATCTGAAATTGATTATTTGTTTTATTACGTGAATTCTTTATACACTGTCTGCACCTACCAGTCTAAGTATGGGTTTTGTGAGGAGAGGGAGCTTGGGTCTTGTTTACTGCCATGTCCTCAGATCCTAAAATTATGCCTGGCATCTAGAGTAGATGCCCAAATAGTTGGATTGAGTAGCACTTTGCTTACCTTTTCATGTTATGGAAACCAAGTTTTGCTTGTACGCCTGTAAAATATATACAATAAGTAAGCATGATTCGTGGGTTTTCATGTATATCTTGTCTAACATATGTAATAATTAATAGCATTAACCATTTTTCTCAGTCACTGGTCTACCTGCTTTCCAAATGTTCTCTCATTTAATCCTTAGGACTCTGGGGTAGGTGGTGTTGACAGATTAAGAACTTGCCTTGAGGCTGAGGTTTAATCTTCCTCAGTGTCCTTATGCTTATCTTAGTGCCCTAGATTGCCTCCCTGTCCTGAGGGTGAGAATCTTCATAGGCAGGGAACTTGAAATTGACGTAGTTTGCATTCTTGCCATTATGGAATGCTTTGATTTCAATAAGGTACTTAGAGTAAAATTAGTGAGGTATGTAAACATCATAATTAACTTATTGCTTGTCTTTGCCATCAATTCAGAATCTTTTCTTGATAAGCATTTTCTTTCTTTTCATATAGTTTGTGGAGAAGTTTCTGTTGGAGAGGAAGAAGGTGAAGGTGAAACTGGTTGGATTGAAGGAGCTGCAATCCTCTTATCAGTAGTGTGTGTGGTGTTAGTAACAGCTTTCAATGACTGGAGTAAGGAAAAACAGTTTAGAGGTTTGCAGAGTCGAATTGAACAAGAACAGAAGTTCACAGTCATCAGGGGTGGTCAGGTCATTCAGATACCTGTAGCTGACATTACTGTTGGAGATATTGCTCAGGTGAAATACGGTAAGTGAAGAAGAGCAACCCCTTTTAGGTTAGAGGTAAAGTCATTGTAATCTTGTTTACAGTGTGCATTACAGTTGCTCTTTGTTTTAGGTGATCTTCTTCCTGCTGATGGCATACTAATTCAAGGCAATGATCTTAAAATTGACGAAAGTTCATTGACTGGTGAATCTGATCATGTCAAGAAGTCTTTAGATAAGGATCCCTTACTTCTATCAGGTATGAATTGCTTTTGTATCTTTGAACTTTTTTCTCTTCCACTGTCAGCAAACAGTTGCCTAAGAGCCTACATGGTGAAGGATTCTGTATTTTACGTTAGCTTCTACCCTTATAATCCTTAGGGAGTTGTTTTGGGTTTTTTTTCCTCTAAGTTGCCAGAGATATTATCTTATTGCCAGAGATATTAGAGGTCTTTGAATCCAGAGTCATATTTTACAAATGAGGAACATGAAAAAAAAAAAAAATCAAGAGATTTTGAGAGTCAGTGATGTTAGTTAGTGATAAAAGTAAAATATAAGCCTGATGACTTCTGTTGTGTTTTCCTGTATTACATTTATTCTTAAGGCCTGTTGATGTGTAAAATTAAAGAATGATTATTTTTTATTGTTTATTTTTGGTAATGTTTATTTTTGAGAGAGGAAGAGAGAGACAGAGCATGAGCCGGGGAGAGGCAGAGAAAAAAGGAGACACAGAATCTAAACAGGCTCCAGGCTCTGAGGTGTCAGCACAGAGCCTGATGTGGGGCTCAAATTCGTGAACAGTGAGATCAGGACCTGAGCCGAAGTCAGACGCTCAAGCGACTGAGCCACCCAGTCACCCAGAATGATTGTATTTTTAAAGCAAATTAATGAACTGTCTATGGTGATCTATAAAGGATAGGGTTTTGTTTTGTTTTGTTTTTTAAGGAACCGATAAAATCCTTAAAATTTGTCTAATCCGACTCCCGCATTTAACTGTCAAGGAATAAATCTGAGATAAACTATTTATTGAAGATCACATGGCTAATCAACAGTAGGCCCAGAAGTAGCACCACATGTACTAGGGAGGATTGAATTTGCACACAAGTAGGACATGTTCTGAGAATGAAGAGGATTGGGACAGGTGAGGGCACTATTTGAAATGGGGAGCTGGGTGTCAACTTGGGAGGCTCTTGTAACAGTAACTGTGATAGCCTGACCTGAGGTTAATGAGAAATGAAAGGGAAGGGATGATGGGAAGATTCACAGGCAGCTTTCTAAAATGTCACGTGAGAGGAAGCAAGAGGACCACAGCTTGCCTCCAAAAGTATGCCAGTTCTTTTACGTTGGATTTCCAGGTTTTTACTCTTAATTTTCTAGTATTTATAGAATTTACAAAATTGCCTGTAGGACAGTTGTTTACATGTGTTTATTAGATTGAATTATACCAGAATTTGGAACAAGCAGAAGGTTGCCTATTTGTCTTCTATTATCATTTTCAGATGTTGGTGGAGTGCTAACATTTTATACATTGTAAGGAGATTTCTGCTGATTTAACTGTGTAATAACTTGGCAGCTATAATTTTTCAGTTCTTTGTGAATTTTATATTTTGATTGATTGAACATGGCTTCACTGAAACCAGAGTCACTGTGACAAGAATCAGCTAAGTGAGAGTCACAACTTCCAGGTGTATATTTAAATTTAACTATTACTTTTGAAGATTGGCAAACATGTGCCTAAAAAGCTTATTGCAAAACATCCTACCACTAAAAATCAGAGTAATTACATATGTATGCATTTATAAACACCATTATAAAAGGGTAGCGTTCCCAATTACAACAGACTTAACTTCTTCAGAAATATCTTGGGATTTTGTACGTACACCTTCAAAATCCTGCTCTACCAAGAACATTCTGTTTAGCCTTTTCTTTACATGGGTGTAGTTGTAATTCATTTCAAATAGACGGAAATATTCTTGGATATGTAAGTATGGTGTATTTAAGTATAACATAGACTCATTTTACTTATTCCTTGCTATACCTCTAAGAAACTATAATTATTAACCAAATAAAAATCTGTAGTTTTTTCCAAGGAAGGGAAGCAATCAAATCATACCTTAACCACCGTAGACTGTCTGGACCATGATATTTGGCAACCTGAGATGGTATTCTTGCCATTTTGCCATATATACTGCATGGACTTTTATGTACATCCAGCTCATTTACAAAGTGCTTATTAGCTCTTCAGGTTGATGTTCTTTAACTGAACGTTGGTCCTTTTCTATTTTAACAGAGATTGCTAGTAAGCTTTATGTCGACTCAGGTCCCTAACACACCAAGTGTACCACAAAAACTCTGTAAATTTTCCATGGTTAAGAAAAGACTGAAATAACTTTGCAGAGTCCCTTATCGTAATGTGGGTGGGAAAGTTTTTGTGCATTTATTTCCCTATTCCAAAAATGTACTAAAAAACATAAAATGCATTTATTTTTAAATTTATTCTCATGATGCCATCTCTCACTGCTGTTCTTGGCTTTTTAAATTTAGATTTTTAAAGGCAGTTATTCAGTTAGCCGTGGGGATATGACCAGAACAAAAACTGTTTACTTTGCCTGAGCACATTAACTGCCATCATCTGATTACCTGTGGTAAGGAGGAACAGAACATAAAAAATTGAAATCTGCCAAAAGCCTGAATTGTCAAAAGAAAGAAATTGTCTTTTACATGTAGAAGTTCCTCATTAAATACTATTTCACTATCTTGAATTTCATTTCTTGTTTCCCCTGCCTTTTCACTGGCAGAGAAGCTAATAATTAGTGAAATACTCAGAATATAGATTTTTTTTAAAAAGCAGGAAAACCAAAGGCCTAAAAAATATACATTGGAGAAGTTCCCCAGTAATTAATAGACAAATATAAGTTTATAACTTCTGGAATAAGTACATATGCTTTATGACTTTATTTAACAAATAACCTCAGTGTATTGACTTGGTCTATTAGATGGTTCCATAGGGGCTATGGAACCTGTCCTCCACATGGTTGTAAACTAGGAGATCAGGGAAATATGTGATAACTATAAAGAAGACTGTTGAGAGTTCAGAAAAAAGAGTTGGTTTTGAAAGCTACTTAAAACTCACAAAAATAGTGCAGTAGAGAGATGAGAAGTCTTTTAATTAGTAAGGAAAGATGCAGGGATGTGGATGTACAAGTTGGAGAACAGTACCCTTTGGAGAGGGTTGGAGAATATGCCCTTTGTCTCCAGACAGGACTGGATTGAATCTTTGTCTTGCCACTTAATAGTTGTGTAACTTTGGGAAAATAGGAATAATAATGCCTAACATCTTGCAAGATTGTTGTAAGGGACTGTCAGAATACAGTCAGTGTTCCCATCTTTGTTCCCAGGCTTTCTATAATGGAATTTTATGTTAGAGTAGTGGATGAAAGTTTGAAAGGTTGGTTGGTCTCAAGGTGAAGACCTTGGACTTAATCCAGTAGGCAATGCAGAATCAAAGGTTTTTGAGCCATGAGACAATTATGATAACATTCACATTTTAGGAAGATTAAAACTGATTTCAGGATAAACTGGAAAGACAGAGACTAGCTGGGAGGCTGTTGCAGTAATGTAGACTGGCTGGGATGAAAGCTGGCTTTAGGTACAGGTTTGGGGTTGGGTGTGGTAAATGGGACATTTGTTTTTCTCAGAGAAATGTCAGTAATCACTGTAATAATTTTATAATTAAAAATAATGTGCATTCCTTGAACCCCCATGAATTCCAGGCAGTGTGCAAAGCACTTTACATTTATTTGTAGGCTTATTTGACTCTCATTGTTTTTATCAACTGTAGGTACTATTATCCTCATTTTATGGGTGAGGAATTGAGGTATTATAATTTGCCCAATATCCCATGACGATAAATGAGTCGTGGAGTGAGCTTTGAATTCATATAACATGGATTACAGAGTTTAAACCTTAAACATAAGAATTTAGGCTTTATTTAATATCTTACTGAATTTATCTTGTTACATACTAGATATTAAAGACAATATGACTAAAATTTGAAATATGAAAGTGGGAGGAAAAAATCCATAACGAATTTTCTGTCATAGGTACTCATGTAATGGAAGGCTCTGGAAGAATGGTAGTTACTGCTGTAGGTGTTAATTCTCAGACTGGAATTATCTTTACCTTACTTGGAGCTGGAGGCGAAGAGGAAGAGAAGAAAGATGAAAAGAAAAAGGAAAAGAAAAGTAAGATAAGCAATTTTCTTTGAGAATCGGTATTTGGAAATAAGGGAACTGGTTATAAGGACTGGTACAAAAATTTCACTTCTCTTAGGAAGTTCTGATATGAAAAGTTGTACAGAAAGTTAATTACGCACTGTAGTGTTTTCGAGTGGAGTGGAGTCCTCTCCATTTCTCAGTTTTTCTTGTTGACTTTACAGTCGATCAGGGGCCTTTAGTGACTATGTCAGTCCCCTTTACCATAGCCAGACAAATTCACCATCTCCTTGAACACTTTCATTGGCTTTGTTCTGTTTATTCTTTAGTTTTAGCATCTTTCTATTATCTGACCAGCAAAATGAATTAAACTCTAACTTCCTATTTGGTTATATTTTCTGCTAATTCATTGATAGCTTTTGGCCTCAGTGAGCTTTTAATCTATTTCAGGTTTTCTACTCTTCACATTTCCCAGTCCATACTTAAGTAGCTGGTTTTTGGATATAAGGTGAAGACTTTACTTTGACACCTGTTATGTCTATTGGTTACATTTAGTCCAAAGTGTTAGATAGGAAGTTTTTAGAAATTTGATCTTGACCCATTGTACCTGCTTGCTATCCCTACAAGTGATCTATCCTCAGCAAAAATTGATAACCATAGTTTATGCACAAGGATCTCACAAGTAATAACTCCGTCGTATGTAAGGAGACAGCTCAGAATTACTTAGCTGGGGGGCATGTCACTTTTTTGAAAAAGCCCTCCCCAGCCTGCTTCTAAGTATCTGCTGTACTACCCTTTTCTCCCACTCCAGATTGCTCCTCTACAGGTTTTTCTCTTCAGGTTGACAGCAGTTTACTGTGGCTTAATCACTTGGATTTGTTTAATTTTACCTAAGATAGTAAGCCCATATTTCTCTCTTTCACACAAGCACTTTGAGTTCTTCCAAAATAAAAACCTTGCTAAAACCTTGGCTTGCTGTAACTAAAACCATGTTTTTGATATTTGGATGCTTTGTTCTTTGGGTTTTGTCTTCAGTTTTGAAATTTTTAGTTCAAACAAAAGTGTATCTGAAAAGTGGTGACTGCAAATGAACGTAACAAGACCCTCCTCCTAAGTTCTCCTGTCCCCAGTCCTCATGACAGCCCTCGCTGTACCTCCCTCGGTTTAAAGTAGAGTGGAAGGCAGCTTAAATGTTGCCATTTACTGAATGCTATGTGCATTATCTCCTTAATACTCCCAGCCATATGACAGAAAGACATTATTCTTATTATTGATGAGTAACCTGAGGCTTAAAGAGTTAAGTACTTACTCCAGGTCAAAGATCTAGTAAGTGGCAGATCAGACCTGCTTATTTGGCTCAAGAGTCTGTGCTCTTAACCATACACTGTGCTGCATCCTAATTTATAGGAGTCTGAGGTCAGTGGACCCTGTTTGAAAAGGAAAGGAAGTTTGTATCATGACTGTTTAATTCACCCCACAGTGTCTTTTCCAATAAACACTATTTTTTCTAAGATCTTTTACCTCTGTTTTTTCATCCAATCAAAAATATTCCCAGGAATGAACATCTAACTCATTGTGTATCATTTTTTATTCTTTTGTTTTCTTCATTTGTGTTGCTCATTTGTTTTCTTCACAGAACAGGACATTTTTCTATCTGTGGACTTCAGCCCTTCTTCCATTCCCTTGACGGCTTTGGCCGTTACTCAAAAGCGGTTCAGGGTAATCTGTCTGTGTTTCCTTCCTAGTCTGGAATGTAGCCGTCTGGTATCTCTCCAGATTCAGAGCTCGTTGAAAGTAGCTAGATATTCTCTTACTGTCTCCTCATCTATCTTGAGCATCTGTTCCTTTCTGTTTGTTCCACGTTTCCCAGTTTCAAGATCACTCTTCTAGATAGAAAGGTTGGAAGAAAAATTAGCCGAATGGCTCTGCCTCCTCTTTGCCATTTTCAGTATTCCACTGCCTGCTCCGAACAGTAGACTCATTCCCTTCTTGATGATTTTCTTGCTGCAGACATCATCATCTTTCTGTTCTGTCCAAATTTAAGCTAACTTGGGGAATCCCCGTCACTGGTGGCCTCACTGGCCTATTCTTTACATGCACATTCCATTCCGGGTTTACTTACTTGCATCTCCTCTGTCTTGTATACCTGGTGTTTGCTGTCCTCTTCCTCACAGCTCTCTCGTGTGCCTGTTGTCTTGATGGCATTGCTCCCTCCCCCTCTACCCCTGCTGTTTTCTACTTTCTGAGAATTATATGTGTGTTTAGTTTGAAACCTCTTGTACTATTTCTGGGTTCATTAGAGCATATAAAAGAGTAAAGTCTTACAGAGAATCCAAACAAGAATAGGTGCCCCAAAATGTATTGGGGTACTTCTGGTTGAGCCTGGGGAGTGATTGACCCAGCGGGTCATTACAGGCCAAATGCTTTCTAATCTGTACCAGCACATACCGTGGTGTAACAGTTCTGTTACACAGATGTTAACTGCCTTCGCATAATTTAGCATGGCTGCCTTTATTTCTTTTGGAAAGCTTTAATTCCCATTTTGTTCCTACAGATAAGAAACAAGATGGAGCTATTGAGAATCGCAACAAAGGTGAGTTCGCAAGGATTAAAAGTACAGTTAGCTTGTTTTCATTACATCCAAAAATGTATCTACCGTGGACTGTATTTATCCAAAAGTAGGAGACGGGTAGCAAGGGCAATCAGTTTATGTTAACTTGGGTTATGAACGCCTCTTCCTGCCAGTGCCTTAGTCATGCTGCCTTTACAATGGTAATAAGATTTTAACTATGATTTGTGGTAGGTAACCTAGAAAAATCCAGATGTGAGGTAACTCTCAGCTTAAGCACATCAAGTATTTTAGCATTGGTTACTATATTATTGCCAGGAAAACTGTAAGAAACAAAGTATACAACTTAAATGGTTTTTTGCATTTATTTAGATTTGTAAACACACGTACATTTCTCTATCTGTGTGGTTATACATAACATTCTCCATTATGGTCACACGTGGGCAGGTTTTATAGTGTTTGGGATAAGTCTTATCGAACACAACACAGGGGAAGAGAAATGATTTGGTGTTTAGTTCTCGGTTTAAGGACTGTGTTTCTTCTTATGCCTCATCCCTGTTACCGGCACAACATTCTCAAGTCTGGTATGAAGATTCACAACCTAGTGTCACTATTGTCTTATTTTCTCTGGCTTACATTTGTCTGTATGCCGGAGAAAGTAAGACATAACAACCCTGCATACACAAAGCTGAATGTTTAAATCCTTTCTAGTTCCTATATGAAACTGATTTGTTTCAAAATTGTTTCAAAATATGAATAGTTATGGGTGCCTTTAAAATGTAGTGAGGTTATATTTGCTCTTAAATGTAGCAAAAGCCCAGGATGGTGCAGCCATGGAAATGCAGCCTTTGAAGAGTGAAGAAGGTGGAGATGGTGATGAAAAAGACAAAAAGAAAGCAAATTTGCCAAAAAAGGAAAAATCTGTCTTACAAGGGAAGCTTACAAAGCTGGCTGTTCAGATTGGCAAAGCAGGTATGATAAACAAGAAAATATGGTGTTTTGCTTTTAAAATATACTGGCTTTATGCTTGAAAATCGTCTTTTGACCCACTTAAGGCTACAAATCATTGCTTTTGTGAGTGGAAGGGGAGCTAAAAAGTATTTTCACTTTTATCCGCAATATGCCAGGTCTTTTGAGTTCTTGCAGATCCTCACAATATCATGGCAGCTTGGGGAGCTCTTACCCCATGTCACGTGGAAAGAGGTGTCCTCTGTCAACCAGCTAATAAGTGGTCGGGTTAGGATTAGTACCCGAGTCTGCCCAGTTTATTCAGAAGCCCATGCTCTCATCTCTGAATTTCTCAGGATTTCTGGAAGCCAATAGAGAGAGGCCTGTTAAGATACTCAGTACAGGTACCCAGCTACATTTTAATAAAAAGAAATTTCGCCACCCATTTTCTCATCTTTTTACTGACTATGAAAAAAAATTAGGTATATATTTTTCTAAAACTTACAGCTTAGTTAAATTGAATGGATTAATTGGAGCACCATCCTGCTGAAGCTGAAATTTACTAAATTACTATCTTCATTAGAAAACACCTGTTACGATTTTATTTTTTTAATTTTTTTAATGTTTATTTTTGAGAGAGAGAGAGACAGACAGACAGAGTGTGAGCGGGGGAAGGCACAGAGAGAGAGGGAGACACAGAATCCAAAGCAGGCTCCAGGCTGTGAGCTGTCAGCACAGAGCCCGACGCGGGGCTCGAACCCACAAGCTGTGAGATCATGACCTGAGCTGAAGTTGGATGTGTAACTGACTGAGCCACCCAGGCACCCCTAGAAAACACCTGTTACACTCTTTAGGGGGAGAAAAAGCGGAAGCAGAGCTTTTAGCTAAAAACAGAGCATAGCCTCCAACAGTATCATCTGTGTGAAAGATTACATGTGGATAAATCAACATATATTATTAAAATCACTTAAATTCTATAATTCTGCTTCTTAGGAGTATGTCGGAAAAAGTGAGGTTTTTGCTTCTGTTCTCAATAAGTTTGTTTTCCAATAGCAAATATTTGCTTCCTGTAACATACAGCCATATGGTAATACTGACTCCATGTTGGGGAAAAGGGTGGATTTAAGATGGTGGTGCTACAGGTAGCAGACATTGGGTTGGATTATCAGATGCAGACATGTGGACTTGTCTTATCTCTTAATATTCATTTGTAAAAGGCTAAATAGTCCACAAAATACGGAAATGGTTTGTAAAACATGATTAAGTCTTGGTTTTTTAACTTAAGCACTAAGGATAGATGAAAAAAATAATTCAGAGAATGTATTTTTTTAATAAAAAATAGGGTTGAATATTTAATTCCAAGTCTCCCCATTGATCGGACTTTTACCAGCTTCTCTTTCAGCATTAAGCAGTTGGCAACATGTAAACTGCCCACTTATTCTGAGCTTTTGGTGTTTCCTTGTCATTGCCTGTTATTTTGTCTTAGCTTTAGTAGAAGGCCAAAGATACAATTAAGTCTAGGAAAGAATCATAATGCTTTTCTACCAGTTCTCCCGGGGACAGGGCTAGACTTGGAAGCAGAAATTAAATCTGACAATGCTGAATGATGAGTTAGGTATAAAAAAACCAAACCAAAACAAAAAGGTAACAGTTTATCAAAGAACTTAAAGTAAGTATTATCTAACCCATGGTAATTCTTCCAGTGGCTAATATGTAATTGGCAATGGGTAGTGTCTGGACTACTGAAATAATCACAACTTTTCTTTTCTTTTTTTTCTTTCTTTCTTTTTTTTTTTTATATACTGAAAGGTTTGTTGATGTCTGCCATCACAGTTATCATTCTAGTGTTATATTTTGTAATTGATACGTTCTGGGTTCAGAAGAGACCATGGCTTGCCGAGTGCACACCGATTTATATACAATATTTTGTGAAGTTCTTCATTATTGGAGTTACGGTTTTAGTGGTCGCCGTGCCGGAAGGCCTTCCACTTGCAGTCACCATCTCCCTGGCTTATTCTGTCAAGGTAAGCAGAAAAGAGCTAAGTACACTTACTAAGTTTAAAGCCTTAGTTGGTCGAGAAAATTCACATCTGGTTACTCTTTTTCCTGGTTCTGAAAGTAGGAGCTTTCCATAAATTTAGTTTCCTTTAGAAATGTTGTCACAGGTTTCCTCCTCCCCGCGCGCCCCTCCCCCACCCCTCTCTCCCTTCCCCACCCCCCACTCCCCAAGGTGAAGGTCTCTGTTCATCAAGACTTCTGTATTTCCTCCCAGGGCAGCCTGGACGCGACACCCAGCACAACCCTGCTAGGCAAAGTTCTAGTTTAATTTTGACTGTATGGTAGTTATGTTGCAAGTCACATTGCCTCCTTTTTCCTGTCTGTAAAATTCAGGTGTTTGTCATTCACCTGTGGGACAAGAGCCAAGAGGCTTCTCTCCCAAGTCCAAGCTTCTAAGGCCTCCTTGTTTCCACTCTTCTGCCCTCATCACAACACAGCCAAGCTTCCACACAGTAGGCAGACTCCTTTTAAAATATAATCCACCCGTGTTATTTCCTTGCGTAAAACTCCAGTGGCTTCTCGTCACACTTAGAAAAATCCGAGCTCACTGTGGCCTGCAGGGCCCAGGCAGTGTGGCCCTGCTGACCCCCTCGGTGCTCATCTTGTACCTGTGTCCCTCTGGTCCAGCGTCACCAGCCCCCCTGTAGTTTGTCACATACTTCAGGGCCCAGTCGTTCTTCCCGTGGATCATCTGCTCTTCCTTTATTCAGGTGTCTCCCGGTGTCACCTCTGGAAGCTCGATTCTTGTTTTCCAGGTAGAATTCTAAACCTGAGCTTTGACACCTTTGCCAACTACTGTTTACTAAAGTCATCATCTGGTTGACGATTATTAATTTATTTTTATTAGTTTTATATCTTAAATGGAAATGGTGGATTGGATTTTTAGAAAGGTTTAGTTTGGATAATTTTGATCTTTCAAAATGGCTTTGCAGGTAAAATTATACTGAATGGAAGAATGCTTGTGTTGTCAATTTTCTGATGTTAATTAGCTCTTCTCCTTAAGCAGTAGTGCTGATGGTGATGAGCAACAGAAGAAACAGTTTCAGCTTTAGCGCTCTGATCTTCAGTATTCCAGCATGCTTTGCAATAAGCCTATTAGGATAAGAATATTTTGCTTACTGTTTGGGTTTATTTTCTTTTCAGCCATTTAACATCTTCCGTTTCAAAAATAAAATAGTAAACGTTTTCAGGGTGATGAAGTGTAATCATCTATTTGTCCTGTTTTTTGATATTTTGAAATAATTGGGGTAAATAAGTTTTAGATGATCATTTTATCAGTACTGTCAGTTCATTTTGATAGTCACCAATAACATTAATTTTTCAGTTGATCAAAAGATGTAGGCAGAATTTACATTTCTTTAATAGAAAATGAGTAAGAACATTGTAACTACTGTTCTTTAGGCTTTAATTAACGGTTTAGCCCAAATGTTACCAATTACTGCTCTTTTTCACGGAGATGTGTCGTATTTATGGATGCTTTGTTAGTACTTTGCAAAGTGAAACAACTTTTTTTCACTGTAGAACTTAGTTTTTTTAGTATTAATATTTGCATCAATATTAATGCAAATCATAAGTAATTTCAGAGGGTACACCTTTTTCTTCCCCATTTTTATTTCTTCCAGGAACCAGTTCTTGCAGTATCTAGCATGTTAGCAGTCACAGAACATACTTGGTAAAACAGCTCTGTGTGGTTTTTAACCCATTCTTCATTTTTGAGAATGAAATATCAAGCATTTTAATTCGAATGCCTTTTGGGGCTACTGTGAAAACTCTTGGTTGTTTAGAAACTGTGTGTTTTTGTTCGTGTAAATTAGAGGAGGAGATTATCCTAAGGATGAGAATACCAGGTGTCTAGTATATGGAAAGGATAAAAAAGACCCACTCTGGTTTTGATCTGTTATGTCAATCTATCAGAGTCAAAAGAAGGGAAAAAAAAAAATCAGACAACTGCGTGCCCACCGGCTCTGTATTTTAAATGATAAAGCTGCTTTTTCCTTGGTGATTTGTTTTCCACTTTGTAAGGAGACTTAATCCTTAAATGTAATATATTTTTACAAGGTTGTAAGTACCTTTGTACTTGGGAATACAAATTGTCAATGCTCTTATAATGTGAAGACACTTACAGAGGCTGTTGGGGGCATATAGTCAACATGATTTGCATATGAGTACAGGTATCTGTATTCATTTACCAGATTATGTTATATAGTGGTAAAAAAAAAAAAAAAAGATTGAAACCACAGAAAACTGTTATGCTCTTTAGCTTTATTTGAATAGGTCAAATATACTAAAATTCTTCCAGTTGGTGCTTTATACTGTGTATTTGTATGTAGCTGGGAGTTTTTGTTCTTATTTTAAAGCATTTTACAATTTTGTGTAATGAGGTGATTAGTTTTGTATGTAGCTTAACTAGGTTTTTGTTTTTGTTCTTTTTTGTCACCATAGAAAATGATGAAAGACAATAACTTAGTAAGGCATCTGGATGCTTGTGAAACCATGGGAAACGCTACAGCTATTTGTTCAGATAAAACAGGGACATTGACAATGAACAGGATGACAGTTGTTCAAGCTTACATAAATGAAAAACATTATAAAAAGATTCCTGAACCAGAAGCTATTCCACCAAATATTTTGTCCTATCTTGTAACAGGGATTTCTGTGAATTGTGCTTATACATCAAAAATATTGGTAAGGTTTCTTTAATAATTAATTTATATATGAAAATTAATTTTTAAATGTGTAATGATTAGACTATATGTAGCTCTTCAGATCTACCCTTATTATATATAAATTGAAGAACTGAATTATGTTATGTTTTTAAAAGTCATGTGTTCAGTTAAGTTTCTTTGATACAATTTGTATTATGAGTAAGATCTGTTGATGGACTTATATCTTCTATTTACTTGTATTTTCCTCCTGTGTTTTGAATGTCCCGTGTTTAGAAACTGTCAAGACTTATAACCAGAGCAAGTTATTAATTTTAAATTCTTACTAAGCCTATTTTGTGAAAGTCCAGATTATCTTCCTGTAGAATTTTCTAGAGAAAATTTTGAAGCCAGATTTCAACTGAGTATGTTTTTATATATGCTTGCCATATGCTGTCTTTGCTTTCTCAGTAGATCCTACCCCTGAGGTCATCCTTAGACCTTTTGAAACTAACTCAGTAAAGTAATTCTAGACTTTGTGCTGCCTTAAAATAAAATATTTTTAACTTTGCAAGTTAAAAGTCTTATTTACAACCTGAAGTATGAAATTGCTTGAGTTGGTATGTGTTCTATTGATTTATGGAGGAAGACCATGAACAAAATTGATATTGCAAGTTGTCTAGTGAAGATATGCATGAATTAGATTATTGGACTGAAAAGTTATGGGATCTTGGTTCTAGATCTAGCTTTGCCTTTTACTAGCTAAAAGTCCGAGCTTCGCTTTCTTCAATTGTTAAGTAAAGACTATCACATCTGCCCTTATTAGTGCAGTGGCAATTATATAAGGTGGTATTTGGGAAGATACTATGAAGAAGTAAAGCTTTTATGTATGTTTAAGGCAACAGTGCTCTATTTTAATGCATTACTTTTATTTTAAGTTAAAAAACTTGTAAAGTAGACCGAATTTTGAGTTAATGTAAATGTTCAATGAAAACAGGAAGAGAAAAGGAAAGGAATTAAAATTTATGAAATCCCACTATGTGTCAAGAACCAACTGTAAGCTTTACATGCCTTATCTCACTTAATTCTTGGGTCATAAGTGCACCTGTTTTCCAGATGCTAAAGCCAAGGACCACAGCAGTGGGGTAACTTGCCAAAAATTCACATAGCTAGTAACTGGCAGGGCTGAGATTGGAATTCATGTCATTCTTGCCCCAGAGATCCTTTCTACTGTACCTTTTTGTGTCCCTCTTTGAAATGCTGCTATTAGAAGTTTCCTATATAATTTTGTTTTAGAATGTCGCATTCTATTTTACATTATAAATTAAACTGTCATAGAGAAACAAGATGATACTAGCTTCTAAACCTTTTTCTCTTATAGCCACCAGAGAAAGAGGGTGGATTACCTCGTCATGTTGGTAATAAAACTGAATGTGCCTTGTTGGGACTTCTTTTGGATTTAAAACGAGATTATCAGGATGTTAGAAATGAAATCCCAGAAGAAGCACTGTACAAAGTCTACACCTTCAATTCTGTTAGGAAGTCCATGAGTACTGTCCTGAAAAATTCAGATGGAAGTTATCGAATATTCAGCAAGGGTGCATCTGAGATAATTCTGAAAAAGTAAGAGTAAAATGCTTAGATGAATAAATTGCTCACTATAGTTGCTTTATGGAATACCTACTATGTTGCTATTGTTGCTATTTCATTTTTTTTGTGAACATCAGGCATTTGATAGGACCTCAGAGCTTTCCAGTATATTTTAACGGTATCTAGATACTTGCCCATGGTGTTCTGCCATTTTCATACTTCAGCTTCTTTTATTTCATAGTATTTTTCTATAGGGAAACTCTGCCCATTACTTTCAATCTGGTGGACTTTATAAAGTAAACCTTGCTCTTTGTTTTTAGACATGTTGATTCCGTGGTTATAGAGGATTATGAAAAATAAAAGCCTCCTGGGAAGAAAAACTCAAGTTTACATCTTCAACGCAGCATTGTAGATAGTGAACTCGAAAAATGTGATGGATGAATTATAGATTAGTTTTTAGAACAGCAAAGCATTAAAACTAGTAGATCTTGAGAATTCTCCAATCAGGTTTCGTATTTATGCTGCTGCATTGTCATATTTAAATATCTCCTGTCATTTTGAGTCATTATCTTTCTTTTTTATTGTCCTTTTACAGAGCAGTAGTTTCACTTTTGACATTACACATTTATGTATAATTTCTCTGATGTTTATATGTTATTACAGGTGTTGAAATTATTTTGGTTTCCTTTATTCCAGAGAGAAGTAGAGAATTTAAAACCAATTTAAAAGCAGCTTTGGAAAATTAAAGCTCATTTGAAATTATAACATTTAAAAAATTTTTACTTTTAATTTGCTTATGTGTAGATTATAATCCAGCATTAACCTTAATGAATACTTGACAGATTGTGTACTCTAACAAGTTTAAGAGACAGGTCTGTAAATAAATCACTGAAAAGGCAGCATATGACAGATAGGTACAGTTTTAGGATGAGTTCATACCCTTAAGAAGGATGTGACACTTCATTATTTTTTTAAGAAATCCCAGAAGTAGGATTAACTTTAAGGTCTTTTATTCCAAACATGTGGCACTTTAGAAAAGTTTTGGCATAAAGTAAAAGCATCAAGGGAAAGGAAGCCGCATCAAAGGGAAGGAGGTGGGAATATGCTGGCCATATTGGGGAGGTATCTAGTTGCATAGTTCAGCTGGGTAATAATGGGTTTTGTGACACACACGCCACGTAGAGCTTTCTTCCCTTAACTGTACACTTGGTTATCTGATTTCAGTATGAAAGTTTAGAAATCTGTCTCATCCATGGCTTGCTGAATACCAGATAGGTGGTACAGGGAGGTTTTTGAATCAAAACCGATCAGGCTTTTTGACCACCAACTCTGCAACAGTGAAATAAAATGATGCATGTGAACCATCTAGCTAGGAGTCTGATAGATAATAATATACAGTAACTAGTCCTACAGTGATATTTACATTTTGTCATGGGGCTCTTACACCTTAGGCTGAGCAGTAAAAATGAAGTGGGCCAGATGATGTAACTGGAGTATGTTTTCCATCATCAGGGAGTAAGGTGGGTTGGGGGGGAAAGAAAGGATGGACTGGAGACATATTAATTAAAAAGCTATTACAATAGCTGTAGCTCAAAGTAAGAGCCTGAAGAAGACAGTAGCAGGGGGAACAGAAAGAAGAGGGACCATTCAGGAGGTACCATTCGGGAGACTGTTACAAGGACAAACAGAGGAGACTCAGGAGCTGATCATATATAAGTGGCGAGGAAAAAGGAAGTGTTCAGGTGAGATTTAAGATTTACATTGAAATTACTGGGCTGACGTTGATGTTAATATTGAAAAGGCAGCGTTTAGACTTGCATGCAGTAGATTTAGGTGTTGGTACAGCATCTGAATGGAGTTACCGAGCAGTGATGGAGAGCTTTGGAAAACCATCAAAACAGAAGATGTGGATTTGACAGTCACCTGCCTAGAACAGGAGGAGGTCGCATCACCAAGGGAGAGGAGCAGAGAAAGGAGTCATGAAAAATAAACTTTAAATAGGGAAGTACATAGTGTGACCTTTATTTACTACATAATTAAAAGTTTGTAGTTAGTGTCACTGAAATTGAAACTATTTTGGCATTATCTCTCTCCTTCCAATAGAATGCTTATTTTAACAACAAGTTATTTTTTTTCTTTCATGGTTAAAACAATATAGGTGATGAAACAACATCTCAGGTAAGGGGTTGATTGAACTTGGCTTTTTACTTTAAAAGAAGAATATTTGTGAATTTTTTTGTTAACGTTAATGCCTCATTCTGTACCAGAATGGACAGGTGTATCGTGTATTCTCTTCTGCCACTAGGGGTTCTTTGCAAAAATGTAAAAGCCTTGCGTTTCCAAAAGAGAAGGTTTAGAGAATATCTAGAGTAACTGATAAAGTGGAGAACTATCAAATGAGAACCATAAAAATTTAGAACTGTTTTTGTAAAGGGGAGGGTGAAAAGTGAATGTAATTTAAGTCTGTAGAAATGCAGCATACATAATTTCTCTAAATTCCAGTTGTCAGATCCCATGATTTCTAGCCCTTCCCATTCACTTAAGTGGCATTAACCATTATTTTTGTTAATTATTGATGTTTGGATTCAACATTTCCTTTTAGGTGTTTCAAAATCTTGAGTGCTAATGGTGAGGCAAAAGTGTTCAGACCAAGGGACCGTGATGATATTGTAAAAACAGTGATTGAACCGATGGCTTCAGAAGGCTTGAGAACCATATGTCTTGCGTTCAGAGATTTCCCAGCAGGAGAACCAGAACCCGAGTGGGATAATGAAAATGATATTGTCACCGGCCTTACGTGCATTGCTGTTGTGGGGATTGAAGACCCTGTGAGACCCGAGGTGGTGAACCGTTCCGTGCTCTGCATGTGCAGAATCTCTCAACCCCAGGGCATCTAGGCACTGACTACAGCCACTTTTCTAGTAACCTTCTTGGTGTTTGTGATTTAATTTTTTTTTCTGTGTCAATCCAAAAGGTGAAAATATAGTGCATGTGATGCATATGCTACCTATGTATAGTTTTTTTCTTTTTAAGTTTATTTATTTTGAGTGAGAGAGAGAGAGATGGCAGGGCTGGGCAGAGAGAGAAAGGGAGAGAGAGGATCCCAAGCAGAGGATCCCTCTGCTGACAGCACAGTGCCCGTTGCGGGGCTTGACCTTACACACCACGAGATCATGACCTGAGCTGAAATCAAGAGTCAGATGCTTAACCGACTGAGCCATCCAGGCGCCGCCCCCCACCCCCATGTACAGTTTTTAATTAGACCGCTTCCCTTGAGGATCTTACGTACTGATAGCACCATAACCTAACACAGTACCTTGAACTCAGTAGGTTTTTCCAATCATGTTGAATAATAGATGCATTAAATTATGTGTTTTCATAGTTTGTAGACCACCACTGCTCAATAGAACTTTCTTGTGATGATAGAAGTTTTCTAGATGTTGTTCACCACAGTAGCCACTCACCACATGGGACTTAAGAGTTTTTGAAGTATGGCTAGTACTACTGAAAAACAGAATTTTTAAGCTTTATTTAATTTGAATGGAAATATCTTGTTACCATACTGGACAGCATGCATCTCTAGACTTTGTTTCTCTTCTTTTTATTTTAAAGTTTATTGAGCAACTGCTGTGTGCCAGTCACTATACTAGGGTACTATAGACATAAAGATTTTTGAGATTTGTTCCCTGGCCTCAAAGAAGTCACTCTTGGGTGGGAATGAGCAAACACGTAAACAACATGAGCCCCAACTTTGTCTAAAGCAATAGCATCTTTTTATTGAATTCTTACTGTGTGCCAGATACTATGCCACCTGCTTTACATGTATTATTTCATGTTCACCTCTATTAATTATTATTCTAATTTGACAGATGAAAAAAAATCAAGGTGTGTAGAGGTTAGCTCTAGACCATAGAACTAATATGTTCAAATTTTGGCTTTGTCTAAAACACATGTTCTTAAAAGACCACTATGCCATATATATATATTCTTTAATATTGAAAATGTTTCTTTTTTTTAAGTTTATTTGTTTTGAGAAGGGGGGGGGAGAGAGAGAGAGAGAGAGAGAGAGAGAGAGTGAAAACAGGAGCAGGGGAAGGGCAGAGAACGAGGGGGAGAGAGAGAATCCCAAGCAGGCTCCTCACTGTCAGCAGCACCCAATGTGTAGAACCAAGTACTTCTTTAGGAACTAGAAATACTGCAGTAAACAAAATTGTCATGAAGTTTATATTCTAGAGAAGTAAGGAGGCCAAACAGACAAAATAATAGGTACTTAGTATGCCAAGAGAAAATATATACTGTGAGGAATAGGGCTTGGTCCCCACCCTCAAAGCCTTTATATTCTGACTGGCATGTGGGGGTAGTTGGGAGGGTGATATCAGATAAGACAATTACAAGTGTGAAAAGAGCTATAAGGGATAGGCACAGGGTGATGAAATAGGTAACTGAGAGAGACCACGTTAAGAATGTCTGAAGATAAGACATTTGTATTGAGATCTGATGGCTGAAAGTGAGCCTGCCATTTTAATAGTTGTGAGAAGAATATTCCAGGAAAATGGAACCAAAAATACAGAGAGGCCTGATGGCGAGAAAGTCTTAGCCATTTCAAAGATAGAAAGGAGGCCAGTATGGCCAGAAGTATGGACAAGAAGGGGCAGATAGGATTATCTTTGGTCTTACAAAGACAATAAGGGTTCTGAATTGTATTCTGAAACTCAGTGGGAAGTAATTCAGGCTGGGAAGTGACATGATTTGTGTTGTTAAGAGACTATCTTGTGTACTGTGTAAGAAACAGAGGAGGTGGAGCAGGGAAGCCAGAAGATTATTGCAGTGATCGCAGGCGAGAGATGGTCATGCTTAGCACTTCATATAGTGTGGCAGGGCAGATGAAAAGAAGAGGATGATTTCAGAGTAAATGGAGGTATAACCAATAGGAATGGGATATACTGTTGGGTTGGGATATACTGTTTTTGACATTGTTGAGGTGTCTGAAACATCCAAATGTATGTCATGTGGGCATTTGGACCTAGTAGCCTGAAAGTGGCCTAGGCTGGGATATCCACATGAGGGGTTCCCAGAGATCTCCTGGGGAAAGTATAGCTCTACAATTAGATGCCCTATAGAGGACAGTCTGCTTGCATAACTGGGTGATGGTACTACCGGTGGAATAAGAGAATCAGAACCAGCCTATATAGAGATCAAGGTAAATTCCGTTTGGGGTTTTAGAGTTTCAAATGCTTATGAAATATACAGGTGGGTAATGTTTCCCAACCTGTGGTCAAAGGGAAACCAAAGTTTTATACATGGATTTATGCCTTAAATCTTACCTAAATGTAGTATTAAATCAGGTGTCTACAACTTTTGTCCTTTGGAAAATATATGGCTTTTATCATGCTCTTGGCATTGAGGTTGATGGGAGAGTTTCATCTTCTTTTAAACATGTAAGTGGCACTTAGTTTTTTTAGTATCACCAAATGAGATGGGTACTTTCAGACTAAAGTGAGACAACGTGATATACAACAGCTTTCTCTTGGTGGGTATTCTGGACTGTGCATTTCTGATATAGAGAATTTTGATAAATTAGGTATCTAGAATAAATCCAGCTTTATTGCATTTGCATAGGTTCTTGAACGTGGTAATTGGCTTCTCTTCAGGTTCCTATCTCTAAAAGTGGAGGTAGTTTGTCAGCTTTGAGTGGAAGTATTTGGTGTGGTTAGTGGGCCATCAATAAATGTTAGTTTGTCCTTGTTAAATATTATTTGCCACATCTTTTTAACCTGAGAGCAGCTTCTTCCTCTTATTCATTGTCTCCCTATTTCAAATGATCTTGGGATAGCACCCAATCAGTGAGTTCTTGGGTAGACAATCTTGAGTTATTTTTTTTATCTCCAATAAGATATCCAAATATATATTACATTTATACAGCAAACCAATGTTTTCAAAATCAAATTTTGATTTCTTTTTTAAATAGAGGTATGCACTATACAAAGACACAATTTTGTGTAGATAGGCCATGAAAGCTGCTTCCAGAGACATTACATTTAAACTGTATTTATAAAAGAAATCATAAACTGTCAGCCTGCAGACCAAATTTAGCCTTCAGTCAAATTTTCCTTGGACCGTGTGTGTATGTGTGTGTGTTTAAAGAGTTATGTATTGAGAGAGCATACACAAATCTAGGTTTCTGTTTTCTCTTGAAGTTGTAGGTTCTATCAATATTAGATGCTTACTCCACCATAGTGAAAACAGGCTGGAGCGGAATCTCTCTCTCATGAGGCATTAGTTTGGGGTTTGTAACTGTCAGAGTGTTTTCCTCATTTATGTTACCCACATGGCTCTGTAGGCATTTGCATTTTCATCTGCATCCTCTGCTCTAGAGGGATCAGTATGGATTTCCTGTTAGAGAAGAGTAGGGAAGGATTTTGTAGGCAAAAGGAATTGCTAGAACCAGAGACACAGAAACAACATATAGATTATTCATCCATCAAGTTGTGTAGTAGAGGAAAATTGTAGATAAACTGGAAAACTATTCTGAGGCTCAAGTGTGATACTTTATTATACTAAGAACTTTGTGGTTTATAGTATAATAGTAGAGAAATCGTCACGTAATTTTAAGAAAATCTATTAGAAGAATAATTCTGTCAAGTCTATCAGATGTTTTACAGGAGGAACAAACGTAGACAAGGATACCAGGTAGAGGGAACAAGGTGCCGGGAAGGTTTGAGGTAGAATCCACAAGATTCCCTGTCCTTTAAAGATGGATAGGATAAAGGAGATGGAAGACGTCATGATGATGGCCCTTAGGTTTCTGTTAGATACATAGGTTTAAGAAACATCGTCCCCTTTTTGGACACCCAAATTCCAATGTCCACTTCTCTGATGGAATTATGAACCCAGCACTCACAATGAGGCGGGAGAAAAATGTAAATTTGAAAGTTATTAGCACATACATGACAGTTGAAGTTATAAGAGTAGGTAAAGTCATCCTTAGAAGATAAGGAGTGGGGGGAGCGGGGGGCGGGAAGCGAGCCACCCATACTATACTCTCAAGAATACATCAGCATTTTACTGTGGTGTGGTCTGGGCAGTAAACCCAGAAAGGTAGAAAGCCAGCCAGAAAAGAACTGCATAATGGTTGGGGAGGGGGAGCATTTTAAGAAGGCTTTGGTAAATAAATAATGCAAACATAAAATAGAATCACAACTGAAAATGAAGCCTGAACTAGGACTGTGGCAGTAGAAGAGGAAAGAAGAGATTATTGGGAACAATTGAAGAAATACTGAATATATTGAGATGAAATTTAAATTTTCATTATCTGTGGGACGATGCAGTAATGCATTATGCAGTGGGTTCCCCCCCCTCTGGAAATATTAATTTTCTTTCATAATATGATTTTTTTTCTGTGTCAACCAGGTACCAGAAGCAATAAGGAAGTGTCAGAGGGCTGGAATTACTGTGCGGATGGTCACTGGTGATAATATTAATACCGCTCGGGCTATTGCTACCAAATGTGGTATTTTACATCCTGGGGAAGATTTTCTATGCTTAGAAGGTAAAGATTTCAACAGAAGAATACGAAATGAAAAAGGAGAGGTAAGGATTGTTTTTTGGTTTTTGGTTTTTTTATGTTGATAAATTTTTCATACATTAGGAATTTCATTCAACAAATAACATACTGAATATGCACCATGTGTTAGGTATCACCATGAATAAATGCAGCCTGCACCTGAAGCACAAAAACACTGAAATTTTAGGATTTCGTGATCTGGAGATTTTTCCTAAAGGGACAAAAAAGAACACTTCTTTTTTTCAGTCTAGGCCAATTTCAGAAGTGTATGTGTAAGTGAATGTGGGAGGAGGAATTTGAAAAGGTTGATAACAGAGCATATTTTAGGGCACCTCAAACTCTTCTGAGCTTTTTATACTGTGCTAAGGAGTTTTCATTTTCATAGACAATAGGAAGATTTTCTAATTTTGATCATATACAGTAGCGGTTCTCAACCTTGAGTATGCATCACAGTGACCTGGAGAGTTTTTTAAAAACCTTGACTGCTAGGCCCCAACCCAGAGTTGTTATTTGATAAGATGATAGGCTTGGTGCCTTGTTCAAAAATTTGCATTTCTGACAAGTTCCCTGGAGCTGCTGATGGTTCTGGTCTGTTAACCATACTTTTGAGAACTGCTGATACATATGCCAGATTGCTAATTGGGGAATTATAAAACTAGATTTGGGTGCATTTTAACTGTCATAAACATTTATAGATTGAGCAAGAGAGGATAGACAAGATTTGGCCAAAGCTTCGAGTACTTGCAAGATCATCTCCTACTGACAAACATACACTGGTTAAAGGTGAGTAGGTTTTACAGTTATTTCACAATTTCTTAATAACAGAAATGTGTTCTCCTTCTGAAAATAGTAATAGATACTGAATAATAGATTTATTGACTCTAGGATGTTATCTTTTCCAATAAAGTCTAAATACATTTCCTTTTTATTTCTTTTAATGTTTGTTTATTTTTGAGAGAGAGAGAAATAGAGCATGATTGAGGGAGGAACAGAGAGAGAGGGAGACACAATCCAAAGCAGACTCCAGGCTCTGAGCTGTCAGCACATAGCCTGATGTGAGGCTTGAACTCACGAACCAGGAGATCATGACCTGAGCCGAAGTTAGACACTTAACCCGCTGAGCCACCAGGCACCCTTTGAATATAGTTCCTATTCACACCTTTGGTTAATTGTGTTTATCTTCAGTAAAACAGGATATTGCTCCTAACGTAACCTTAGTTTCTGGACTTGGTCCTTGCCCAGCGTCTCAGAAATTTTCATTTCTCTATGTGTGTTTGTTTCTTTTTAACCTCAGGTCTGTAAAACTGGCTGGTCAGGGTACTCTGCAGAATCATCTTATTAATTAAAGGGGATGTTTTTACAGCAAAAATATTACTTTTGTTTCAGGTATAATTGACAGCACTGTCTCAGAACAACGCCAGGTTGTAGCTGTAACTGGTGATGGTACAAATGATGGCCCAGCACTAAAGAAAGCCGATGTTGGATTTGCAATGGTAGGAACTTACCTGTTTACGTATTCAGATATAATTTACAGGCTGGGTTGTTTGTTACTAAATTGCTATTGATATTAAACTCTGTACCTCAAGATTTGAGTCCAAGTATGTCTCTAAATTGATATATAAGTCTGAGTAGTTTGTAACTACATTTATTTGATGCAGTGAAATCTGGCTAGAAGGTGACTCTTGAACACTTATAACATCATGCATTTACCTTATACTCTGCAAAATGTATATATGTATCTGTCATCTGATCTGAACCTTTCAGCAATCCTCTTAAGAGACAGGCTTTGAACAGATGAGAGAGGGAGTGTGTGTGTGTGTATGTGTGTGTGTGTGTCTAAGTTAAAAATATGATTTGAGAATCTTCCACTCAACTGAAAATGTCTGTTAAAGAGTCACTGAATCATCATTTCATATATAATAGCTATAATCCTCTTCCTCCCCCACAAGTCTTGGATTCAGATTTGATTATTTAAAGTGCTAGAAAATCTCAGCATTTCATTATTATTTTCTTTTACTCTAGCCATAATACTGATAGTGTACTAAGTATTTACTATAAAATTGCTATCATGAAATATCTGTACTACATAAGTGTTTAATGATTGATAGTAGGTTTTTCATATCTTTAAATCAATTTCTTCCAGTTTTTTAGTTTTGGAATGAATCTTCGTATTTTCAGTGCTATAGAAAACTTGTACTCTATTTTTAATTTTATTTTATTTCATTTTTTGAAAATACAGGTCCATAATCACAATTCTCAAATCTAAAAGTCTGAAAACTGAAATTTCTTTCCTAAATTTGCAACAGACTCATTTGACTCCCAAACTTACTCTGAACTGATGTGAGGAAGTTACTTGTCCCACTTAATATGAACCTTCATAGCCATTGTATAGGTATTAAAGTTTTTGAGGGGCACTTGCCCCCTCTGGGGGAATTTGTGATGGGAATTATGTGCCTCATTATCTCTCTAAAATATGGGAGACTTGAATCGTGAAGCATAGTCTGGCCCTACAGGTTTCAGATACAAGATTATATATGTGTACCAATGTTTATTTGTGTAATTCGTCCCCCTGATATTTTGCTGCTAAAATAGGGGTTTAGCAGAACCATCACCATGGTGACAGCCTTTCAGCTGGCATGAGAGAGATGGAAAGAGGAAATTCTGTGGGTGAAGTGCTCTCAGCCGAAAGCTGTGAACCCCAAGAGCCCCACCCTACCCTGTTCCAAACTCAGTAGGGTTGGCAGCACGTTTGTCTGAACTTCTGAAGACTTGTGAAAGGTAGATGAAGGGAGAAGGAATATTGAAGTGCCTTTCCTTTGGCTGTGGGCAGATAGGATCATTGTTCACTTTAGGAACACGGGATCACACTCTGCTGCTCTTGAGCATTTACCAGGACTCTGACTGTTACTTTCATCTGGACAGCCAGCCAGGAAGGCTTTTGCAGTGCATTTTAAAAACTAAAAAGCTTTCTTCCCAAAACTTCAGTGTTTAAGGCAGATGCTAAGAGGTTTCAAAACACACAGGTAAATATAGTATTACAGATAGAACAGTACAGTGGCTGCTTTGTTTAAGCCCGGAAGGGTTTAGGCCCATTGTACCACTTATTCTTTTTAAGTTAGCACATCAGACATCTAAATCTATTTTAAAAAGACAGAGGAAGAATGACTTGAACTTGAAACCACTTTTGTTCAGTCAAGCTTAAGTTTACTTTGTGTATTTATTCAGTTTTTCAATCTTATATTTTAAAACTGAAAGACAAAATTATTTGGCTTGAGTTTATAATAGATACCCGCAAGAAATGACTATTGATTAGTCCTTTTTAAATTTGTCTCTTACTTTGCAGGCAGAAATAGCCATTTTAGAATACTATCTGTGTATTCTCCCTCTCTGTCTCTCTCTGTCTCTCTCTATATATATGTACATATATATGTATGTATATCTATATATATACGTATATATGTATATATATGCGTATGTATGCGTATTTATATATAATGTATATATATACACACACACACTATACATACTGATATTTAGAAAATTCAACATTAAAAAAAAATTTCAACATTAAAGTGACATTTACAAAAGGACTCTAGTATAAGTACATTATTAGCTTGCGGGGCACCTGGGTGACTCAGTCGGTTAAGCATCCAACTTCAGCTCAGGCCATGATCTCATGATTTGTGAGCTGGAGCCCCACGCCAGGCTCTGTGCTAACAGCTCAGAGCCTGGAGCTTGCTTCGGATTCTTTGTCTCATTCTCTCTTTGCCCCTCCCCCGTTTGTGCTCTATCTCTCTTTGTTTCTCAAAAATAAATACAATATATATTAAAAAAGAAAAAAAGTACATTATTAGCTTGCAAAGAAGTCTGACTTTTTCCTCTACTTAGCCATGCCCCATAGATTCCTTAAGATTGCAAGCCTCCGTGGTACATTTAAAATATGATTATATTATTTTATTACGTTATTCTTACCAAAATTCACTTTACCATAACATACCGATATTTCTGTCCTCAGAGTCTGAGTACCATGATGTATTTCTATAACCAAATACATCTTTGGCAGTAAAATCTTCCCTAAGGTAATTAAGATCCTGTCTTTTTAAACTTTGGATTAATAAAGGATTTGTTTGTTTATTCTCCAAACATTAAGAAGCTATTTTCAGTATTCTGGTCCAGAAACATTAGAGATGAGTAGTTGCCTCCTGAAGGTTCAGCAGGCAGAGAAATAAATAATCAGAGCAGAGTGGCACCAAGTGAAGGCCCAGACACAACACGCGGAGTGCTGCAAGGAGGAAGACTCTGCCTGGAGCGACGGGGAAAGGGTTTCTGAAAGAAGTGCCAATTGGAGTTGAGGGAGAGAGAAGAGGAGGTGCGGAAGTACAGCCCAGAGACCCTCAGTGGGGCTGCAGGAAGTTTAACTTGACTAGAAGAGGGTGTGTGCTCTTGGGAGGTAATGGACTATGAGGCCAGGCTGATTGGGGACCCGAAAAGGGCCTTAAATGCTGAGAGAGTTCGTTCTTTCATCCGGTAGACCAGCCCTTTCCCGAGCAGACTTCCAGCGGAGTAAAGGAAGCTTGGAGACTCACAACACAGGGTGACGCACGGCTCAGAGAAGGTCACAAAAAAGCTGTTTAACTTTTTCTGATGGAAGTTTCCCAAACTTACTTGACTATGGAACTCATTTTTATTTGGACGCAAATTAACATCTCAAAATTACTCTTTACATTTTGAAGGATTCTGAACAAGGGTATGGTGAGGTTTGCATTTGTACAAGACGGGGCTGCCGAGAAACAGGGAAACCTATGGGGCTCAGATGTTTTAGATACGGTTCACGTTCCAAGTCACATATTCCAATTAGAAGCTAGAGACTCAAATTTTAAATTAAGATTGTTTCCCCTTGAATATTTTTGAGAAAAGCTTATTTATCAAAACAATATATGCATTTAAAAAGTCAGATCACTTCATAAGATTTACTACTTAGGTCCCCAGTGATAAGTATTATTCCAGCTCATTTTTTTGGTGAAAGGAAACCGACTAGTTTAGCTGTTTGTTTCCCTTAGTTGTTTGCGTCCACATATCTAAATGGCATGGTGGTGCTTTTTTGTTTTCTTAAGCACTGGCTATTGACTTTTCACTAAGGAAGGTGCAGATGTAGCACTTTTATGGGCTCACCAGGCACACACCACGGTCACTTCCATAACTGCATACATGCACACTACCTATCCTATCACTCTTCCCACAGAGTGAGAGCATAATTTCAGATAGATCAGCATATTGATCAGCATTGTGATCGTAAATGCTGATCCAAGCTGAGCCGTGTGGCCTACTGATAAGTCTTACTTGCTTGCACAACTTTTTGTATTCCCTATAAATTATCTTTTTCATTGACTTTCTTTTTAAATCTTTTTTTTTTTAATTTGTTCACTCTTGCTTTTCTGTGTACTCCCAACACTAATTCATCATCAAATTCTCCTTTCTTTACGTCAGAATCATCTGGCACTTTTACATTTTTACCTTCTTAGAGCCTCCTCTCCCAGACCTTCTGACATGCTTCAATGTGGACTGTTGGCTAGGCCTGCGGCCCAGCTGTCTTGTTTTTCTCCATACCTGAGGATTTCCTTTTCCTCTCTCATGTCGGCTCTTGTATTTCCTGGACTCGATGTCATCATCTGTTTTGGTGTACTCCCTCATATAGTAATGCCGTCTTCTCCAATAACTTCCTGACAAAAAACAATTCAGGAGAGGTAAACTCTTTTATAACTTTTATGACTGAAGTCTCCACCCTTTCCTCACTCTTGATTCTTAATCTGACTTGGTATAAAGGTCTAGTTTGAAAATCATTTTTTCCACTCAGAATTTTGAATTCATTCCTCTATTGTTACGAACCATTTTCAATTTTGAACCTCTTGTGTTGTTTTCTTTTTTTGTTTTCCTTTCTGGAACTATATACGTCTTAGTTTCCAGTCTCCTGAAATGTAATGATTTTTTGTCATGGAACGACTTTCTGTTATGAAATAAACTCATTTTCTTCAGTTTTGTGAAATTTTTTGGTAATAATCATTTCATCGCCACTGTTTGTTCTTTTGGAATACCCACCCTCCTTCCCACCCTGTGCCTGGTAAGCCCATAAAAGTGCTACGTCCTTCCCAGTTCTTGAACTGCTTGGACTTACTATCTGGTCTCCTTTTTTCGTATTTACCATACCTTTGTCATCTTGCTTTATTTTCATGGATATTTCCTCAGTTTCTGTTTTGTTTTAGTTTTGGGTTTGTTTGGTTTTGTTTTTGTTTTCTTCATTTCTGTGATCATATATTGTAATTTCCAAGAGTTGTTTTTGGATCTCTAAGTTTTTTGTTACTGTTTTAGCATCCTATTCATGTTTCACTGATGTACCTTTCTAAGGATTTGACTTTTTAAAATAAATTTTTGTCTCTGCAGAGTCTGTGTGTCCATTTGCCTTTTGGTTTAGTCTCTTTCAGATTAGTCTTTCCTCAGATGTCAGGTGATTCTCGGTTGTCTCTGAGTGTCTACCAGTGGAAAGCTGGAAAGCCTTGGACCTGTAGGCGGGATTTGTCAAACAGAAGCCTCTCAGTAGAGTGTTCTGGCTTGGCCATTTCACTTCCTTAGGGTACATTGAATTGTATTTTTAGGTCTTTTCTCTTAAGATTTCTCAGAAAATAATTGTCAAATCTGTACCTTAATACTGGTACAGTACTGGGCAACAAGTAGAGAAAAAAGGGTCGTGGTCTCAGCACTCAGTAAACAGAGTTACTCTTAGCCTCTTTTTTTTTTTTTCAGGGTAGCACCCCTATATTCAGCAGTGCTTGGTACCCTTCAGTCTGGACCTTCTTTGTCATACCCTCTCTGATAAATTAGCAGGCAGTCTTCATCCAGGTCAGAGGGCTCACCAAATTGTCACTTGGTTGCATGGACTTGGGAAGAGGCCTTGAGGATCTAGGTGCCTTTTCTTTTAATTTTATTATTAACGTGTAACACACATATGGAAAAGTGCCTAAGTCATAAATGCACAACTGAGGGGCGCCTGGGTGGTTCAGTTGGTTAAGTGTCCAATTTCAGCTCAGGTCATGGTCTCACAGTTCATGAGTTCGAGCCCCACATCTGGCTCTGCTGTCAGCACAGAACTGGCTTTGGATCCTCTGTCCCCCTCGGTCTCTGCCCACCCCCCACTCATTCTCTCTCTCGAAATAAATAAATAAACTTTAAAAATTAAAAAAATATATAAATAAATGTACAACTGAATGGATTATCACAAATGAACAGACCTGTTCTAGTATGCAAAGCAAGGAATAGATTATTACCTATTCCCATAGGTGTGTCAGTCACACCGTCTTCTAATCGTTGCCCTGTTTCTCTGCAAAGATAACTAGTAGTCTGAAGGTTACTTTTGCCTGTTACCGAACTTTGAACATAAGAAAATTGTGTTACGTGTTATTTTGAGTCCAGCTTGAACCTGTGAACCGCGAGATCATGATCTGAGCCAAAGTCAGACATTTAAACAACCGGCTGATCTACCCGGGCGCCCCGTGAGTCCAGTATTCTTGATCCATCATTATGCTTACGAGATTCATCTGTGTTGTTTTGATTAATCCACAGTTTATTAATGCATCCCATTCTACTCTTGACGGACGTGGTTCTTAGTTTGGATCTTCTTGGTACTTCTTCAGTGTCTTTGATCGACTTACAAGAAATCCTTCTCTTTTCATTCGTACCTTCACCGCTCCTTCCAGTGCTACCTGGTGCTGCCAAGTACTGGGCCTTGTATAGGAGCGTCCTGTAGTGCAAAGAAAGTTAATTTTCTGCTTTCCCTACTCTTGGCTTAGGATTCCGTTCTCTAGGGTCTGCCAGCTTACAGTTTGGTTATCTCCTTTCTAGCCTTTTAGGATTTCTTTGCACTGTCTCCTTTCTCACTAACATTGTTTTTGTGAGTTGTTATGGTTGAATGTATCTTTTTGTGTGACTGTTGGGAGGAACTTGGGTGATGCCTGTGTTCATTCCTCATTGTTTTTAAGCCAAGTTTGAACTTTCTT
Organism: Panthera tigris; assembly: GCF_018350195.1. Classification (NCBI taxonomy): domain Eukaryota; kingdom Metazoa; phylum Chordata; class Mammalia; order Carnivora; family Felidae; genus Panthera; species Panthera tigris. The sequence continues at coordinate 110,661,657 of NC_056666.1, read as the reverse complement.
TTCTCCTTTTTAACTTTTAATAATTATTTTATTTAAACCAGTGAATCCAAAATATCCCTTAAAAGTGTAACCAATGAAAAATAGTTAGTGAGCTGTTGAGCTTTCTTTTTTCTTTTTTGTATTAAGTCTTCAGAACCAGTGCATATTTTATACTTACACCATATCTCAATTACAACACTAGGTTTTCATTGGAAATATTTGGTTTGTACTTCTATTTCATGCAATATCTTACTCTTTGATTTTTGCTTTAGATGGAATATCTTCCTGACAGGTATCTCGGAATAAGTATATTGCCTTCTTTTACAGTAAATTTAAGTCCTTAGTTACTAAGTATGGAGGTAACAATTTTTGTTATTTACTACCCTTTCGGATATTTAAAGGTTATACTTTAAACATTGAGTCTAATTCACAGAATTTTTTTTAATAGGGTATCGCTGGAACTGACGTAGCTAAAGAAGCATCTGATATTATTCTCACAGATGACAACTTTACGAGCATTGTTAAGGCAGTTATGTGGGGACGAAATGTCTATGACAGCATCTCCAAATTTCTTCAGTTCCAGCTCACAGTTAATGTAGTAGCAGTGATTGTTGCTTTCACGGGCGCCTGTATTACTCAAGTAGGTTCACAGTTTTTTTATTGAAACATGGTTGTTTTAAAGCAAAACTGTGTGTATAATCTGCCGCGTTAAAGTACTTAAATAGTTGAATAAACTGAACCTTAATATTGTAGGTTAATTAATATAAAAATGTAATCCTGTTCTGTTCTGTAAGTTCTTAAATACAAAAAGCTTCCTGAGAATTTCTGAGTCCCTGAATAGTTATGAATGTCTATTAGGAAACCTGTCTTTTCTAGGATTCACCACTTAAGGCTGTACAGATGCTGTGGGTGAACCTCATAATGGATACGCTCGCTTCCCTGGCTCTGGCGACTGAACCCCCCACTGAGTCTCTCTTGCTCCGGAAGCCTTATGGTAGAAATAAGCCTCTCATCTCACGCACGATGATGAAGAATATTTTGGGTCATGCATTCTATCAACTTGTAGTAGTCTTTACACTCTTATTTGCTGGTAAGAATTCAATGCCTGATAAAGCTTTGGTTGTTTTTATTCCAAGCTAATGTAATTCCAGATGTTTTAATGTTACAACTTCTTCAAGAACAGAAGTTGTTCTGTTTCTGACCCCCATTTATCTTTACTTTCTCCTCTTTGTCAGTGGATGATGCTTATTAGGAAGGCACTACAATAGATAGTGGGAGGAAGTAAAAAGAATCCTCGTTTCTTGTCCTGGTTCTGCCACTAACTTCGATGTCATAATTTGGGGGGGTTCCATGTCCTCGTCTGTAAAACAAGAGAGTTGTATTAGATAACCCCAGGTTCCTTCCAACTTTTCCTGTGCTGTCACTGGAGATCAAATAAAGGTCTGGCTAGGTTTTATTACTGCATACTTTTCTTGAAATGTTAAATTATTTTGTATGAGAATTACAAAATCGTAATTTTTCATTCTTTCAGGAGAAAAGTTTTTTGATATTGATAGTGGAAGAAATGCTCCTTTGCATGCTCCTCCTTCCGAACATTATACTATTGTTTTTAATACCTTTGTGCTGATGCAACTTTTCAACGAAATAAATGCCCGGAAAATTCATGGTGAAAGAAATGTATTCGAAGGAATCTTTAATAATGCCATCTTCTGCACAATTGTTTTAGGCACTTTTGTGGTACAGGTGGGTAATTGGAAAAGATAGTTTCACATTTGATTATTATGTAGGAGATACTAGATAAACAGGTAGCTTGTTCCAGAAATTACTTGACTGCTACATGTGTGGGGCTTCTATGTATTGCCTTAATGACACCTAAAAAAAGTTTTAAATATCATACCTCCAGTGAAAATATGGTCATTTCTATCCTGAAATCCTGAAGATCATATTAAGCTAATACTATTTTAATTGCACTACCAATTCTGTGGTTGTGATACTTTTTACTTAATCTGGTACTGATTCTTCATTCTATATCATGATCAAACTATTATAATTTTAATGTTACTTAAGATAAATCTTAGTTAACCAGTTTCTAGTCTAGCTACAGGGATCGCTTAATTGCGTCCCACCGTTGATAGTAATCCTTTGTCTACAGTTGAGTCTGTTATTAAATAATAATATCTGAAATGAATATTCTAAAATTCATGTGATTCTGAATGCTGCTCTCTGAGTTGGTACATGCCAGTTTTTCATTTGGCCCTTGAACAACACGGGATAGGGACACCAGCCCACACCCTTTCCTCACCCCAGCTCACCCCTGCACAGTTGAAAATCTAAATATAACTTTTGAACTCTCCCAGAACTCAACTACTAATAGCTTACTATTGGCCAGAAGCCTTACCAATAACTTAGTCAATTAACACATAGTTTTGAATGTTATATAAATACTAAATATTGTGTTCTTACAATAATGTAAGGTAGAGAAAAAATGTTGAAAAAATGTTACTAAGAAATCATAAGGAGAAAATACGTTTACAGTACTGTACTGTGTTTACTGAAAAAGATCCATGTATAAGTGGACCCACAGAGTTTAAACCCGTGTTGTTCATGGGTTACCTGTACTGTCAAACAAGATTTAAAATTAAATAGTGAGCTTTTTCAACAAAGGAACCAGGCAGTGATAGTGCTTGTTTTGAAATGAAGATTGAAGAATTTTAAACAGTTTATTCAGCCATAGCTTGTGTACTCTAGGTACCAAAACCCCAGACTTAATTGTTTCTGTTTTAGCTTTCAATTTCCATAAACTTTAGGAGAAATGTTGCTTACTTATCAAGTATTTTCTGGAAGTATTTTGTTTATGTTTGTTAAAAAAATCATTGTTCATGACATGCTAAAGTTTTAGCTTTTACTTGCTATAAAATTGAGGTTATCTTTGTAATATGTGGGAGTTGCAAAAATTTAACTGCCTATCAGGCAAATCTGGTAATTTGGTTCCCAGCAAAGATTGATATGCCCAAAACAGTTAATGTGAGATATCATTCTTCAGTACCTTATAAATAAGCCAGTACTGTTCAAAGTGTGGTCCGTGGACCAGCTACTGGTCCATTTATTACAGGTCCACAGTGAGATAAGGACCATGTGTCAGAATGTAAATTAACAAGTTTCATTAATCACACTGTATTTCAACTGAGAGTTTTTTATATGTTGCTGGAGGTTTCTGTGGGTTTTTTTCTTTTTGCATGTAGTAGCAGCCGCAGTGGTAACGCTGTGCAAACAGTGCATTGATTTGTACTTTGGTGCCTGTTCCTTATCTTCTTATCATGGATCAGCACTTTGATTAGCATTTTTGTGGACAGTTTCAGCTGGGTAGGAAAACATGGCCGTTGATTTACACAGATAGTCTAGCCAAAATCTTGATTGTAGAGCTGAGGTACTTGAAGACTTCACCTTATAAATTGTATTAAATTTAATTTCTGTCTCTTTTTATTTACTAGCTGATTTTTCTTCTCTCTTTTTTTTTTTTTGGACAGGTCATGAAGTATAGAATAATCCTTAGTTCTTTGTAAATATTTTGTCTCTCTTCTACTTTGTAGCAATTAAAACAGTGTTTTCAAAATAGGTCTCATGAAACATTGGTTCCTTTAGTTCCTCTTACACCCTTAGAGAAGTTAAGGAAATATTGCCTATTTACCTCTTGGAGTTTCTTTTTTTTTTTTTTTTTTTTTTAAGGTTATTTATTTATTTATTTATTTATTTATTTATTTTGAGAGACCACACACACAAGCTGCGGAAGGGCAGAGAGGGAGGGAGAGAAAGAAACCCAAGTAGGTGTCACACTGTCAGCGCAGAGCCCAACACGGGGCCCAGACTCAGGAATCGTGAGATCGTGACCTGAGCTCAAGTCAAGAGTAGGATGCTCAGCCAACTGAGCCACCCAGGCGCCCCCTTGGAGTTTCATAAAACAATAGAACACAGTAGTTACAAGTACAAACTTAGGAGTCATTTAGTCGTGGAGTCAGATCATTGCCTCTTAGTAATTGTGTGACCTTGACAAGCTGCAATTGCTTCATCTCTGAAATGGGGAGGATAATTGGGTCACATCACAGAATTACTGAATTAAGAGAGACCATGCATGTGAAGAAGCTCTGAGCTTAGTGCTTGGAAGGGAAAATTACCCAAATGTCCGCAGCATTTTTTTTTCCTTTTTTTTTTTTTAATTAACAGTTCAAAGTCTTTGGGAAATCCTGCAGTTAAGGAACTTGTTGAACTCTGTTTAATCCAGCTACTTCTAGTGTTGCCTGGGTGGGTCAGTCGGTTAAGCATCCAACTTCAGCTCAGGTCATGATCTCACGGTTCCTGGTTTGAGCCCCGAGTCAGGCTCTATGCTGACAACTCAGAGCCTGGCACCTGCTTCAGGTTCTGTGTCTCCCTCTCTCTTTCTCTGCCCCTCTCTCTCTCAAATATAGATTAAAAAAAGTTTTAAAAAATAATCCAGGGGCCCCTGGATGGCTCAGCCACTTAAGTGTCCGACTTCAGCTCAGGTCATGATCTCACAGTTTGTGGGTTCCAGCCCCACGTCAGGCAATGTGCTGACAGCTCAGAGCCTGGAGCCTGCTTTGGATTTTGTGTCTCCCTTTTTTCCTGCCCCTCCCCCATTCAGGTTTTGTCTCTGTCTCTGTCTCTCTCTCTCTCTCTCAAAAATAAATAAACATTAAAAAAAAATGTTTTTAAACCAGCTACTTCTAAATTTAGATAACACCTAATTCAAGGCTCCCTCAGCACACATTTAGAAAATGCTTCAGTGCACAATTACACAGTTCTGTAGTATTTTGTTGATCTAAGTAAGGCATATATTGAGGAATATGTGGAAACTTAGTCTCTTGCTCTTAGAAGTAAATGCTACAACTATTCAGTTTTATTCCTTACAACTCGAAAATGAAAGATTATTTCTCACAAAATGAAATCAGTCCAGGGCACCTGCGTGGCTCAGTCAGTTAAGCATCCAACTTAGCTCAGGTCATGATCTCACAGTATGTGAGTTCGAGCCCTGCATCGGGCTCTGTGCTGACAGCTCAGAGCCTGGAGCTTGCTTTGGATTCTTTGTCTCCCTCTCTCCCTGCCCCTTCCCTGTTTACTCTCTGTCTCTCTTTCTTTCTCAAAAAATAAATAAAAATTAAAAAAATCTGAAACTACAAAATTAAATCCGTCCAATCATATTAATTGTTGATTGTTTGCCCAACATCTTAATATGTTTTTCACATCCTTATTATACCAAAAGATAAAGTTCAAATTTTTAAAAAAATAGAAAACCCACAAATAAATATTGAGCTTTCAGTTTATGAAAGAAAATTATTTTAGTTAGATATCTCTGTTAAAATCCAAGCAAGATTGCCAGGTCAGTTATAATTGACTGGTTGGGCTGCTGGGAAAAAAAAAAAAAAAAGAAAAGAAAAGAAAAGAAATCTATTTTTAAAGTATACAAATAGTCTTGATTTTGAAGAACAGTGGAATTGACAAACATATCACTTGAATTTGGGATCAAGTACAGCTATAAAGAATGGAATGCATAACTTGAAACATTTAAAAATGTTAATACCAAATTGATTCCTTTTAATTTCAATATTTGGTAGCTACTAACTGCCATATGAAAGAGAAGCCTGTCAGACTCACAAGAAGGTGAATATTGATATTTAATTCTTAATATTCCTTTAAAATAAGGAGAGCAGCATAAGCACTGGATTAAGGATTTTATTCATGCAGATCATTAGACTTCTCTCCCTTTATAAGGGAGACCAAATTTCTGAGGATTCACCACCTAAATAAGCATGTATTTCATGGAACTTTGCAAGTTGCTTGTCCTCTCTTACTATTCATGTTTGTCCTGACATCTAAATGTGAACAAAGAATGAACAGCTGTGGAGGAGGAAAACAAGATTGGATGTTATGTTCGCTTTTCATAGTTTATGGTCTTTTCCACAAAAATACATTAAAATTACGCAAAGAATTATACTAAATACAAGGGCACGTAGTTACTTCGATCATACCAGAAATAGCATAAAGTTATCTTTCCTGGTTAGGAGTTTTTTGGGTTTTTTTTTTTAGTTTTTACTGAACATAATTTCAACATGAAATATACGTGCATTTAAAATTTTCAGCAGAGGGATTTTAATTTATTTTCATTTGTCTTATTTTCAGCTGTGAATATGATAATGCCTGTCACCATCAGAATAATCGTTACTCAGCTTGAGTTTTAAAGGATACAAATTTGGGTAATTTTTGAAGTATATGAAATGTAAAGTTTAAAAGATTTAAATAAATTTACTCTTGATTATTCCTCCAGATAATAATTGTGCAGTTTGGTGGAAAACCTTTCAGTTGTTCAGAACTTTCAATAGAACAGTGGCTATGGTCAATATTCCTAGGAATGGGAACGTTACTCTGGGGCCAGGTAAAAAGCTCATCATTTTATGTTGAAACCTGAAGTGATTTTTTTTTTTTTTTTAATTTCCAGTATGTATTTTCTTTAATCAGTTCTGTTACTTAATTCTAAGTAGTTGCCATTCTAGATCATGAAAGGGCATTCGGGGGCATGAGGGTTTTTTAAACGTAATATTTGTTCTCATATGTTATTATTGTTTGTTATGGTTATGCCAATATAATAAAACACTTTAAATTTCTTACATATTTTTTTAATTTGTTCTTTAGAGCAAGGTTTATAACCATTATTAAGATGATGTATTTATAACTGGTTTAGATGCTAATATCTCTATCTTTTGCTCTATGACCTATTTTTGCATTGTCAGAGTAAATATTTTTACTGGACTTTCATCATTTTGTTATGTAATTTAATCCAAAATACAGTTAAAGAAAAAGCTTGAATTTCAGTTCATTTAGAGGATACTTCTGTAAAAATAATGGTACCTGGATAAATGGGCCACAAAATGACATTTTCAGTTATTTGGATTGATTGGCTTTGACAATATACATATAAAATACAATACCTGAAAAATGACATCTATTTCATCCTTGGTATAAGCAGCTTACAAATGCCTGTCATTTTTTTAAAAACGATAAGTGGCAGTGGTGTGTGTTCCCTGTTCATTTTAAGTCCGTTACCATTACTGTAAAAGTAACTGATAGTCTGTACTAACATTTCCATAAATGATCAGGCTGTGGTGTGTAACTTGTGTGACCTAATTTATTGTTCTGCAAGTCAGTCTAAGTAAATATCCAGGTTTTACTGAAACTTAACTCAATCTTCATGTGCCTTTATCTCACGTTTTTCTTAATTATGTTTCTAGGTTCTGGGGTTTCTCTTCTTACTCCTGTTGCATTACTCATTAATAGAGATCTTCTTATAAGTAGGATCCATACCTGGGCCTCCTTTCTTTTTTGATTACCTTTTTAGTTATTTCATAATGTTCCTCATAGGCAAAACAGAACCCCACAACCTCCCAAAACATCTGGCTCATTTCAGGAAGAGGAAGTTCAGTACAGCCAACATACCCAACAGGGACCGGTTGCTGGCTTTGGTTGATGTCGTCTATTGATTTTACGTGTGCCGCCGTAGAAAGAGCACTGCTTTTGGTTGTCAGGAGACCTTAGGTCTTATGTGTCTGAGTCTGTTCCAGCACCTCTGTGAAATGAGGTGGTTGGACTAGAAGCTCTTCAAGCAGCTCTGATTTTGGCCGCATGCTTGTTTCCCCCCGATAATCCAGACTTCCTTAAGCACTTAGTGGCTATTAATACTTACAAGTTAATACATACTTATTACTGTACTTATTACTGTTTTTTATGCTCTTTGTGTTTCCTGGGGCATCTGTTCCTGTTGGTGTCATGATAAATCAGTATTAATCCAGTTTTAAAGAGCTTCATTTTGTAAAAATAGATGCATTTAATAAACAGAAAAACTATTTTCAGTTTAACCTTGAAGATTTTTTGATTTGGGTATGTTTCTTTTCATTGAACTCTTCCTGCACTAATGAAACATGAACTTGTTTTGCATCCAGTAAGACTACCTGCCATTTTTCTTTTATTTGAAATAAATATAATTAATGTGAGCTTAATATATATAGGTCAGGACGTGTCTGTGTATTTTACTGTCTTGAATGTCTTCCTTAAAATAAGAAAGCTATAATCAGGTTATTTCCACTCAGGAAAACTTTTTACTGTTCAAACTTAAATCTTCTGTGGAGCTAAGGAAAGAGCATTTTATTGTTGTTCTGAGAAAGAAAGCCTGATGGACAGGATCTCATTGCTCCGTCGGTGACGATAGTTGGCCACACTCGCAACTTTTCGTGCCTTTTGTATTACAGTTGATTGGTTTAATTTTACTCGGTTTTGATTTATTTCTAAGTTCTTTCCCCTGTGTTGTAGCTTATTTCAACAATTCCAACTAGCCGCTTAAAATTCCTAAAAGAAGCTGGTCACGGAACACAAAAGGAAGAAATACCTGAGGAGGAGCTAGCAGAGGACGTGGAAGAGATTGACCATGCTGAAAGGGAGTTGCGGCGCGGCCAGATCTTGTGGTTTAGAGGTCTGAACAGAATCCAGACGCAGGTATGGGCCTGGTAGAGAGGTAGGAGCAGTGATGGGAGTGGGGGCCAAGGGCTTTTAGACCTGGGGAGGAGGTTTGAATGCCCTCCTTAACTTCCTTTCTAGCCTTCCCAACCCACAAAACTTATTCTTTTGAAAAATAATACTGGTGCCTGGAATGAGTGAAAGTTTTAACTCATCGTGAAGGAATGTGTCTATATGCCCCTCAGCTCCTTTTTTCCTAGCTTTTTTTCCCCCCTTCATCTCAAAATGCTACTCTTGCCTATTTATCTGCTCTGTAAAAAGTGCCTTTTTCTTTACTTTTTATATGTTGATAGATGGAATGGTCCTTTCTCTTGTTCTCTCTCTCTCTTGCTGAGCAAGCTGTCACAATCTCTGATTCCTTGCAGATGGATGTAGTGAATGCTTTCCAGAGTGGAAGTTCCATTCAGGGGGCTCTAAGGCGGCAACCCTCCATCGCCAGCCAGCATCATGATGTAACAAATATTTCTACCCCTACACATGTAGTGTTTTCCTCTTCTACTGCTTCTACTACTGTGGGGTGTGAGTGTGTGTTCCTAAGTGCATGAAATTAACATTTCCTACTTCACACACCTAACGTTTCTCATTTTCTCCTTAATGTTTAAATTCATTGTTCAGGCTTTTCATAAAGCTTTCTTTTCGTAAAGTGGATTGAGACCTCAAAGTGTTGTCGTTGTTGTTGTTTTATTTCTTAGAGGGCTAGCTAACAGGTGGAACAGTTACAACCAAAGATTAGATATGAAATCTGTGAGCTTGTCTCTGTGCTAACTCTGATAGTTAATATGGGGAATAAAATTGTAGCTTAGAAGTTGTGAAACTACTATAAATTTTTGAGTATATGCCTTTAAACATGTTCATACTGCATGGTTCCCAAAAGCATGTGATTTGAAACTGCTCTAACAGAACCAAGAATTTACATTTTTAAAGCTAAATATTAATCTTAACATTTTGACTTTTATCTTGTTCGGTTTGCAAAGTTAAGTTAGTACCCTGAAGAAAAGATCTCAGTATACAGCCAGTTGTTTACCTTCTTAGTCCAGACTTTGTGGCATTGCTTTGAATTTATTTATTTACTTGTTTGTTTATTTTTGAGAAGGGGTCCCTGTATAAGCTTCAAAGTTTTGTGGCATTTATGGGTATTTTTTTTTTTCATTTATATAATCAGTTTAATGAAAATTTTATCCTGGGTAAGAAATGTTCCCTTAAGTTTTCCAAGGAAGTAGGAAGGTGTACCATTGATCAATTCTTTTAAACCATAACATGTCATGATTTCCATTAATTGACTAGAATAATGCATTTTCTTTCAGGTTTTTAATAAATGGCAAATTCCCCAAAAGCCTTTTAACCTCTATCATCTTTACTATGCATTAGAGTCTTGATTTCATGGTGAATTCTAAGAATATTGGAGGCACTAAAGATATAAAGCTCACCCCACCATTCAACCCACCCCCAAAATCAGCTGAAAATACTTATGCTTAATCTCGTATTTGGGCAGAGACCTATCTTTTCCATTTGGTCCTCTGCCAGTTAAAGACTAGGAAGAACGAGAAAGCTAGACAGGCAATGAGCTGTAGAAGAAAAGAGTGCTATTTTAAGGAGGACGGTTTACATAGTGCCTGTTTGTTCAGTTTGCTTAAGTAATTTTCATTTGTCACTTTCGGCAGTGTTGGAAAACAGGAAAAACAGGAACTATCCCCATTTTGCAGATGTGAAAACTGACTTGAGGTTTAAGTGGCTTGTCCAAGTACTCCAAGGACAGACCACCCTGTAAAGTTAGGATGTTAAATTTTTTTTTTTATTATTTTTTAAAAATTTTTTTTTTTAACGTTTTTTCATTTTTGAGACAGAGAGAGACAGAGCATGAACAGGGGAGGAGCAGAGAGAGAGGGAGACACAGAATCGGAAACAGGCTCCAGGCCCCAAGCTGTCAGCACAGAGTCTGACGCGGGGCTCGAACTCACGGACCGTGAGATCATGACCTGAGCCGAAGTCAGACGCTTAACCGACCAAGCCACCCAGGCGCCCCAGGATGTTAAATTTACATACATCCACAGATAGGACTCGGTTTTAAAAATTACCCCAGGTCTGCACCTACCTAAATGAAATGGTGTACGTAAATTGCCTGGCGTTATGCCTAGGACAGCTAGTGTTGGTTGCATCCCTCCTTCCCTGTTATTTATGGATTTCACATCATCCTGGCTTTTGAGGGCTTATTACCACTCACTCTTTCATCCCCTACTGTTAATTCATGTTTCTTTAGTTGTGATCTGTAAACACTTGTGGAAGGCCTACCATATGCCAGGGCTGTGTGCTAGAACCACCAGACTTTGCAATCTAGTACAGGAAACAAATGTGTTTCTACATGGCAACGAAACATGGACTATTACAACCGGGTCCTTAACCCACCCTGGGAAGTCAGGAAAAATTACCTGAAAGAAATTCTCCCAAGCTGACCCTTAATAGAAATTTGCCAGTTGAGGAAAGTGGGCCTCAGGGACAGGTGCTAAGATGACACTGGAATGGAAGGTAGGGGTTAGGGTCTGTGTATATCTTGTAAGAAGGATGCAAAATGAGACTTTATCCTGAAGGACCTCCGCCCCTCAAAATTTTGTATTTGAAAACCTTCAAACTGACAGATAATTGGAAAGATTAATACATGAATACCCGTCACCTGAATTTACTACTCTTAATACTTTATAATGTCTGCTTTATCTGTCTATACATTAGTAGTATATATCTGTCTACATATTGGTATATACATTTTTTGTGAACCATTTGAAAGTAAGTGGCAGATATCCTGACATTTCATCTCGTAATACTTTAGCATATACCTCCTAAAAATAAGTGTGCTGTGTAATCATACTGTATTATCACATCCAGGAACTTTAACATTGATGGCCATTGTGTCATGTACAGTCCTATTCGGATTTCTCCAGTTGTCCCTGCAATGTCCTATAGTATATAGCATTTTTGATCCATTTTGTCTCTCCTTTTTTTTTCTTTTTTTTTTTATGACCTTGACCTTTTGGAAGAAACAAGGCCAATTGCCTTACCCTACATTCTGGATTTGTCTAATTGTTTCTGCATGATTAACTTCATGTTAAACTTCCTAGACAAATTTATCTTGCGGGTGGTATATATTCATTTTTATTCAGCAAAATTTTGAATAACTGGCTCTTCATTTGGAGGGTGTCATATGACCTTAGATGTGCTATCTTTACCATATTTCTGTAGAGTTGTGTTGCAGACTTTACATTAAATATCAGATCCACTGAGAGCCCCTCCTGAATCAGAATCTGCATTTTAACAAGACCCGCAGGTGCTTTGCATGCACATTAAAGTTTGAAAAGCCCTGACATGACATTGCTACTTGTGAGCTAACACTGTTCTGAATTTGTTCATGTATTAACTAACTAATCTCCCATAACAACTCTGTAAGGTAGGTGCCATTATTATTTCCCATTTTATAGTTGAGGAAATAGGTTTGTCCAGCATCCCTCAGCTAGGAGGTGGCCCAGCTGGAATTCACACCCAGACCTTTCACCTCTGTATTCTTCACTTTACCATGCTATCTTCTTTCTGTGTATAAGAGCTAAATGAACAAGAGGTAAAGCAGCCTCCAGCAGACAGGGCTTGGTAAATGAGAGAAGACAACTGGGAGGAGAGATGCTGTTTTAATCAGAACTTAGCATATGTAGTTACAAATGACAGAATTCCCTTTTCAAGGCTGAATAATATTTCCTTGTATGTATATGCCACATTCTCTTTATCTGTTCAACTGTCAGTGGACATTTAGGTTGCTTCCGTATCTTGCCTATTGTAAATAATGCTGCAATATAGGAATGCAGGTATCTCTTCAAGATCTTGATTTTAATCCTCTGGATAAATTCCTGGAAATGGGAGTCCAAAATAGTCAAACGCATAGAAATGGAGAGTAGAATGGCAGTCAGGGGTAGGGAGAGATACGGAACTGTTTAACAAGGGCTACAAAGTTTCAGTTATGTAAGACCAGTAAGTTTTTGAGATGTAATGTATAGCATGGTTGACCGTAGGTAACAATACTTCTATACCTGAAATGTGCTAAGAGGATAGACTCTTACACACACACACACACACACACACACAAATGATAACAGTGTGTAGGGATGTATTATGTTAATTAGCTTGACTGTCCATCATGATTATTTCACAGTGTATATATGTATATCAAATCATCAATTTGTACATCTTAGATATATACAATTAAAAAAAGAAGTGGACATAAATCTGTTACTTTTTGTTTTTAATGGTTATTTATATTTGAGAGAGAGAGACAGAGACAGAGCATGAGTGGGAGAGGGACAGAGAGAGAGACACACAGAATCTGAAGCAGGCTTCAGTCTCTGAGGTGTCAGCACAGAGCCTGACACAGGGCTCGAATTCACGAGCTGTGAGATCATGACCTGAACTGAAGTCGGGCACTTAACCAACTGAGCCACCCAGGCACCCCTGTTCCCTGTTCTAAAAATACATTCAAATGTTCATTTGAAGAAATTCATTAATTCTTTTCATTATCATTGTCATATGAGATGATTCTGATGAAGGTTGACATTAGTGATTTCTCTTAACATTTGAGTAAATGATGTCTTCATTACTAAACAGGATTCATTAGAATCAATGCAAAAGTGAACACTGTATTTGGATTGATGTTTAGTAGATGCTCAACTGTTTGGATTTTTGTCCCTTTTTTTGTTTTGAAAATCTGTATGACGTGGGTTAATGAGACCTAATGTCAGTGTGTGCAACAGTGTTTTTAAGTTAATTACCCATTAACCTCTTTTCACGTATACAGCAGACTTCTAAGAAGGAGGGTGAATTGTTGGGCTGTTTGTTTAGGGGCAAAAATACCAAAAAGTTTTGTGTCTTATTGCGGAGTTGTTTATAGAAGAATGCCAGAGGGTTTTGGTTTTGTTTTCAATCTATTTCCGGTGAACTGTAGTATATAAAGTGATTTATGTTTTAATCTATTATAGAGAAAAATACTAATGCTTTATAGACAAATGGCATATACTCAAATATTTATAGCTGTTTAATGGCATTTTATAGATATTTATTTGGGTTTTGTCTTTATTTTTATTTTTTAATTAATGGACTAGTGGGGTAGATGTGAGTTCATTGTGGCATTCAGCTTATATTTGCTTGGCTTTTTCATAGTCGGTGACCCCCTAATTCCTAGCATGATAAATAGTAACCCTCTGTGCTTGACTTTGTTTAACTTAGTTGAATTGTTTTCAAAAATTACTTTTTTTTTTTTAATTTTAAAACTCAGCTAAAGCTTGTGTATGATTAAGTTTTTGTTTTGTTTGTTTGTTTGTGTTTGTTTTCTTAGGGAAAAAAAGTCCTATAAAATGGCTATTAAATTTTTAGCCAGTGACCATGAGATTTTCTCAGTCAGTATTACTTTGAATTCTATAACTCTTAATTCTTAGCGTATGTGGTTTTGTTGTTCTGTAGTGTCCTACTAAAATATTCATTTTTTTTACAGTGTATTGCAAGTCCCACTGCATTACATGCAAATATGATTCACTCATACCTAGCTGTTTGTGGATTCAAACTCATAAATGAACCATTTTTAAATTAAGCAAATAGCATACTGACATCTTTCTATGTTTTCTGATATTTACAGATTCGAGTGGTGAATGCATTTCGTAGTTCTTTATACGAAGGGTTAGAAAAACCGGAATCAAGAAGTTCGATTCACAACTTTATGACACATCCTGAGTTTAGGATAGAAGATTCAGAGCCTCATATCCCCCTTATTGATGACACTGATGCTGAAGATGATGCTCCTACAAAACGTAACTCCAGTCCTCCACCCTCTCCCAACAAAAATAACAATGCTGTTGACAGCGGGATTCACCTTACAATAGAAATGAACAAGTCTGCTACCTCTTCATCCCCAGGAAGCCCACTACATAGTTTGGAAACATCACTCTGATTGTAAGCTGAATGTTAACACACTAGCTGCATTGTAAAGAAACAAATTGAAACTGGGTCTTTTCACATATTGTGATGGACAAGATCGTATTCTTGTCTTTGGACTTCAACAGAAGACACACTTGTACGAATGTAGATTTATTTTTTTAAAAAAAAAAAAGCAAAGCTTTCTGCCAGACTGAGGGTGCTTTTTGGGGGGTGGGAGAAACGAACTGACAGATAAACAGCAAACTCAGCATATGCTGACCTGTGGATCATCAGTAGTACCTAAGAATGGTCCTGAACAGTGTATTAGCAGAGCGTTAGTTTATCTCAGTCCTTGATGGGAGAGGGGGAGGGTACAGCGAGCAAAACCCTGGATCATTGAATTGATACTTTAATTTCTGCTGTTGGCTGTTAATAATTTGGATTATTTATGTTTATAAATGATACAGATCTGTTTACAAGGTTTGTAGATACTTTTTTTGTTCCTGTTCATAGATGGGAAGCTTCCTTATAACTGATGCAGAGAAAAATTAGTCCTTCAAATACTGCTGTATTTTCAGGAAAACAAAAAGGGGTGTTTCTATTGAAACTGTACTAAATTTTTGCCTACAATTTACCTTGTTAAATATTGTAGATAAATTGCTAATACTAATAGCCAAATAGATAACACTAATGCTTTGTTTTAAAAAAAAACAAAAAAACAAAACAAAACAAAACAAAAAAAACATGAGCAGTGGTGTTTAATGAAGTTATGGCATCTGTCCTAATTAGTTTCTTAAATACATTTACTACTTAATGGTTTTGAAACAACTGTTTAATTTTTAAAATTTTTGAAAACTTGCTAATAACCTTTGTTCAGAATTTAGTAGATTGTTTAATGTGGGACATCAACTACATAATGAAAGATGCTTGAAATGCTTTTGTTATTTCAGGCAAATCAAATTAAATCAAACTATCAAACTACAAGAGAACCTTAGTCCTTTTTGTTTTTGTCTAAACATGTTAGTTCAGTGATGTCTTGGTGAACTGTGAGTGAACTGTATTGATTTTTCTAATAAATCCTTAGAAACCTTCATACAGCATGAGGGCTGTTGGCATTTTGAAAAAGGTTAACAGGTGGAAGCATACGTGTTTTTCCTTTTGTTTTTGAAACTTGTTTGTAAACATAAATATGCCCTTTTATTAAATAAATACACGGCAATGTTTTTTTAAAAAGAAATTGCAGCTTCTTTACTTAATTCTGCATATATGGTGCATCAGTCTGTTCTCTTTAACCACAATTGGAATGAATTTCAAGATGGTAACAGCCCCATGAAATACCGCTTGTGGTATAGATCCCCAGTGGTAATCTAATAGAATCACCATTTGACATATTCTTCATAGAATTTAGTTTGGCTAAAATAGTCTCACAGTCTAAGAAAATAATAATTATCACCATTATCTTTGATACATTTATTTTAATTTGTAAGTGGCCAAATAACAAATTAGGTAAAATGAGATTTATATGAAAAGGTGGAAAAAGGTCCTAAAACATACATACTTAGATATAACAGTAAACCATATACTGGAATGAATGCCTATCTCTAAGCCAATTGGGTTCTTTAAGTCTTTGTTTCTTTTGTCTACCTTCTCCCCTTTTTTGCCTCTGTCTTTACCTTTTAGGAACTGGCGTTGTGTTAGGGCCCAGATTTCACCAGGTATACAATCCTCAGGCTGACATAAAGTTTACGAGGACTATGACATCTGAGCATGCTGACCTAGCAAAGAAACGTTTAGTTTGACGGTGCTTGATATTTTTGGTGGGTGGAGGAAAATCTTTTTCTCTCCATCAAGCCTTTGCAGTAATCCTCTGCAAGTCTTAGAAACACATTGGCTCTGTCAGCATTTGTAACTGTACATTTATTCATCAGGTATTTATAGTGAATCATACTGTAAAAAGAGGTAGCATGATATGCTGGAAAGCATACAAGGCTAGGAGTCACAGCCTGGTTTCTAGTCTTGGTTTTGCCATTAACGTGCTGCATGACCTTGGGAAAATCATTTACCCTAAATGAGGGTGGTGGACTAGACTATCTCGAAGAACCCTTTCAACTCTAAAAATTGACCCTAGCAACTGGAGAGCCTACAAGGCATAGGGAATAGAGAAAAGGGAAATGTTTTTAGTTTTCTTTTTTATTTTGGTTATGCTTAAATATGAATGTAATTACCAAAAGATTTAGACGTGCATGTGCTTTGGAGGATTTGTATTGAGCTCTTACAGTATTCATTTTTCAACTCAAGGCAATGGCTTTTTACACCAACTCTACTCCATAAACGGGTCTTATGACATCCATGAATTAGTAGCAAGACATGCTTAGTGTGTATTTCTCTCTTTGAGACACTGTAATTTCTACCAGAAATTTCCAGAGCATTATGTAAGTAGAAAAAAATGCAAGCAAGCTGTTCAAGATCTTGGATCCCATTATATAGTATGTATAGCTGAAATCAGCATCTGTAATTCAATCACTTTTTCTCTTTTATCCTCTAACCAAAAAATTGTTTAATTTTGCATCCCAAATGTTTTTAATCTTTGTATATTTTTTAAAACTCCTTTTCTCCTCATCATTGCCTTTTTTGTGGTTGTAAATAGACTTACTTGCACTTTGAAGATGAGTTACTCCTTGTCATCTTACAAATATGTGATATGGTAATTTTCATAACAGATGTCAGTTTTGAACCAAGAAATGATGATTTGTTTATAAGAAAAAAAAAACTGGCTTCATTTCTGTGAAATTGCTCTTTGAAAATTTCTTTTTACACGTGTAAGCCAACTGAGATACCGTGATGGTGTTGATTTCTTTCAATGATGCTTACCATCTATTTTAGCCACTGAGCCTTTTATTATTTGTCTATTTGTAAAGTTTATTTGTCTTAACTCATTTAATAAATATACTGTTTATCTGTTTCTGAATGGGGACTGAACTTTTTGAATATTGGAACTGATCAGAACATCATATTTTGGAATTACTTTTTTCTACTTGAAATTTTGAAAATCTGGTTAATGAAAATGCTGTAATGTACTTGAAATGTTGTGGTTGTGTTACAACGGAATCGATATTCTAATACACATGACCTTGCCCCTAGACCGAAAGTGGGTATCTTGTCCTTAACTCTTCTACCCATGGTCTTCAATCCTTGCAGCAACATTAGATCATTTCTACAGTCTATGAGCGTGTAATGTTTTGGTTTTAGAAAAGATTAGTTTTTCACAATAACTGTTAGAGCTCCTTTTTTTCATTAAATGATCCAAACTTGTCAATAGCAATTATCTGAACTCTGTGGTAACAAAATTAATCAAATTGCCCTTAGTTGATTTTTATAATAAATTATTCACATAAATCGGCAACTTTGTTGAAATACTGAACTTTAAGTGGTTATTTTTCCATTAGTAAAAATTATTAGTAAATTATTGAGTATTTGTAAGTACCACATTTATGACATGATCTGAGATGTTTTGTCAAGTTAGATTTTATATATGTGTCATGTATTAGGATTAAGTTCCCTTTGTAAAATTAAGAAAGGGGAGTTTCTGTAAGTCTTTGTTGATATTTTTGCTTCCCTTTGTCTTTAGATAACTGTCCTATTGCAGCTGCAATGTTCTTCTAACCTCTGCTACCCTTCAGATTCTGTGTCCAAATGCCATCCCAACCTTTGTTTTTAAATTACGATGTTGCACTCATTTGTAGGCCAAAAATGTGTGTGTGTGTGTGTGTGTGTGTGTGTGTGTGTGTGTGTGTGGTATGTGTGTGTATACACATATGTATATACACATATATACATGTATGTGTATATACATATGTGTGTGTGTATACTTTTATTAGCATAATTAGTACCATCTAACTAAAAACTAATCTTTGTAAGGTTCTTGAAAAATAATCTTTCTTTTAGAATAAGCACTATAATAATACCGTAAAGAGCATTTCATGCAGGAAGAAGTTGTGACTGTATTCCTGTACTTCTCTCATGACTAGATTTCAAAAAAGGAATTGTCTTTATCCTTATAATGTAGTTTCCTTTTCAACAGACCAATAATTTCGTCCCTGAAACTCTCAACTGGGAGTTTACTTTTCTGCTTTTCAGCTTAACTACTTCTTTAACATTTTCCCTCTTTTAGAAAAACGCTTCAGCCTCCAGATATTCTGCTAAACGTAGACACGTCTAATCTGTGTTCTCTGAATCCAAAGTATCACTGTTGAACTATGTAATATTAATTGTTCCGAAGTAGGCAATTAAAATAAGAAATGTGCCTATGTGCTTATACAGCATCCGTCTTTGGTACAGCTTTCTTCACCAGCACCATATCCTAGGAAAACTGTTTCCAGAATCTGTATTAACCCAAGTCCAGCTATGGGTTCAATGCAGGAAGACCCTGAGATTCTCTTAATTTAAGGCAGGGTTACAAGGACCGCATAATTTCCAAATTACTTTTCAGATCATGAAGTATAAGCACTGATAACTTTCCTTAGGTATTAAAAGGAATATCATCACCCATAAATTAATATTTAATTTATTATTAAATATGCTAAGCACTTTGTGTAGATTATGTAAATAGCCGTGTATGACTACTGCCATGTTACATACAGGGAAACAGGCTTAAGGAGTTTAAGGTCACATGGCATACCGGGGAGTCACACTTAACGCAGACCTTCTCAAGAGCCCAGGCTGGTGGATCTTTTCTGCCATACTAGCACGTTGCTAACCTGAGTCAGGGCCCAGCGCCTAAAATTCTGGGCTTAACTTTAAAGTCCTCCAGTGTTGTACTTTTCTGATACCAAATGCTCCAGAGATAGTCTTCAAGAACATCCTGGAGGATCACTCAAGAGACTGAGGTAAAGGGTCCCCAATTGAGATGCATAACCCATGCCTTCCTCACTCAGACGTCCTGTAACTGAAGAGTCAAAATTAAACTCAGTAGAATGGCGCTTTTACTAGCATACTTCCATTAGAGACTTTTGTGATTCTTTACTTTTACGATAGATATGTTAGAATACACCTACATTCTAAGTTCCATAAATAACCTATTAACAGGTCACTGCTTTATTTCCCAAATAACTTGGAATGAAAGTAAGTTTGTCACATTGATGATATACTCTGCATTTTTCTTGAAATTTGTGAAACAGGACCTACCTACTTTTGCATTTTTTGAAAAATTATTTTGCCCTTTTTAAATGTGCAATTCTTAAAAGTTGCAGCCATTATTTCACTACTGTTTTTTAAATGTTTTTGTTTCTTTTTGAGAGACCGAGCACGAGCGGGGGAGGGGCAGAGAGACACAGAGAGACACAGAATCTGAAGCAGGCTCCAGGCTAGCACAGAGCCCGACGTGGGGCTCGAACCCACAAGCCACGAGATCATGACCTGAGTCGAAGTCGGACACTTAACCGACTGAGCCACCCAGGCACCCCTTCACTACTATTTTAATACCATTTTACATTGATGTTGTTTATGGTTTATGAATAATCAACTGGCCACCCTTGTAGTCTAAAAATGAGATGCTTACTAATTTATATAGTCTTTAAGGTAACATTTATCTTAGTGAATCAAGATAGAATAAATGAAAGGTTTTTTCTGTTAGGCTCCTTTGAGATCATAAACAGTCTAAGTCATACCTTCACGAATAGCTTGCGAATGAGTGTAAAAAAGTAAGAATGAGACCCTAGGGAGACTGGTGATATCTGAGGTTAGCAATTGAAATGAGGGTGTTTCTCATGTATCTGGTATTCTAATTCATAAGCTTGCTCTTTCATTTAGCTTCAGACCCTCTGAAGAGGGTGTGTAGTAGCTAGAATTGTTAATCTTTCGCTTTCTCACTGCTGGAGACGTGAGCTTGGTCTCAATGTGTGAGGTGTGATGGGGGAGAGGAGAAATTGTAACAAGTGAAGCCATACCAAGTCTCCTGAGTCTGGGACTCCTACAAACACTACTGACTGTCCCCCATTTCCTGTCACCCAAAATTCTCTTAACTGCCACCCGCTTTCATGCTTTTTATCTCCCATTTCCTGTTTGCCATTCATTCGTTCATTCAACACATACTTGGTACCTGGCCTGGGGGATTCATACAGTTCTAGACTTGGGGGAACCAAGTCAGGTCCTTCCCCTCAGAGTTTATGTTATAGTAAGAGACCTCTGTCACCTGGTAGGGAACAGTGCTGTGTTCTAGAGTAGGGTCAGAGACATTGTCTTAGATAAGGTGACGTTTCAGCAGAAACCTGAAGGAAGGGAAGGAGCCAGTTGGTTGTCCCAGAGAGAGGTTCCGGTAAATAATGCTTGGCAAGTGTGAGAGGACACAAGGAGGCCAGTAGCTTGAGAGCAGTGAGCCAGTTGGGAGAGTGGTAGGAGGCAAGCTTGGGCACATAATGGGAGACTAGGCCTAATCTTACAGTTCTAAGCCTTGGCAAGAACTCTGGCTTTTATGCTGAGTTGGGAAGCCAGTGGATGATTTTGAGCAGAGCAGCAACATAATCTGACCTCTGAAAGGATCACTGACTGCTCTGGAGACAGAGACTGGAGGTTAGGAAACCAGTTAGGAAGCTAACCTTTTTAGACTCATCTCATTCCAATTTAGCTTTTTCTGCCTTTTTGTAGCCCCCTCCTAAAGAGCCTGTAGACTCCTTTACCTTTTCTGACTTCGTGCTTGTCCTGCTTTCTGAGATGACACAAGACTACCATCATTTTGACAGTCAACCCTGGAGAACCTACGTATTTTCCTCATTTGCTTTAGGCTAGCTGCAGTTTCCCGCATGGATCACAGTAGCCTTTGCTTTTGCTCTGTTATTCAGCAGCATGGTCACAGATAGAAGATGGCCATCTCCCAGCTGTTTGGTCTCTAGGATTATATTTGGCACCTTAAATTTTCCTTGCTTTTAAAAGTTCTTTAGGAACACCTTAGTGGCTTAGTTTGTTAAGCGTCTGACTTTGGCTCAGGTCCTGATCTCATGGTTCATGGGTTCAAGCCCCGCGTCGGGCTCTGTGCTGACAGCTCAGCCTGGAGCCTGCTTCGGATTCTGTGTCTCCCTCTCTTTCTGGCCCTCCCCCGCTTCACTCTGTCTCTCTCTCTCTCTCAAAAATAAACAAACATTAAAAAAAAAAAAATTTAAGCTCTTTACACCCACTAACTTACCCTGTATACTAATAGGGATGATTGCTAGTCTTTTCATTTCTTGCAGCATCTTCCAGTCTTTGTTAGCCTACTAGCCTTCACGGATTCCATCCTGACCAACGCACTTGAGTTGGCTACCTCACTCCCGCTCTCTCATTGACCTAGATGGCTTTGCCTCCTTGACATTTCACTATCTTGGTACCTAAATCTGAAGCACCTTTAACTTTGTATCTGTCCTCAGCTTCAGAGTGTGCTCACAAACTCGCTGGTGACCAAAAAATTCACGCTCATTTCCTGGTTTTCCTCACTGATGTTCAAACCAACCTTTAATTGGTCTTTCATTCTTTTTAGGGTCATTCTTCCTTCATTGCATTTATTCCAGACCTTTGCATTTTTCTCAGAAACTGTCCATTTCCTGTCACCCAAAAGGAGTCAAGGCATGGCCTGACTCTAGAACATGCCTTTTCCATTCTACCTCTCATGGTCAATCAGTCCTGTGGTGTGTTTGCTTGTTTGTTTGTTTATTTGTTTGTTTTTCACATATTTTAGCAGCCTCTCCTTGTGCTTTTGTTACTGGTTTGGCGTCCCCACAAACGAGTTTATGTCTATATTAAACTATTGTTTTAGTCAGCCCTTATTACTTTGACTAATAATTTTATCGTCTAGTTTTTTCTCAACCCTTCTCAGCTTTAATGTTGCCCAAGACAGTGATTTGCGTTCCTTCTACCCCTTTATGGAAACCACTATTTCACAACAAAACTGAAAGATATGTCTGCCAACCACCCTTTGCCTTACTCTGCACTTTACCTATAATGCAGAATTATTAATGTACACTTCATCCAGTCATTCAACCAATTAGGAATCACTAATTACCTGGCTGCTTCAGTCGGTAGAGCACGTGATTCTTGATCTCAGGGTGGGAAGCTCAAGCCCCACGCTGGGCATGGAGCCTACTTGGGAAAAAAAAAAAAAAAATGTTTTTTACACACAAATGGCCATCAGATCCAGAAATGGATGATGTCTTGAAATGCTATCTACTACCCTTCCTATTTTGCTCCTAATAGTTCTCTCTTAGCTTCGGGTGCTCTTTTTTTAATGTTTATTTATTTTGAGAGAGAAAGAGCGAATGCACTAGGGGCAGAGAGAGAATTCCAAGCAGACTCTATGCTGTCAGCACAGAGCCCTACATGCGGCTTGACCTCATGAACCATCATTTCGTGATCTGAGCTGAAACCAAGAATCAGATGCTTAACCGACTGAGCCACCCACGTGCCCCTCAGGTGCTCTTTGGACAGTCTTTATTTTCACTCTTACTACCCTAGTCTGTTCACTCTTCACCTCAGACGCATTCACTTAGGTTTCTCAACGGTTCTCTCTATATCCCTACCTTCCACCTCTCCCATCACCAATCTATCCGTCACATAATCCAAACCTTCCTAAATGGCCCCTTGGCCCATATCACCCCTCCCCTCCTCAAAAAATAGATGATTAAACAATAAGCTTTTGAATGGCTCTTTATTTCCTCCTTCACAAGTCTTTGGGCTCATCGTTGTCACCTGCCTCTCTCTCCTCTGCTATGAGCTCATCCTCTGTGTTCTTCCCTCTCCTGTAAATTCCTCCTTGAAACTCTCGCCCTGTTCCCGGCCCCTCTTGTACTTCCTACCTCTTCATAGCACATGCACCAGCCAGTCAACACAATTGACATGTAAGCGAGAAATGGTGAAGAGTGCTATTTTCAGAGGAAAATCGCCTCTCCAGGACAGTGCTGAGGCTCAAACAGTGGGTCTCTCTTCAGGCAGAGGCAGTATTATGTCCAAAGAGCATTTGCCTGTGAGTCAGCAGACCTGGGTTCTGGTCCCAACTCCGTCTTGTACCGGTTTTTAATATTTGAAACTTTGTTTTCCTCAACAGGATTGTATTACAATTCCTGCCTCGCTTTTGGATATTCAGGTGAACTTGGAAACATGAAAGCACTTTCACGATTATAAGGGCAATGCGAGATGGCGCTATTCACTCAATAGCAACAGAAACAATTCTGTGAAAACCTGTTCCTGCCTCTCCCAATAAATTGGTTTAAGTAGAAGATTCCGAGTTGAAAGGACCCTTAAGCCCCAACTGGTTCATAAACACCTAAGGCCTGTGAAGATTACCCTGAAGATTCTCCTCATTATACGTGTTTGCTTCCGTTTCCTTTTTTCCCTCTGTTTTTAGTCAGTAGAAACATTTTCCCTTTTAAAAAGAAGCAGCCTTGCTCGCCTCTTGCACATCTAGGAGGGAGAGGCCAGATGAGTGTACTAGTGACCTAGTCACTCAGGTTTTGTTAACTTTGTTGTCATTCAGCGGAACACCACTAGATGTTCTGAGAGTGTGGGACCATTACCTAGTTGGAATTGCTTTTTTGGTTCCTGGTCATATTTGTATCCCCATACTGGACTATGGGATAAATGCATTATTTCCCAAACTGCTGCACATTGGACTCACCTGAGGAGTTTTAAAACACCCTGGTACCAGACTCCAGTCCCAGGCAGTGTGGACAAAGATGTGGCCTGGCCTTGAGGGGTTTGTTTTTTTTTTTAATTTCCCACATGATTCTAATATGCAGCCAAAGTCTGGGAAGTACTGGTTAAGTAGAAGGAAACATTGAGAACTACGATGCTGAAATGCAAGTAGCTAATCAAAAAACATGATAATTTTGTATAAATTTGCCCAGTAAGATGATGTTCAGTACCAGAGTCTACTTGCTTGGACAAAATGCTTTCAAAAAATCAGGTTGTTTCTAGTACTTTAAAAATAAATGTTAAGAAGAGAGTGTGTATAGATTATATTCAATTTAGTTTTTTTAATTTACTTTAAAAACTAACCTGAAATGTATTTTTTTTTGAAATGTGCTTACTAATAAGCTAAAACCTCTTTATCACATGACATGACAAATTATAGCCAATTCTAAAATAAACTAGTTGGTTTTATAAAAGCAAAATGAAATGATGTCAAATATCAGGTCTTATTGCTTACTTGGTTTTGAAATTTCTAGTCTCTATTTATAGATACAGTCTCAAACTCAAGCAATATGCCATTAAAAAAAAAAAAATGTATTTCTAGGGGCACCTGGGTGGCTCAGTCGGTTAAGCGTCTGACTCTTGATTTCAGCTCAGGTCATGATCTCATGATTGGAGAGTTCGAGCCCCGCTGATATCAGGCTGTCATCACGGAGCCTGCTTGGGATTCTGTCTCTTCCTCTCTCTCTGCCTCTCCTGTGTGCTCTCTAAATAAATAAATACATAACTTTAAAAAATGTATTTCTAGCACATTATGCTTTTTTTACGTAGTTGAAAGTAAATGGCATCTATCACTTGATGTGTTGATGAATGTCATTTATGATGAATATTAAATTATAATGCAATATTTAAAACTATACCTCTTTAAGATTTTACATAAAATCACCTTATTTCATATCTGGAAAAAATTACTAATTGATTTTTTTCTATTTCTAAGAACAATTTCTAAGTTAAACTATCCAAAAAAGGTTGGCTCTAACCATCCATTTAGTTAATCTCTTAATGATCCCATAACATGAGCCAACTGGTGGTCTGTCCCTATGCTTGAATATTTCCAGTATTAGTTACAATGCATACACTAACATTTATTGAGGCCCCCTCGGGGGTCACTCGCGCTCCTGTATTACCTCAGCAAATCGTTACAATTCTAGCCATCTTATATAATGAAGAAGTTAAGAAATTTGTGTATGGCCACACAGTTAATATCATCCGGCATTTGAATCACTCTGGGATCTGCTCAACAACCAAACAAAACCATTATATCAGACTGTCCAGCTTCTTCAGCATGGTCCAGTCGCTCCAAGTGTCAGAATTAAAATCGTATCAAACCAGTTCTTCGTGGAGTTTTCCAAATGTCTAAAGGCAGCCTGCACATCCCCCGCCCTCTAAGTTCCATCCCCATCTTTTCCATGCTCAACCATCTCCAATTTCTACCACTGTTCTAAACAGTAGGGGGACCCTATGTACACCCCAGGTTGCCAGGCTTAGCCTGAGTACAAGCCTGCCATCCCAATGTCAGTGTTAAGAGCTCCCCCTTTCACACTCAAAAGTGTGCTAGCTTGAATGATAAAAAATTATATACTTTTTTTTTTTAATATTTATTTAGTTTTGAGAGAGCTAAATAAACTGGGGCAGGGGCAGAGGGAAGGGGACAGAGGAGCCCAAGTGGGCTCTGCTCTGATAGGCTGACAGCAGAGAGCCCGATGCGGAGCTCGAACTCACGAACCAAGAGATCATGACTTGAGCTGAAGTCGGATGCTCAACTGACTGAGCCACCCAGGTGCCCCCCCCCCAAATTATATACTTTCAAGCTTCATCATCATCTTTGTCATTTTCCTCTAATGTGTTTATATCCCTCTGTGTCTACGACATGGAAGCTGTTATTTTGAAATTGTGTTATTGGCGATTCTAATGGCAAATGGAGAAAAGATACAGAGCCCCCTTTTGTCATCTGTATAGATCACAAAGGATAGCCAAACGATATCCTGCTAGCAGGATAGCTCTCAAAGTTCAGTTCCTAAATCTCAAAATCTCAGTTTCTGGCTGAGGGGGTCACTGTAATACATTGTGTAGTTCTTCAAACTAGGCTATCTGGGGGAACCGACCTTCTTTCCACCCAAAGGCTGAGCTGTAAGTTGGGACCCGACCACTGATTCAGAGGTGATGGCTTAAGTACCTTAAAAATCCACATAGCTGAGCTGAATCCCTGCTTAAAGTTCAAAGAAGGCTTGTGGCTTTTTAAAAGTATATATAAGATAAATCTTGCTTACCGGACACATTACGAATCAGATTTCCCTTTGAGGACAGCATGCAATAACGTGACTGACATAGAGGCCGTCAACTGATGATCCTAAATAAGTGAATGAAGTCATGATTTAAAGAAAAAACTAGTTCCCTAGATGACTTTAATAGCAACTCGTGTTTAACGGTAGAGGCCTGTTTATGTATGTTATGGCATATCTTCATGATAGAATGTTCAGTCATTAAAAATGTTTTAAAAAGCAGTTTAAAATGTCTTCAAAAGAAGTTTAAAAAGTATCATGCATACTTTTTATAGCCACCTTTTCTTCATTCAACGTAATATTGTAAATGTTTCCACGTCAATATCTTAGACTCGATTATAACAAAATAAGTTGTGTGAGTAGGACATATTATTTGGTCTCTAGGGGCCTTACTTCATCCTGTAAAATTGGGATAATCATATATCCACCTATGTCTCAGGGTTATTGTGACAATCAAGTAAGATGAAAAGTCAGAAAGTCCTGCTAGAGAGCACAACCTGGAAAAGAATTCAGTAAATACTCTAGTTTATGGTAGGAAGAACTTTCATTAAAGTGGTATTATTCGCAAATGATGTAATATGTGCTGATCCCAGTACAATGAGGGGGACAAAGTAGATCAGGTGGCATAAGCTGATAGCCAATCAACCCCATTTGATCTATCAAAGTGTTTTGTTTCGCCAAAATGGTAATGGCCGATATAGGGTGTTTTGTTTAATGTTTTTAATTGATTACCTGCATTGACCATTAGATTTCCCTGAAAGCACCCAAACTGGTAGCATCTGGCAACATTAGCACCTCAGTCCCATATGATAATAGTTTGGTCCTTTATCTTCTCCAGTTTGCCACAGTCCCCACCAATCCCTACGGTCTCTACACCACTATCATTTACTAGTATTTGTGACCATTTATTATTGTTTGTCTTATAGCAAAACTAAGAAGAAAGTGAAATGTTTTTATTGCTATGGAGTGTGGAATAATGAAAGATTGATAATATCAAGATTCACTCCCAACAAAAATTCTTCTCACTCTGGTCTTGTTCACTCGTGTATGTTACCTGCCCCTGCCCCTGCCCCATAGGCATTTGTATGGAGGCAGTAGCTGCTCCTAAATGCTAGAGCCACAAGGAACCAGCCCGTTGGACCAGACAATCCTCTCTTTCCTTCATTGTGTAGAAGAGTGAGTTAAGACCCCCCAGGAGATTGTGACTCACCTAAGGTTCTGGCTAAAAACGAAGTTGAGGCTGAACCTAGCTCTAAAGTGTTGTCTCTCTAATATTGGGCTCTTAAGAGTTTTATTAGTTCTGTCCTAATTTTTAAATAATGGAAATTAATATAAATGAATTCTCCTTAGAGTCAACAAGCCCTCAATACTTCTTCCTTCTACGAAACATGCAATTCACAGCTTTCTAAATGCCGATGTTTAACATAGCCTAATAACTTGAAGAAACTTACCGTAATTAGCTTTGCAACAATGCTTGTAGCAAATTTAAAGACACCATTTAAAAGGTATTGTGTGTTGCATACTGATTTTCCTTTTTTTAAAGAATGGAGAACTTGGATAGAGCTTGTCCCTTGAAGTCCATACAACCTTGAAACATGTATGTTGAGGTTATTGTGGTTTAGGATACCTGGGGAAGACTTCAGTGGCTCGTGATTACCTGTGGAACTGGGAGACCCATGAATAACAGATCCACAGATATATGTATAATTTCTTTTAACTATTAATTTCAGGCTTCTCCAAAACATTACTTAATACAAATAACAAGTGACTGAATTACATCATTTCATTTTTATGTTCTTCTCCTCTCCTCTCCAGTTTCTGGAAAGGGAGACAGTGCAAAGGAGTTGGAAAGCAGATGATGTGGATAATTCATACTCGGATCTGTACTAAATAAATGAGGCATTATTAGGATGTATAAAAATGTAAAGTTCTCCTGAGATTTGCCATGTGACTAATTGAGTTAATTTGAAGGTAGAACAAAAGAATGATCGCTAATAGTGTTATCGAGAAAACAACTTTTTACGCTTTCCCATTTGGAACATAACCTTTTATCGCTGGATTGGAAACAAATTCATACGGGAGATTTTGGATTATATTTGTTATGAAACATTCTCAGATACAAATAGCTTTGGTTTTTATTTTAGATTATGAGACTAATCCCCACTCATTATTCAATAAGGGAAGTATGTAGTGACAAGGAAAACTATAGTTAATCTCATCACCCAGATTTAGAAGGAAAAACAATCCACATGAAGGTGTAAACAGTGGTGCACCAATTTCAGTGACCAGGCCAGCTGAGGGGAAGGAGCAGAGGATCTTGGTTCACAAGAAGCTCCCTTGAAGAAAGAAGTAAAAGTTAAAAGAGCTGTGTATTGAATCGCTCAGCAAGATGCGATCAAGGGCATCTCCCCAGAGGGCCGTAGAATCAAACAGCAATGGCCCAAGCCACTCTTCTGTGGGATCCTCATAAGTTGAGAGAAGGACATAAACAGAAAAGCTATTTCTCCATCAGAGAGAGGGAGATGGAGGTCAGCTTCTAGGAAGAGATTCAAATGGAAGACCCAAGCTGAGTGACAATGAGAGAACAGACCAGAGCAAAGCAGTGCTTACAGGAATAAGCAGTCCCATCATGCGACTAACTCGAAGTGATGCTTTAAATTCTGGTCCAGAAACCTCACTGGGCATCTAGGCAGGTGTGGAAAAGACATAATCCCCAGTATCTGAGACTGATACAGGAACAATTATAATACTGCAGTTAAGTGCAATAGCCATGCCAGACAGGCTACATTGGAGTATTAACTCCAACAAGAATGGAAATCCACAGTTAAAGTATGCAGAGCACAGGGATGCCTGGGGTGGCTCAATCTGTTAAGCATCTGACTTCAGCTCAGGTCATTATCTCACAGTTCAAGCCCCATGTCAGGCTCTGTGCTGACAGCTCAGAGCCTGGAGCCTGCTTCAGATTCTGTGTCTCCCTCTCTCTTGGTCCCTCCATCGCTTGCTCGCACTGTTTCTCTCTCTCTCTCTCTCAAAAGTAAATAAACATTAAAAAAAAAAAAAAAAAAAAAAGAATGCAGAGCAGAGAAACCCCTGGGACAGGACTTGAGAGCTGAACAGGGCTCCACCCAAGAGGCGGGCCACACAGAGAAAACAGCTGGGGCAGAGAAGCAGGGGAGACATCTTTCCTCCACCATCTGCAAGCCCATCAGGTAAGCAATAGATCTGAATTCACTACCTTTTAAGTTTAATTGAATTATAGGGGTTTAAAATATAGTAAAAATCTCTCTAGAACAAGCTAATGGGAAAGGCTTATCTTGATTAACTAGACTCTTTGAGATGTGGGATTGCATTGCTTTTAAATATGTAAAGGCATTCAGATGAGAATAACTGTTGGATAATAGATTTTTAGAAACTGACAGTGCAACAGTGGCTTATAAATGCGTACTTCTAATGTGTTCTGTTCCACTGTTTAAACCTTTCCCTTTATAATCTCGATTATACTGTGAATTGGCTACACCCGCCTTCCTTTCACTTCCGTCTAATGCAAAATAAATCCTGGTTCAGAATAATAAATATTTACTGTACAATTTTGTGGAAAAAAATAAATTTGGGAGCTTATGAAGAGGACATTCTACTCCTTGGTGAATAATCTGCCTAATAAATATTTTCTCGTGGTTTGATTTGGTGAAAGGACAAGAAGGCTTAACGATAAATATCTTCAAAGTCATTCCTTCACTGCCGACTGTACAACTTCATGTCAAGATCTGACATTAAAAGAAAAAATAAATTCTCTGTCTTTTGCCAACATAACTAGGGCCATGAAGTTTGAATTATCACTAGACTAAAATTGTTTCGTATTTCTTTTATCCAAGCCTTTTAATTATTACAGTATACTGCGTACTGTCTTATGGAATGCGGAGGGAGCATCTGATTTAATATTTTCTATTCAGGCTGTTTACTTTGTAGTCAAACATTCTTCAAAAACATTTTACTTTCTCCCCACATTTTCCATCCAAGGCTGTCAGTTCCCATTTAAAAAGGTTAATTGAGACCTGGAGTCTCCAAGCCTCTGATACAGAAGCGGCTTTTTCTGGCCTTAATAGTTTTCTTTGAATTTGCTGCCAGGTCTGATTCTACATGTAAATATTTGCCTGAGTTGTTGAAAAAAGAACTTTTCACAAGAGTGGGGGAACGGAGGTTGCCATAATGCATTTTATGATATGAGAAACCTTTCTTTCACTTCTACGCACTTCTTTTTGCTAATTTCTTGGCTGTTGTCAAATTTGTAGATGGCCTCATTACTGTTTTTCATTAAACTTGTAGCCTCCCCTGGAACTGCTGAATCAACCAAGAAATCATGCAGCACATTTACAGGAGCTCACGCTGTTTTCATTAACTCCCCTTAGTATCACAGAGGAGGCTGGGTCAAGCGAGCCCTTCGCCATGACCCGTAACTCGAAAAGTGAGCGTCTTCTTATGAGAGCCGGCTTTGAGCAACTTACTGTGGACCGCGGAAATGTTCCTTTTTCACCTCTGCAGAAAGCAAAGCCTGCCTTGGAATGTAGTGGAAATAACCCACCACAGAAGAAATAGTCTCTGAGCCCAAGAACTTTTGCTGGGAATTTTGGCTTTTGCTACAGCCTCCTGCTGGGAAGGAAGAAACCTTGTCTCTTTCCACCACCTCACCTCCTCTTTCCATCCAGAGGTCACCCACCTAACTGAGACAGGATGAAGGGGGCTGATGGGCTGGGCCCGGTGCTCCCTGGCCTGTACCTACGCTGTCCAAGAGGAATATAACATAAGCTACTCGAGTAATTTTAAATTTTCTAGTGGCTACATCAAAAAAAGTAAAAAGAAACAAATGAAATTAATTTCAATAATATGTCTTATCCCAAAATATTATCATGTCAACCTGCAATCAGTATCAAACTTATTAACGAGGCATTTTACTTTTTTTTTTTCAACTGAGTCTTCAAAATGTGTTGTTTATTTTACACTTGGAGCCTTTCTCAATGCAGGCATTAACTTTCCACTGGAAATAGATGTTCAGTTAACTACATTTCATAAAATTAACAGCTGAAAAGATAGAGTTACAAGTTGTGCCAAGTATACTAGAAATTGGGGCGCCTGAGTGGCTCAGTCGGTTGGGCAATCGACTTCGGCTCAGGTCATGATCTCGCAGTTTGTGACTTCGAGCCCCGCATCCGGCTCTGTGCTGACAGCTCAGAGCCTGGAGCCTGCTTCGGATTCTGTGTCTCTCCCCTCTGTCTAACCCTCCCCTGCTCACGCTCTGTGTCTCTCTGTCTCTCAATAATAAATAAACATTAAAAAAAATTTTTTTAATAAAAAAAGTAAAAATAAAAGTATACCAAAAATTGTTTTCCTATAGCTAAACCAAGTATCAGTGCTCAGAAGTTAATCAAAATTAAATAAAGTATTCTTTCCATTCCTTAGGTACACTAGGCCACATTTCAAGGGCTCGAAAGCCACATGTGGCTGGTGACCACCATATTGACAGCACGGAATAGAACCTTGCTGCTTAAAGTGAGGTCCACAAAATCACAGCATCAGCGTCAGCATCCCCTGGGATTTTATTAGAAATGCAGAACCTCAGGCCTCATCCCAGACCTACCAAATCAGAATCTACATTTTAGCAAGCTCCCCGGGATTTTGTATGCACAATATAGTTTAGAAAGCACTGATCTATTGAACACACCAAGAAATCTGGCATTATTGCATCCATTTTACAGATGGATATAGTGAAGCTCAGAGAGGGTATATAATGTACCTAACATCACAGGGCTATTAAGTGCGGGAACCAAAATTCAAACTCAAACCTCTTCCATTTTTAAGCCCATGCTCTTTCTAATATTTATCACCCAAAGCATAGAAAATGTACCAGTAATGGTGTGAAAGTTACTTTTTTTAAGTTTGTTTTTAATGTTTATTTTTGAGAGTGAGAAGCAGAGAGAGAGGGAGACAGAGGATCCGAAGCAGGCTCCGCACTGACCGTCAGTGAGCTGTGGGGCTGGAACTCACCAACCGTGAGATCACGATCTGAGCCAAAGTTGGATGCTCAACTGACTGAGCCACCCAGACGCCCCTAAAAGTTAATCTGAAATGCTGCCCAGAGAGCATTCCAAAAGCTCTAAAGGGGCACCTGGGTCGCTCAGTCTGTTGAGCGTCCAACTCTGGATTTCTGCTCAAGTCTTCACCCCAGGGTTGTGGGATTGAGACCGAGTCGGGCTCCCTGCTGAGTTTGGAGCCTGCTTAAGATTCTCTCTCTCCCCTGCCTCTCTCCCTTGCTCATGCACTCTCTCTCTCTTTCTGAGATTAAAAAAATAAAAACAGTAAAAACCCCTAAAATACAAAGTTTGAAGATTTGTCCCTTTTCTAAACCCTCTTTTGATTTTTCTAATGTATTTGTTTATATGACTGGTTGCCCAGCATTTCCTACCTCCCAGCACAGAAAACAAAATGGCTTCTTTTGACCTCCTCAATTTGACAGTAAGGCGGTGGGCATAAGGCTGTGGGTGCCACCAATTGGATGCTTCTGCTCCTGGATGAATACAGAGCAAATGCCATGAAGAAGCAAGGGCAGGGGCGCCTGGGTGGCTCAGTCGGTTAAGCATCTGACTTTAGCTCAGGTCATGATTTCACAGTTTGTGGGCTCAAGCCCTGCATGGGGCTCTGTGCTGACAGTGTGGACCCTGCTTGGGATTCTCTCTCTCTCTCTCTGTCTCTGTCTCTGTCTCTGTCTCTGTCTCTCTCTTTCCCTTTCTCTATGCCCCTCCCCCACTAGCACTTTCTCTCTCTCTCAAAATAAAATAATTAAAAAAAAAAAAAAAAGGAAGAAGAAGCAAGGGGAGCTTAGGACTCATTATGGCCATGGCCATAGCAGCTCAGTGGCTGCCCAAATGCCCTATGGTGGCGGTGATTTCCCTGGCAGGATTCAGCAGGGGCAGCAGAAATTCCCCAACCGGGCTTTGACCTGGCTCAGGAGCTGAGGCTCCCCTAGCAGGTCCCTTTTCAAGTGAGATTGCTCTCCAGATTTCCTGTGGTATCCGTGGGTTACCCACCATCATTCCAAAAGCGCCTCTTCCCTTTGTGGTGACCAGAGCTGGTTTCCGTCTTTTGCAAGCAAAAGCCTTGACTGTGAGCCTGGCATTATTTGATTGTCGGTAGAACCCACCAAACTACCAAGTCCCAGGAGAGTAGAGTCTGTGTCTGCTTGTTCACATGGCGGCGTAATCCCTGGGGCCCGTTCCTTTGTTTCAAGCAAGGTCAGTGCTCAAAAGTTACTTGGTGAATGAATGAGTGTTGAGCACACAAGAGATGCCAGTAAACAACATCAGAACGTCCTGCTTCACTTTCCCAAAACAAGCTGAACGTATCCTATGATTTAAGAGATTCTATGTATGAAAACTTGAACTTCAGAAATAAAGGAATTTCAAGCCCTTCACCAACTGATTCACCCAAGATTCCTTCCCTTATTTTTCTAGTGTTAAGTTTTGCTTTCTAACTATAAACTATTAGAGGAGCTTCAACAGAAAAAAAATTTTTGTGTAGCGAATATGTGATGCTTTCAAAGGTAAAGGAAAGAAATTATTGAAAAGTAACATCTTCAGAGGCATTGGCAACGTGACACTGTTCCACCTTGAAGACTACACTTACCTAAGATAGAAACGTCAATCACAGAATTTTCAGAAATTAGCACGCGGCTTGCTAAATTGCAAAGCTGTGCTGAGCAGTTTACCAACATTATTATGCTTTGCGACAACCCAGGAGTTACCTACTCTTGTGCCGCTTTGCCAGGTGAGGAAACTGAGACACAGCAGAAAAACTAAGTAATTTGCCTAACTAAGGTCAAGTAGCTAATTGAGAACCACACAGCTTAAAGAGCCAGGATTTCAACGCCAGCCTGACTCCAAAGCTTAAGATTTTAAGCACATGCGAGACTTGTTGCCCATAGGTTTGTGGCACACACTTGTAATAAAGACTTTGACCTCATTTCTAATACTGGACAGTGGACAGCTTTCAGGTTCCCACCCCTTCTGCTTCTTTTTGCCACACGTCCGGGCAAGCCTATGTGGAAGCCTGCATCTTTCCTCTCTTGGTGCCCACAAGGAATTCACCGCACCCCAACCCACCTCCTAACTGAACGCATGAAAGCCACTCACCCCTTCCTTCTCTCCAGCCATTTCCAGACCACCTTGGAGGACTGCCCTGATCCCCCAGAAGCCTCAATGTGTGAGTAATAAATCTCTCCATACTCTTCTGGGGTTCGTGTGGCACCATCTCATCCAAACAGATTTTGGGGTAGGGGTGTCAATCCCACCCTTCATGGGACAACCACAAGCCTTAGCATATGAAACCAGAGGCTGTTACGAGACAAAAAGACTAGTCGAAACCCATCGTTGCATTTACTGCGTGCCCAAAGAAATCCATTTATTACCTTGTCTAATTTTTGTAGATATTATTGTCAAGGGAGGTATTTCTGTCTTCTTTCAACCTAATTTGGGTTTTTCCCTAAGAAGTCGTCCAGGGCGAGGAAGTAGGAATTGGCTATTGATTTGTATATTTATTAAACTGAAGGGTAGGGAGGGCCACCTGCCACCCTTGGGCGTTTCGCTCACTAAAACATTCGGCGCAATGATCCGACAGACTTTGCGTTGTCTTCTCACCCCCTCGAAGTGTCCTCACTATCCTCCCTACTCCACTTAAATTCCATGGTCAGTCATTGTAACCACTCCCTCGCTTACACTTTCATCTCCATTGTCCTCTCTCACTTCATCATGCCCTGGTTAAATTCACCTCTCTGCCTACTCACACCTGCCCCTGAAGGTGGGTGGAGAAACATAAAACAGGTGGTGCTGACTGTAACACAAGTTGCTGAAGGTAAGACAACCCTCAGATGGCCCCATGGTGCTTCCAGGAATTCATACTCTGTGTCCCTAATCTCTGTGTCCCTAATCACTCTCCCATGCTGTAACGTGCCTACTCTACCCCTTTACCTTTTTCCTCAAACCTCTAACACACCCTCCCGCACTTTCACCTTCAGCTGATGACCTTGTTTCCTATTTCACTAGAAAAACTGAATCAATTGCAAGAGAATTTCAACTGATCTCCACCCCCCCCCCCCACACACACACACACCACACTGACTTACCAGCAACTGCGCTCACACGCTGTGCCTCTCTGCCTGGAATCAGAGGAATTATATGTGCTCCTACTAAAGCCCCTGGACACTAGATCTCTGTCCCCCTCACCTGCACAAGGACCTTACTTCAGCAATTTGCCACTTCTCTCCTAAATCATCGGTCTTTTACTTTTTACTGGCTTATTTCCATAGGCATGTAAATCTTCACTTGAACTCGTTTTCCCTGACGAGTCACCACAAAATTATTTTTACTCCTTTTTGCAGTAAAAATCCTCAAAGAGATATCTATACCATCTCTAAATCCTCTCTTCACCTTCTCTCTTCAAACCGCTACACTCAGCTCTATAATTCCACCTAAACTGCTCTTGTCAAGGAAAACCAGTGACCTCCATATTGTTTAATCCAATGGTCAGATTCCGGATCCTCATTTTACTGAACTGAGTGACATCATTTGGCAGTCGATGACTCTTTCCTCCACGGCACACTTTTTTTTCATTTCCTTCCCAGACACAACATGTTTTTCTCTTTTACTGGTTACTCCCTATCCCTTTTGACGATTCCTTCTTCTTAATGTGGAGTACCCCAGGGATCAGTCCTCTGAGGTACTCTCCTCTATATTCGATTCTCTCCTCTATATTTACCCACTTTCTTGGGGATGCCATTATGACCTGAAACACAAATCTAGATGCAATCACATCCAAACGTATATTTCCAGTCCAGACTCCTCTACTGAATTCCAAATGTGTATCCCCAAAGCTTTCTTGACCTCTCAACTTGGATGTCCAATAGATATCTGGAAATCAGCATTTCCAAAAATAAGCTCCTGATCTCTCTCCCATCCATAGTCATCTCAACTGACAACAACCTTTCCTTGCAGCTTTATAGGCCAATATTGACGTCATCATTAGTTTTCCTCTTTCTCTGGCACTCCATCTTCATTCCAGCAGGAAAGTTTGTTAGCTCTAGCTTCAGAAGTTGTTCAGAATCCAAGCACTCTGCACCACCTCCACTGCTACCACCCTGGTCCAAACCACCATCACCCCCGTGTAGTAGATTACTGCGACAGCATCCTGACCGCCTTACCTCCTTCCACCCTTGTCCTCTGAAGTCAAGTCACAACAGGGTGGTCCTGTTGAGGGTGATCAACATTTCAAATGTTGAGGGCGACCAAGTTAAAATAAAATATTTAAAATCCCATCATCACTCCATACCTGGCAATGGCTGTTCACTCAAATCCTCACCATGTCCTCTAGGTTCTTTATAATCAATCCCATCTGTCCTCCCTTTACCTCACCATCCTCCTCTTCTAGGACTCTCTTCACCACACCTCCATTAGCAATGGCGGCCCCTTTGCTGTTCCTTTAAAACACATTAGTGTTTTAACACATAGTCTCATTGTAAGGCCTTTTTATTTACATTGACTGTTGCCTCCATCTGGAACATTGCTCCCACAGATAAGCTGACTTCCTCACCTCCTCTAAGTTTTTGCTCAAATTTTCCCTTCCCACTGAGATATCCAGATCACCTGTGACCGCATGTATTTTCTAAATATGGCCATAACAATACTCTCATCCTGAAACAGTGCAATACCTCCACTCCTCCATCAAGATATGGAATCCATTTCCCTTCCCCTTTCAACCTGGGTGGACTTTGTGACTCAACCAGCAAGGAGAAACCATGTGGCTTGAGGACAGGTTGTAAAAGGTGATATGTTCTCCAATAAAAGGAACCAGGGCCTCTTATAAAAATGACTGATATGAGGGTGTAGGGTAGAAAAATTACAAGTGGTTCTGGAAACAACTATTCCAGAACGTAAGGAAGTATAAGTAAAAAATATATATAAATACACAATAATGTTAAGCATCTCTCACAGAATTAGTGCCCAATATATGAGATACCTTGGTCCTTGCCTGGCACTTGGTTTTACTGAGACTATTAGATGTCTCCATTCATCTCTGTGTTCTACACTGATAGAGTCCAGTAAATGGTGACGTAAGCAGAATGACCACTGTTGAATTCCTTATTTCCACTGGTGTCCATTTAAAAAAATTTTTTTTGTAATGTTTATTTATTTTTGAGACAGAGAGAGACAGAGCATGAGCAGGGGAGGGGCAGAGAGAGAGGGAGACACAGAATCTGAAGCAGGCTCCAGGCTCCGAGCTGTCATCACAGAGCCCGACGCAGGGCTCAAACTCACAAGCCGTGAGATCATGACCTGAGCCGAAGTCGGACGCTCAACCGAATAAGCCACCCAGGCGCCCCTCCACTGGTGTACATTTTAAATAAGAGGTGGGTTCCAGCAGGATTTTGAGGAAGCCTGGCGCCCTTTGACCCCGGCCACAGTGTTGAGTACACAACAATTGTGAGTACGAAATACTTGTATTTTTTGGAATGCATCTTGGAGAGGTGCCTGAGTGGACCTGGTCCAAATCATATCACTGGTCACCTTGAGGCTTAAAAGAGGAATTTTTATTTACTAAATTGCTAGAGTGAAATCTGTACATTTCTGCGACTCTGAGCCTTTAGTCTCTCCTAAAACAAATATATCATCAGCTTTAACCATCCCACAAGGTAAAAATTCTACATAGTGGAAAATTCTTGTAATTTTGTCAAGCTGCTTTATGAGAAAAATAAGAAACATTGCTCAGGCTGTCAGAATAATATAAGACAGTTTGTGGGTTTTTTGCCTTGAGTTTGCGTGGGCAGGAAATTTATTCTTTGCTTGGTACATCTTTGAGCTGCACACAGCTGTGTGAGATCCCAGTTCTTTACAAATTGCTAATAAAGAAGATAATGCCAACATTTGCACTCTTCTGAAAAGTCAACCAGTGAAGATTTAAATCAAGATTTCTGGATAGAAAATCTTATTCTCTTGAATCATGTTGCCATGCTTTTAAATTCACTTCCTAACACTGAAGTGAACTAAAATTAGAATTTGAAATAAGGCAGAAGCAATGCAACAATTTTCTCATTCATGTAACATGTACTTATGAGCATCTGATCCATGTGTATGCATTTAGAAAATTTTTTAAATGACAAAATGGATTTGGTCTCCAAATACAAGGATCTGATTAAGTTTTGGCCAAAGGAAAAGAAAGTAATTAATATTCGTTGAGCCCTTACTATGTGCCAAGCACTTTGTAATGGCTTAATAACTGTTGCGGTAGAAACATCACTGATCCCATTTTACATATGAGGATCCTGAAGCTACATAAGTAAGTAATAACAAGGTAGGATTTTAACCTCAGACTAATCGATTCCAAAGCCTGCTATTAACACACTACCTCCCGTAATCCAAATTTTCATCTTGACTAGGCATTTTTTAAATTTTACTTTTAAAAAAATATCCTCACAAATATTTTCAATTTGCTTAAAGTAAATTCAAATCAGTTGAAACCACAAAGAAAATAAATATATATTTCATAGTCACTTATTTTTACGTCAATGTGATATTGGAGATGTGTGTGGGAAGCTAGTCAGATGAAGCACTGAAATGAAGGTATCTGGCCGTCTGAGGTCATTCCTGCGTTCATTCTCTGACCTTTGATTTTTTTCCCATCCTCCGTCTTTCCCTCCACCCCTCCATCCCATCAGTGGAGCTCCTCCCATTTTTAAGTACCACCTGAGGTAGGCACTGGAATGAAGAGATGAAAAGAATTGTACTTCAATCCCAAAGAATTTTCACAGGCATGGGTAAAGAAAGATACGTAAGGTAAGCAATTTAAGTGTAATGTACTGTTGTGGAAGGAAGTATGAGGGGGAGGGGATCTTGGGAAAAGGTGAGCACTTGGAGGAGCCAGAAAGGGGTATTTGAGGTCACCTCTGAAGGAAGGATAGAGATGAATGGAAGACATTCTGCTTAAATAACAAAGTGGGGCTGGACTAGACTGAACTCCTACATCCATGACTCACACGTCAGCGATCCACACTGTGACCTGAGGCTAACTGCCTTGCTTACCTTTCTTAATCCCAGCCCACATCCAGATGTCAGCTGATAGTACTGCCAATGAGTGTCTCTTCCAAGTTCAAGGCAATCTTTACACTCTACCCTTGGGGACCTACTCATTTTTAAATTTTTTTTTTTTAACGTTTATTTCTTTTTGAGACAGAGAGAGACAGAGCATGAACAGGGGAGGGGCAGAGAGAGAGGGAGGCACAGAATCTGAAACAGGCTCCAGGCTCTGAGCGGTCAGCACAGAGCCCGACACGGGGCCCGAACTCACGGACCGCGAGATCACGACCTGAGCTGAAGTCGGACGCTTAACCGACCAAGCCACCCAGGCGCCCCCCTACTCATTTTTAAATGCAGACTGGAACATATCCAGGAGATAAAGAAAATCCTAATCCTAGAATAAGCCAAGAGTCTCCAAATTCATGGGCACACCCGTGCCACCGAATGTGGTAGTGGTGGGGAAAGGGGAGAACTTTAGAGCTGTGTAGTCACTCTCAAGAGAGGGCTGAGGACCGCCTGGCTTTAAACACATGAGGGGTGCTTGCTAAACATGGAGTGTCCTGGCCCTACATGCCACTGAGGCAAAATCCTTGAGCATGGGACCCAGGGATCTTCATTTAAACGCTGCAGGTGGCCCGATGCTCTAAAGCCTTCCTGGCCTGTAGCATTCTGGGCCTTTGGGCACAGTGTTTTGCCAGAACTGGTACAAGAAGACATTGGAACTGCTCATTGCTACCATGCTTAGTCATTAAAAAAAAAAAAAGCTCCATGAAACTCGTTAGGTACAAAGTACTGTGCTAGGTGCTGTGGCACGGCCCTTCCCTCAGGGAGTCTGTGTCAGGGAGCAGCCACTGAGACAGAGTCAGAAGTCTAAGAGATCTGTTGGGGGTAATGCCTATGAATGATAAAGGGGAAAGGGAGCCCGACCCAGCGGGCCTTTTGACGAGAGTGCAGGTCTAAGACCACCCTGACCAACCCAACAAGGGCTCCAGCTCACAGATTTCCTCCAGAGGAGTGTCAGGTTGAACACAGGGGACGGGGCCCCAGTAGCGCTGCCACGCATGCTCAGTCACTGGCCGGAGCTACCGGGAGAGGGTGCGTCTTTGCCCCAAGCGTTACGCCAAACCCCAAAGTGGCTGCAGCCGGAGGCTGTGGCCTGACTGCATTCCTTGTGACAGTTGCCTCTTGAAGAGGCTTCTAAGGGGGGCATCTCCGCGGCCGCCCCAGAGTCTGTTCTCTAAATGGAGAGTTGAAGGTCTTAGCCTAATCAATGGAGCACCAGAAAGATGGGATGTGGCAATAATGTGGAATGGGGCATATGTCGCCAGAGCTGAGCGGGCCTCAACTGGAATCCCGGATCTTTGACTTAGTGTGTAACGTCAGGTAGGTGACCTAACTCTCCATGACTGTCTCCATGTTGGTCAGAGAGGGACGGTATATATAATAAGGCATTTGGGGCTGGTTAATGGCAGTACAGACAACGCCTTTCTTGTTCCCTAATGATACATACATATACACATCCACACACTCGTACACACACCACAATCTGCTTCTTCATTTGCATGCAAGTTTCATTTTCTAACAGAGAAGAGAAACCAGAAAACAGAAGAGGCAAGCATCGAGTAACGGCGCAATGCCTATGGTTGACCTGGTCCAGACAGGATTTGCATCTGCTGTTACTGGCACAGGGTAGGGGTTTTGTGCGCATGGCTAGTTTCCTGACGTGGTATTTACAGAAAATGGTAACATCTGTAGACCACACTGGGATTGATGAACTAAGACTGCTCAAGGTTAGTGCTGGGGCTCTAGTCAGCCGGTCCCCATCAGGCTGTTCCAGGGGCCAGGGGAATCAATATGCCACATAACCTGTGCTGCGGTGCCGGGTTGAGAAGCTCTACCACTAATTAGCTCATGGATCCCCTCAGGAGAATTTAGGAGCCTCTGGCCCCATGGAGAACTGCTAAAGGGCCAAGTTGACACAGAGGGAGACAAGACGTTCTCTCTTTTTATCAAACTTAGGAATGTTTGGGCACCCTGAGGACTAGAATGTTTGGTAGCATCCGCAGATGGAATGTTGGATGTAGCTGTTGTCATTTTCACGGTGTGCAGTGACATCTGTGATGAAGAAAAAGAACAGAATTCATCACATGAGAAGACCATATATTTGGTCTTCATCCACGGTTCCTGGCTCACGGCAGCCCAAATCCTTGGAATTTACCGAGCGATAAGAGCAGTAGGAGCATCTTTTGTCTTAACGTTTGGTCTTTTGTCCTTAATTCATGAAATCGCTTCAGACAGTAAAGGTGAAATGGATGTCTTGTTATTCATAAGAAGCCCCTTTCCACCACCCCCGATTTATGTTAATAAGGTAACTTTTGGAAAGCACCTAGGGATGGGGGTTGGTTACCAAGGCAACTAACCATGCTTAAGGGTTGGAACCTTTTCAGCCACTTTCAGCACCTCCCCCCCGCCCCCTGCCACCGCCCTATTGAGGAGGCAAGAAGGGCTAAAAATTGAGTTCAATTAGCCATGGCAAAAAATTTAGTTAACCATGCCAGTGTAACGAAGCCTCCATAAAGACCCAAAGGCCAGGGTGCAGAGAGCTTCAGGATGGGTGAGCACGAGGAGATTCGGGGAAGAGGTGAACTTGGAAGATCATGGAAGCCCTGTGCACTCTGCCCATTCCTTGCCTCTGCCTCTCTTCATCTGGCTGTTGATTTGTATCCTGTAAAATCCTTTGTAATAAGTGGGTAATCTAATGAGTAAACGGGTTTCCAGAGCTCTTTGAGCTGCTCTGACAAATGGATCCAACCCAAGGGGGAGGCACTGAGAACCTCTAGTTTAGAGCTGGTCAGTCAGAAGTACAGGTAACAACCTGGGCTTGCAACTGGTGTCTGAAATGGAGGATGATCCTGCAGGACTGAGCCCTTTACCTGTGGGATCGGATGCTATCTCTGGGGCCGGATGGTGTCAGAATTGAGTTCCATTGTAGGACACCCAGCCTGTGTCTGAGAAGTGCGTGTTGGTGGTATGGGGAAAGCTCTCCCTTCAGAATTTGGCCATCAGAAACCATTTAATGAGGCACCCCTTGGGAGAGACACCCAGAAAAAAAAATGAGGGTCACAGAGAGGGAGTCATTGGAAAGAACTTTTAAGCCAAGAAAGTGGAAGTCTGGGTCACGGGACAACAACTTCTCAGAGAAGGCGAGAACATGAAACAAGATAAGTCATGCTGGAGTCTGGCATACACGAAGTACTCTGTAAGTGGTAACTGGGATTATATGTAGCAAGTCTTCTATTAGTTAAGTGTCTCTGGCTGGAAGTAACAGCAAATAACTTGAACGTGCTGAAACCAACAAAACCGTGTGCTTGTGCGCGCATGCGTGAATGTGTGTACGTGGTACTTATATAAGAAAATAAGAGTTACCTCACAGGACCTGGGGACAAGAGTTTACTTGGCTGTCAAGAGGGACTGGAACCAAGGACTGAAAAACCATTAAACTCAGACAACTTCAATAAGTAAAATGTCTCTACAGACCAACTTTCTCTGCCTCTCAGTCCACTTACTATGCAAAAAGGGCTTCACCTCCTCTAGTCCATATGAAGAATTTCTTAATGTAAACTCCCCCTGAATATCCGATTGGTCTAATTTTGCTCAGGTGTCAATATATCCTTCCAATAAACTTTGGCCTGGAGTGTGGGACCCCGTAGCATAAAGAGAGGCCCTTGGTGCTCCTCCTGGGATTGAGGAGAGGAGAGGCCCGGTGTATCTGTAGCTCCGGTCTGATGGAGGTCTCCGCGGAGAAAAGAGAATATGCTCATTTTAGGATAACTTGAGGAAGGTTTAATAAAGGGACTCTTTACAAAGGCATGACAGGGTGTAGGGAATAGGGTCACAGTAGTACTAGGATATTTGCACCCCTACACCTGACCAGAAGAGGAGAAGGATTTCGGAACCCAAAGGCCAAAAGGTGTTGTGAAATTCTTGTGTGGGCTGAAATAGTCCAGGACAACCCTGCAAGAAGGGAAATAAATTCCTTCACTACATGCACCTCTTTTCCTTGGATCTTTTACAGGTCACCCCACTGACCAAACCAAAAGGTAAGGAAGATCCTCAACATCAGTCTTTGGAGGAGAAGAAAGGTGGAGAGTGTGTCTAGAGGGCAGAGGGATATATCTGGCAACAGCACTTTTCACATTATTCAGTGACAGTAAAGAAAATCACTCTACCTAATTTTTAATGGCTCACTTTAGAAAGCAAACCAGTGAGTTTATAGCACCACACTATCATCGGGGCCAGACAGCTATAATTTCTACTTCAGTCAAAACATGCTGTTTGGGCTCCTGGGTGGCTCAGGCAGTTAAGTGTCCATTTCTTGATTTTGCCATAGGTCATGATCTTACGGTTCGTGAGTTCGAGTCCCACATTGGGCTCTGCACTGACTGCACAGCCTGCTTGAGGTTCTCTCTCTCTCTCTCTCTGTCCACCCCTCCTCAAAATAAATAAATAAACAACAACAAAAAAAAATAAGCTAGCCATTCTACTTACTCCAAACCCCTACCCCTGCCCCCCACCCTGTCACCTCAACCCACTTACCCATCAAAGACCAAATTCAAATCCCATCTACATTCTAAGGCCTTCCATCTAACACTCTCTCCCTTCTCTAATTTTTTAAACTTTGTATAGTTTGCCACTGACTCATTCTCTAATTTGCATTGTAATTTTTGTCCAAATTCATGTTCATCCATTTCTGTATCCCTATGGAGGCTTGCACAGATCACTGCCCATAGAAGACTCTCAGGAATGTCAGGTAAGTTCCTGAAAGAGGTATGAAGAATTTGGCAAATCTCAGTTTTTCTAGGGCGGTGTCCTCTCTTTTAAGATTGCTTAATGGATCCTTTGCATTTGAAACTTGGAAATCCACAGTTCAACAAGTTAGAACATTTGTGGAAGGATTTATGTTTACCTCACAACATTGGCACAGCTCAGCTGCTGCCTTTGGGTTACTCTTGAAGAACTTTTATTTACATTTTAAATATTGCTGAGAAAGGGTTTGGTGTTAACTAACAGAAATGAATCACTCTCCTATTTCTTATAAAGAGATGAGAGGTGGAATTAAAACTATTAAGACT
Source organism: Panthera tigris (assembly GCF_018350195.1). Lineage (NCBI taxonomy): Eukaryota > Metazoa > Chordata > Mammalia > Carnivora > Felidae > Panthera > Panthera tigris. The sequence goes on along the minus strand of NC_056666.1, from coordinate 110,616,924 downwards.
CATGTGAACTGCATCTTAAGATGGTTTTAACTTAAAAGGCAAGTCATACAAGATAAAACTGAAAGTTTTATATAAATACAATAAATGTAATAATGTTATATAATTTATATAATTATAAATTATATAAATATAATATAATAAACATAAAAATATTCTAATTTAGATTTAGAATTAGAATATTCTAATGATTCTAATTTAAGATTTATTCTAATCCTAATTATTTTAAAAAATAATTATAAATTATATAAATATAATAATATAATAAATATAAAAGTATTCTATTTTACACCTTTATCTTGGTCCAATAATTCATTTAGGGCCTGAAAACTGTTCAACTTTCCAAGTGGGACATTAGAATCAGACAATAGTTCACCCTTTCCGGTCTCATAGTCATGACTTCCCATCTTTATGCTTAGAGACCCTTCCCTGAATGTGTAGGTACTGCTTAAGGCCACACTGTTAAAATAGAAGCCCTTAGCCTTTCTTCTTCACCCTGCCATCCTTCTACCCTGTTACTTCTGCTTTGAATTCATTAGCGTTGATTCTCTATACTCTTCTCTGTTCCGGCATGCAAATACCACACCACGTTTCTCCTGTCTGCTTACAAGTGTTGAGTTTTCTTGACCCCAGGGCTCTTTCACCAAGTTGGGAGTACTTCATAAGAAACCACAAGTCAAGTAGGAGTTCAACGATGGGGGTAATAATAACTGGTAACTTTTGTGAGAAGGATTAAATGAGATGACACACTCTGTCCTGGCCCCAGCCAGTCACACGAAGGTGGAAGGTTGGGGGCACTCAAGATTCGGCTCCAGCCTTAACCCACCTGCCATGGCTGAGGAAGACATTGCCGCTGGAGGTGTAATGGGCATTAATACTGCTTTACGAGAGGTGCTGAAGACCACCCTCATCCACGATGGCCAAGCACATGGAATTGATGGCCTACCACGTGGCATTTGCAAAGCTGCCAAAGCCTTAGACAAGCATCAAGCCCATCTTTGTGAACGTGCATCCAACTATGATGAGGCTATATGTCTGTCAAGTTGGCGGAGGCCCTTTGTGCTGAACACCAAAGCAACCTAGTTAAGGTCAATGACATCAAAAAACTAGGGGAACAAGTGTGCCTCCGTCAAACTGACAAAGAGGGAAAACCCTGCAAAGTGGTTGGTTGCAGTCATGTGGTGGTTGATGACTATGGCAAAGAATCTCACGCCAAGCAAGGATGTCATCAAGGAATACTGCAAATTCAAGAAATGAACAAATAAAAAACTTGGTTCTTGTGCCTCAAATAAACACATAAATAAATAAAAATGAAAATAAATCAATGATGCACACCAAGCAGCAGCCCCTGGGGATACATGGTAAATACAAAATAAACATTAGCTCTGTAGTTCTACAAATAATGAGAAGTATGACCTCCCTCCCCAAGATTATTCATCGATGGAGGCCAGATAGCAAACTGGTGTGGCAAGCAGTAGGCACTGGGATCACTTAACACCTCCTCTCCATACTTCTGGGAAGGACTGGCTTGGTTGGTGAGTAAGCAAGTTTGGAAAAGAACAACCTTGGACTCAGTGAGCTCATGTTGCTTCGCATCACCAGTGATAACATCTAAAAAACAACAATACTCACCTCCTACATATCCCCACAAAAACACTTAGGTGTTTCTCACTGACAGATTTCATCTCTCTCTCAGGGTTCTAGATTCTTAAACTTTTAAGGTCAAACTTCTGCTACAGTCCTAAACTCTGCATAGGCAGCCCTATGGAGAGGTAAACAGTGCTATAATACATGGAGAGAGAGTTTAGCTGGGAAACTACCCTTCTGGCCTTGGTCACCAGTCTTCCTAGAAAAATACCAGATGACTTTGGAAAAATCTATCCTGAATCCCAAGCTTCTAAGACATTTTGTTACCTCTCTTTGAATTCTCCATTCCCCTTCAAGGGTATCACTGATCTTATCTTCACTCTCCCCAAGCCCTAAAATCCTGCAGTGAATTATAATAATAACAATAAATACCACCAATTACACTGTGATAAACTCTTGGCATACACAGTCCCTTTCAGTCATATTAACTCAGTGATGTAGGTACTAACATTGTTCCTATTTTACAGGTGAGCTACTGAGATTCAGGGAAATTAATTGTTTGTCAAATCTCTGGCAAATAGTGGAGCCAGAAACTTAAACCCATCTTTGAGTTCAAAGGTAATACTTTTTTCAAAATGTTTATTTATTTTGGTAGAGACAGAGGGAGCATGAGTGGGGTAGGGGCAGAGAGAGAGGGAGAGAAAGAATCCCAAGCAGAGCTTGACTCGGGACCTGATCTCATGATAAAGAGATGAAATTGAAAGTCAGATGCTTAACCAACTGAAAAACCCAGGCGCGCCCCGCCCCCCCTTTATAGTATTTTTAATCTCTGTGCCTGACACTTCCTGGGACCTTCCTCCACCCTAACATTCATTGTCACCTGGCCAGTTGGGATGATGTTTTTGGCTGTACTCATTTAAGTATATGCTTATGTCTTTTAGTCTATGTTCATATTTAATTCAGTTTAATGCTATGCTGGGCTCTGTAACAGACACAAAGAATTCTGCTTAGTTTTACTTAAAACTTAACCTACTTTACCCAAGTGAGGTGGGTGTCCATTTGGATGGTAAATCCTAGACTTATTTCCTTCTCCACACAAAATCAATGGACATGTTAGCAAACACTGGACAGGAGACATTAATCCCTCGATTCTGTTAACTACTAACTCCCTGAAAAGCCCACCAGAATAACCTGTTGGTCAAGCAAAGCCAAGTTCATTGCTTATTGCAGTAAGGGAGAGTTCCATCTTGATAAAATTTTAGTGTGTCTCAGAAGAAGGACTTCAAGGATGAATATTGATAAGGTTTAGGCAGTCTGCTTTAAGGTGAGATTTAATAAGTTTGTGATATAATAGTCTAAGATTGGTGAACTCAGCAAGCCTTGGGTTTTGAAGTAACTCTCGATAAGTAAACACTTTGATAAGCATTCTGGTTTTCACAGTTGAACAGTCTATTCTTCAGATAAATAAATTTTCAGGATGTTCTTGAAACAAATAGTTTGCAACTTTATCTGCTTGGACAAGAACGTCCCATAATAGGAAGTTATGCTAAGGTAGCCAGTCCTCTTTCATCTAGCTGCAAGCAGCTTTTGCTCGGTTCTTTATGTCTCTTATCTGTAAATAGAGATGATTATAACACTTACCTCATAGAGTTATTATGAGGCTTAATGAATTAATGGAGGCAGAGGGCTTAGAAGGGTGCCTGGCACACAGAAGGTGCTATGTATGTATTTATCATCATCCTTACAACCTAGTACATTTTAATTCGTCTTGCCTTTGCCAGACTGAGGAAGAATTTCAATCTAAATGGATTTTTGAGGATTTTTCTCTAATAAAGTCAGGTTTATAGCAATGGTAGTCATGAAACAGCTCCACATTACTTTGATTTTTAAGTCATTCCGAATAAACTAAATTCACAAAGTGTACTGATATTGCCCTAGGTTTTCTCTCTCCTGAATTCCAGATGTGTATCTCCTAGTTTCTCGAAGTCTAACTACTCATATTTTCCACTCTAACAAGACAAAATACAACTGACCCTTGAACAGTGCTGGTTTGAACTGTGTGGTCTACTTACACACAGATTTTTAAAAAATAAATGCTGTACGGTATCGTAAATCTATTTTCTCTTCCTAATGATCATCTTGTTTTTAGCTTACTTTCTTGTAAATGCAGTATATAATACATATCACCCACAAAATATGTGTTCATTACATGTTTATTTTGGTAGGGATTCTGGTCAATAGCAGGCTATTAGTAGTTACATTTGGGGGAAGTCAAAAGTTATACATGGTTTTTCAACTGGGCAGGGGTGTCAGTGCCCCAAGCCCCCATGTTGTTCAAGAGTCAACTGTAATCTATGATTTCTTCTCCATCCTCCAACCTAGGCTACTGTCTCAGGTCTCATTCATTCAGCAAATAATACTTGAATAAATTTGTGTTCCAGGTGCTGTAACCAGTACATAGGATCGAGTAAAATAATGCATATCAAAGCTCTTTGAAAACTGTCAAGCTTTAGGTATTGTATATATATTTTTTAATTTTCTGTATATTATGATGTTTTGACATCTTAAAAACAAAAACAAAAACAAACACCTTTCTGGCTGGGGATAGCCTGTCCCTTCTGAGGCTAGCCAATTCTTAAATATAGCAAAGTACTCAGCTAGGAGCATGCCTTTGGTATACAAACTAACCAATCCAGAGCCATATCTGCTTTATCTGGCCCTCCACCCTAGGAGACAATAGTCTTTTGTCTCCATCATCCCAGGGCCAGGTGTCAGGCAACTAGTGACCACCCATACAGTTTACAGCCTGCTGAAGTTATTCAAACATTTTAGCCAATCCTAGACTGTTTATTCTGCCCTGCCTTTCCTTCCCCATGGAAATTCCAAAACGGCTCTAGCCTCAGCTTTCCCTTTGCTCCTGTCTTCTGCCACCTAACCAAAACTTGGCCCTTCCCCCGTGACCCTGTGGGGCAAGAGGTGACCCTGCTATACTCTAGACCTATTATAATAAACTTTGTTTTCTTGTGCCTTTCCTGTGTTTCCTTTTGTGGCTGTACTTGAGTGACCATTGCATAAAAAATAAAAATAAATAAAAGTAAAATAAAACAAAGAAAAAACAGGACGCTGCTTTAGCACTCTTGATTGCAAGTGACAGAAACATCAAACAGCATGAACAAAAGGTAATGTATTAGCTTATGTACCTGAAAAATCTAGGAGCAGTCTGATTTTAGGCATCTTTGGATCTAGGAGATCGAGTAATGACATCAGGGACCCATATCTTTCACCATCTCTTAAGCTACTTCCACACGGTAAACAAAATGGCCACCAGCAGTACAAGAACAATCTTAGCGGAAAGACCATCTTTCAGAGAGCTCCAAGAGAAAAGTTGGGTAGAATTCTGATTGGCCTAGCTTCAATGATGTCCCTACCCTTGTTGTGACCTGAGGCCAGTGCCGATCTTGATGTAATATTCTGGACAGCCCTGGATCATGTGCCCACTCCTGGAGGAAGAGATCGGGGTAATCAGTCCTCTTGAACCATATAAACTGAACAGTATTTCTATTTGATGATGTGGAAGAAGGTTGTTTTCCCAGTAGAAGGTTTGCTGGGCAGAGAACCACAACCACATATGACCACAGCAAAGTGTTGCAAACAAATATGAGGCTCTGTAATTAGGAGCCAAATATCTGATGTCTCTGTCATAGCCTTTATAGATCTCAACATAAATAAGTACAAGACAGGAAGGAAAAGGAAATACGAAGAGAATTAGAAAAAAACGGAATACAAACTAGAGGATAACACAGCATGGGTCGAGCAGAGGATTGTCAGGATGAAATAGACCTGAAAGTGTTTTTAGTCTGGGGGAGGTAGAGTTGAACACACTGGAGAGAAAGGAAAACTCAATGGAAAAAGGTCAAGGAAGAGAGAATAAACAACATGGGAAGAAGGTCTTAGTCTTGGGGAGTGACATCTCATCTTTTGACAAAGAGGTTTTGATGGGTGTAGATGCACCACCCTTAAAAATAATCAAGTTTTAGGGTGCCTGGGTGGCTCGGTTTGTTAAGTGTCTGACTCTTGGTTTCAGCTCAGGTCACGATCTCATGGTTTTGTGGGTTTGAGCCCTGCATCAGGCTCTGGGCTCTCTCGGCCCCCTCCCCCACTCATGCTGTCTCTCTCAAAATAAATAAATAAACTTACAAAAAAATGACCAAGTTTTGAATCTTGAAAAAGGTTTATTTTCACCTTGGAACATCTCTTATATAGCAATTGTCTTGATATTGTTTCACGATTTATTTGCAATGTTTTTTCTTAGGGTTATATGAATTAATGGTGCTTTTTACAATCAATAGTCTCTTCGAGTTGCTGAAATTTGGCTGGTAATTATGCCAGTAATCTGAGCGCTTTCATGCTTGGCCACCTCCACGTTCAGTTGTCTGAGCAAATGAAATAGGGGCTGAGATAAGGTAGTTTGCTGATAGGGATGGGGCTGGAACTTGGATTAGGTCAGTACAGTCTTGGCTATGGATTGACTCTTAGCTCACCAGTTACCAGCAGGGTCCTTGGTCAAGTTGCTTAATCTCTCTAAGCTTCTCTAAGCTTCATCTATAAAAGAACAGTACCTAACCTCTGTGTTCCAGGTGAAGATTAAGTGAAATGAATGTATGGAGGAAAAACAAGGAAAAATAACTCAGCATGTCACCAGCCATAGGATGTGTGAATAAAGGTTAGTTGTTGCTATTGTTGTTCATATTATTTCTGGCTCAGTGAAGTGTGAGTGTTTGGAATAGCTGCCCTGGCAGTGCTGAGAACCCATCTGAGACGTGAGGCGAGATCCGCAGTGCCACAGTCGGCCCATTGGAGGGAGCAGAATTCGGCTGATCAGGCATGGCTGTGGTGACGGCAGAAAGCTCCTCCTGATGTTGGGCTGGGTGAGTGCTACAACATGCCAGTCATGCCCCTGCTGCTGGGCCTCTGCCTTCACTATTCTCTTGCCTGTTCCCCAGAGCCACATGGCTCACCATCCCACTTCACTCACACTCTTCCTCAAATGTCACTTCTACAAGAATGTCCCCCTGGCCACCCTACCTCACCCTGCTTGATATTTTCATTAGCCCATTATGGCACCATAAGGGAGAAAAAAAAATCTGACTTCTATCCTTCTAGGTTCTGTAACAAAAGACAGATTAGCAAGAGAAAAACAAATAGAAGTTTATTAACATGTATATCTCACATATACAGAAGAAACTCAAGGAAGAGAAACTCAAAGAGATGGTTTCGAATTTGGGCTTAAACACCATCCTGGACTAAACCAAAGGAAGAAAGGTGTGGGGAGGCAAGTGGGAAATCTTCTGGTCATCTAAAGTCACATTTCGGGGTGGCATATTCTGGTATCCTACAGCATCTACATAGCACGTTTTTATTTATGTGTTTATTGCCTGCCTTCCTGGCAAGTAAGGAGGCAGTTACTTAGTTGAGCTCATTGTTCTATCTCTAATGTCTGGTACAGAATGGACACATACATAACTGTTGAAGCAACAAATGAATAAATGAATGAATGGAGGAGATTCAAATAATTATCAGAAGTCTAGTTTGCAATGGAAAGAAATGAAGCTAGAAGGCAGCTGACATACACACACTCATCCATTCAAAATTATTGGTTGAACACCTACACTGCTTACTCTGTTCTGGGTGCTGAAGACAGACAGATCAGTGAAGAAAACAGACCAAATCTGCATTCTCCGGGGTTTCTATTCTACTGTGGGAGAGAGAAAATAAGCAAGATCAATAATTAATTATGGCCTGTGTTACAGAGGAAAAGTAGAGCAGAGCAAGTGGAATCCAGAATGCAGGGGAAAGAGTGAGCATTTATAATTTTAAATGGAGTGGTCAGGGGAAACTTTACTGAAACAGTACTGTCTGGGCACAGACCAGAAGTTGATCATGGAGTACATCTTGAAGCTATCTGGATGAAACGTTTTTTAGAACAAAGGTACAGCTATGACAAGGGGCCGAGGTAGCCCAACAGGAACATACAAGGAATAGCCAGGATGCTCGTGTGACTGCCTAAGAGAAAGACAGGGGAGAACGCCTAGAAAGAAGGAGGGTACAGACATTGCTCAGGACGTTGTCAGCTAGTAAGAACTTGGGATGTGATTCCGAGCATCGGAAAACCATTTTAGGTAGTAGAATTTTAGGTAGCAGAACAAGATGTTCACGATTTTGTGTTAGACAAGCTAAGAGATAATTATTTCTATTTTATAACTAAGAGAACTGAAGTTCAGAGTGCAAGATTATTTCTTCAAAATCGCAGAGCAAGTGGCCATGCTGGGATCAGAGCCCAAGATAACCTCTATCATGTTCTGAGTCACCATGTGCACTGTCTCCCCAAAGGACTTCTGCAGCATCCCACACCCCAAATGCCAGGAGAGCAACAGTGTATCTCTGCGTGGGACCTGAGGGCCAACAAGAGCTCTGTGCTGCCATCTTTCTTCGTGAGTTTGTCCTTCCAGCTGTAAGAGAGCCACTTCCCTTGCCCACCCCTGTACCCGCTGTGTAGTGTAAATGAATAAGAAGCATGGCACCAAAGCGCTATCAACCCCAGCCCCAAACTCCAGAAGAAACTTTTGTCCTTGAAATGTCAACTCCTACCACTCACACACACTTTGTGAAGGAAACGGCTTCACTCCCAGTCCTGGACTTTTTGTGCCACATTTGGACCTTGTGTTCCCAAGTACGGGCGTTTCTGACCCAAGGGCGGTCCATCCACTGGCTTGGCTGTGATGTACTACTATAGCCCCATAAAATTCTGTAACCCATGGGAACTAGAAAATTCTGAAAGATCTGTTTGATAGTAGCGGGAACAGGAGCAAATGCATAAGCAGAGGACGCTGTGCGTAGAGAGGGAAGTGGAGCAAACAGCTGAGCCCAGCGGATAGGCTGAGACAGTGCCGGTCTAGGCTGGTGTTGCCTCCATTCGCGAGCTGACTGTTCTCTGAGGTAATGCAATGCACTCCTCCAAAGGCGCCCTGCCTTTCTTGAAGTAACTTGAAAACCAATCAAGCCAAAAACAAAACAAAACAAAACAATCGAGCCAAGGTAAAACAAGTTCCCAGGTCACTCTTGATGTGTTCACAAGATACTGCCTTCTGCTCCCCATGGCACAGGTAAGACTCTGTCTCCACCTGCTAGCCCCGTGGCTGTCTACACTGTAGGTACTGGAGAGCCAGACCCCAGGATGGAGTGAAGGCCAGTTCCCCTGATTTAGATCAGATGCTTCCTCCCTTTTCTGACCTGGAACATGATGTCCTCACCATGAAAAACATTTCACCAGTCCTCCTTTTTCTACCAGGTAATTTCCTCTTATTTTTACTACGACTGCTAATCTAGTCTGGAACTAGGGATCCTAGAATCATCTTAGCAAGTAAAAGCTACCATCTGATATTCAACTGAGTCCAATAAACACTAAATGAACATCTATTATGTGCTGCACACTGGGAACAGCTATACATAAGGCAGATAAGATCTCAGGGACCATTAGGCTACCAAAAATGCACATCAAACTTATAGTCTTTCTTTGAGTCTGGTGGCACAATTCTGTTGGATATAGAGTTTTGCTTTGAGGAACACAGAAAGGTAATCGTTTGTCTTTCTTGTGAGGTTAAGAACTTGCAGTTGGTCATTTGCAGACCCAGAAATCTCTTGGAACATATTGCAGGAAAAGCTGATTAAAACTAAAGCATGTCTCCTTGTCCCATGGACTGAATACTTCCATTAAGGTTTGAATGTCCTCCTTGTTCCTTTAAAAGATGGCATCAGGCCAAGTCATTAACTTTCTGATAGCCTGTCCTTTCCCCCAGCTATCTTGCTCCAGATCTGTACTTAGTGACTCAAGTTGCATGGATACTTTGATGGAAGCTGGGAATGAACAAACACGTAGAGTATTAAATCTGAAAGTACATTGCCTAAACTGTTTCTTATCCAAGATAAGTGGAAAAGGAAAATGGAGTAAAATGATGATTTCATGCCTGTGCAATCTTCTGTGTTTCTTCTAGTTTTATTTTTTAAATTAACATACTGTAAAAAAAAAAAGTACCTTTTCTATATGTATAATTCCATAAATTTTAACACGCATGTAAATTCAAGCAACCACCACCAGGATCAAGATACAGAACAGTTCTACCACCCCCAAAACTCCCTCGTGTTATCTCTTTGCATTCAATGTCTCCCCCATGCCCTAATCCCTAAAAGATCAGTAATCATTTATCTGTTGTCCATCCCGGTGATTTCGAGAATTTCACGTCAGTGGGACTATTTAGTATATAACCTTTTGCGACTGGCTCCTCTCACTCAGCTTAATGCCTTTGAGATTCTTCCAAGCTGTTGCATGATTCGAGAGTAGGTTGCATTATATTGTTGAGTAGGGTTGCGTTATTTAGATATACTACAATTATCTAGTTATAAGTTGAAGGACATTTGGGTTGTCTCCAATTTTGGGTGATTATGACTAGATTCACTGTAAAACAATTATGTACAAAGGCATTTGCTTTTGGGTTTTTTTGGAAGCATATTTATTTCTATGGTAAATACTTCGGAGTAGGTTTGCTGGATATGGTGGGTGTAAATATGTTGACTTTTATTAGGAACTTCCAAACTTTTTTCCAGATTGCTTGTATCATTTTGCATTCCCACCAGCAAAGTCTGAGAGTTTCAATTGTTCTGTATCCATCCCAGCACTTAGTATTTATTTTAGCCATTCTAATAGATGTGTTACTGTGGTTTTAATATGCATTTCTTTAGTTGTTAATGATATTAAACATCTTTTCATGGGCTTATCTGCCACCCATATATCCTCTCTAGTAAAGTATCTATTCAGGTCTTTTGTCCATTTTAAAGTCGGATTGTTTTCTTATTGTTGATATTTGAGGGTTCTTTATGTATTTTGGATAAAAGTTCTTTGCTGGAAATATGATTTGCAAATATTTTCTACTGAATTGTGGCTTGTCTTTTTGTGCTTTTAATATCTTTTGCAGAGCAAAAGTTTTTAATTTTCATAAAGTCCAATGTATTGATTTCTTCCTCTATAGATCATATTTTGGGTGTCGTGTCTGTGTGTTTGTGTGTGTGTGTGTGTGTGTGTGTGTACTCTTTAGACTGTTAAAATGGTGTATCTTATTGACTGATATTCAACATTGAACCAGTCTTGCATTTGCAGGATAAATTCCACTTAGCATGGTATATTACTGTTTTTATATATTGTTGAATTTGATTTTGTTGAGGATTTTTATATCTATTTTCATGAGGAATATTGGTCTCCAGTATTCTTTTCTGGAACTCTCTTTTTCTTTTCTTTTTTTTTTTTTTTTAACTTTTTAAGTTTATTCATTTTTGAGAGAGAGAGACAGAAACAGAGACAGAGACAGAGTGTGAGCAGGGATGGGACAGAGAAAGAGGGAAACACAGAATCTGAAACAGGCTTTAGGCTCTGAGCTGTCAGCACAGAGCCCGATGTGAGGCTCAAACCCACGAACTGTGAGATCATGACCTGAGCCAAAGTTGGATGCTTAACTGACTGAGCCACCCAGGTACCTTTTTCAATGAGACTAATGCTGATCGCATAAAATCAATCAGGCAGTATTATTTCCTTTTCTGTTTTCTGGAAGAAATTTTGTGTGATTGGTGTTATTTCTTTAAATGTTTCATAGAATTCACCAGTGAAACTTTCTGCACCTGGCAATTTCCTTTTTGGAAGGATTTTAGTTAGGAATTAAATTCTTTAATAGTTATAGTAGTATTCAGGTTACCTAGTTTTTCTTGCTCGAGTATTAAGGTTTTTTGTTGTTGATCCATGAATTAATCCATTTTTATAAGTTGATAAATTTATATATGTAGTATTCCCTTATTATCCTTTTAATGTCTTCAGTCTGGTGTTATACCTTTTCATACTTGTTAATGTTAAAGTGTGTCTTTTTTTTAGTCTTGCTAGAGGGGTGTGTGTGTGTGTGCGTGTGTGTGTGTAAAATATAGTCTTTTTAAAGAAACAACTTTGGTTTTCATTGACTTTTCTATTTTTCTCTGTTTTCAATTTTATTGATATGTCATTGCATCTTTATTTTCTTCTTTCTGATTGCTTTGGGTTTATTTTGCTTTTCTTTTCTCTAGTTTCATGAATTGGGCATTTACATGATTCATTTGAAACATTTCTGTTTTTCTAATATAAATATTTACTGCTATAAATTTCCCTGTAAGCACTGTTTTTACTGTACCTCATAAATTTCAATACACGTACTGAACTTTTCAAAATGTACTTAGAATTGATAGTTTACTACTCGATGTGGAATATAAGACATTTTCCATCACATAGATTTCTTTTTCATTCCTGCTTTGTGTTGCTGTCTCATACATTACCCCTATATACATCAAAACTCATCAGACAGTATTATAATTTTTGCTTTCAACCACCAAATGTAGTTTAAAATATTCAGTAAAAGAAGATATTTACCATCTCTGTTGCTCTTCTTTCATTCCTGATGTTTTAAGTTTTCCTTCAAGTATCATTCCATTCTGTCTGAAGAACTTTCTGTAGCAGTTACTTTAGAGTGAGCCTGCCAGCAGGGAATTCTCTTGGTTTCTCTTCATCTGAAAATGTCCTTCCCTCCCCCCCACCCCCCTTGATAATTACTGAAGGATATTTTCAGTAGTTATGGAATGTTCTGGTTTGACAGTTCTTTTCTTTCAGCACTTTAAACATGTTCCACATTTTTCCCCACGAAGAATCATTGAAATCATTATTTCACTGTAAGTCATGTATATCATTTTTCTAGGATTTCCTTCGATAGTTTTTTTCTTTGTGCTTAGCTTTTAGCAGTTTGATCATCGTGTGTCTGGGAGTGGATTTCTTGAGGGTTATCTTTTGGGTGTTATGCTGAGACTCTTGAGTCTGTAAGCTTATTTTTCTTGCTAAACTTGGGAAGTTTTCAGCTATTATTTCTTCTAGTATTTTTCTGCACAACACCCTTTTCCATCTCTTTCTGAGACTCTGATGATTCAGATGTTAGGTTCTCTGGTATTGTTCTATAGGCCCCTGAATCTCTTCACTTCTTCAGTGAAAAAAAAAAATCATTTTTTCAATCTTTTTGTTGTTGTTCAAACTAGATACTTGGATCTATCTTCAAGTTCACTTTTTTTCTTTGTTAACTTCTTTTGCTATTTGGTCTATCCAGTAAGTTTTCATTTGTAAGCGGTTATGTTTTTTCAGTTCTAGCATTTTCAAATGGTTCTTCTTTATATATTCTATTTCTTGGCAGAGGAGTTCTATCATTCCACTTATATAAGAGTTTGCTTCCTTACTTGGTAGAGCATTTTCATAAGAGCTCCACTAGTGAGTCTTTGATAATTCCAACATCTATGTCACCTTGGAGTTGGCATCTCCTGATTGTCTCTTCCTGAATGAGTCATGATCATCTTGGTACTTTCTATGCTTCATACTTTTGGATTGTATTCTAAACATTGTGAATACTACATTATGAGGTTCTGGATAAATCTTACAAAGAATGTCGATATTTTTGTTTTAGCAGACAACTGACACGGTTGGGTTTAAGTGGCAAATTCCAACCAGTCGTATGTGTTTTATGATTCCAGTGTCAGTCCAGTTTATAAAGCCTTTGCAGTACTATTCAGATCTGTCTCGTGTAGGTGCTACCCAGTATCCAGTCCAGGGTCTGGGCAGTGGTCAAGCCTGTTGCTCAGTTCTCCGTGTTCATGCAGTTTAGGATCAGATCCGTACATGTGCAACCCAGGAGTAAGCTCAAGAGTTCATAAACAACTTGAAGGAGTTGCAATCCCAAACTCTCTTCTCCTTGTGATCTCCTTGGTACCTTCGGGTATTCTGGGGCTCCCCGTTTGGTCTTGTGGCCAGAAAGCTGGGGTTTTAGTAACTCTACTCTGTTGTTCACTGCCTGCAACTGACCCACATCTAAGGCCAACTGATGAGCGAACACAGAGACAGACAAAACCACAGTAGTTTGCCTCACCCCCTCGGGATCACAGCTCGTCCAACTGGAGAGGAATGTGCTTCTTTCTCAGAGTTTTGGTTCCCATATGCTCCTGTTACGGCCGCTACTTCAGGACTTCTAGCAGGACAAGTGAATTAAAAAAAAAAGAAAAGAAAAATGGAGAAAAGAAAACAAATGAAAATAATGGTTTCCTCCAGTACCTCTGAGTCCTAGGAATTCCCCTTTGGACTCTTTGAGCCAGAATTAGGGGATGTCTCCTGGAGCTTTGTCTGTGCCTGGGTGCCCACTCTGGATTTTCAGCAGCCCTGAGTTCATTTCAGGGGATATCAGAGGGGTAAAAGTGATAAACTCACCAATTTGCTTGTCTTTTCCAATCTGCCTACTAGTATTTACTTTCACAGTCCTCAGATGACCCATGTATTCTATCCAGGCTTTATAGCTGCAGTCAGTGGGAGGGGCAGGGTGGAATGAATGTGTTTACTCCATTTACTCTTCAATATTTTTAAAAACTCCTTCAAGAGGCAAGATAATGATAGACGAAGATCCTTATTCTAAATTTCCTGCCTAACTGAATGTTTAGACCTATTAATGCTAGGAAGAGGAAAAATGTAAGTGTGGGTGGATGAGGTGGGACTATCATGTAGTCATGTGAAACATTCTAAAGCCAAAAAAAGAAAAGAAAGTCTTTTAAGCTTCACTTTTTACAGGCTTATATTTTACCCAGTACCATCTGTGGGAAAGGAAATAAGAAGTGAAAGGCAAGAATTAAAATAAGTTTTGGAATCAGTAAAGGACTAAAGAAAGTTTTACTGGGCAAGTTAGTATGGATTCAGGAAAAGAAGGAAATACACTATACTCACTGAGGTTCTTTTGTACCATCTCCAAGCCAGGGCTTG